>NC_041380.1:229013007-229045837 GCF_002162155.2 Triticum dicoccoides | reverse complement strand
CCCGGGACTCTCCTGGTTCAACTCCGATACTCCGTGGGCTTCTTCTGGTCCAAAAATAAGTTCCGTGAAGTTTCAGGTCAATTGGACTACGTTTGATTTTCCTTTTCTGCGATACTTGTCGGTGTCAAAACCGGCAGATCTCGGGTAGGGGGCCCCGAACTATGTGTTTAAGGCGGATGGTAACAGGAGGCAGGGACACGATGTTTACCCAGGTTCGGGCCCTCTTGATGGAGGTAATACCCTACGTCCTGCTTGATTGTTCTTGATGATATGAGTATTACAAGAGTTGATCTGCCACGAGTTCGTAGAGGCTAAACCCTAGAAGCTAGCCTATGGTATGATTGTATGTTGTCCTACGGACTAAACCCTTCGGTTTATATAGACACCGGAGGGGCTAGGGTTACACAAAGTCGGTTACAAGGGAGGAGATCTACATATCCGTATTGCCTAGCTTGCCTTCCACGCCAAGGAGAGTCCCATCCGGACACGGGATGCAGTCTTCAATCTTGTATCTTCATAGTCCAACAGTCCGGCCAAAGGATATAGTCCAGCTGTCCGGAGACCCCCTAATCCAGGACTCCCTCGGTAGCCCCTAAACCAGGCTTCAATGACGATGAGTTCGGCGCGCAGTTTTGTCTTTGGCATTGCAAGGCGGGTTCCTCGTCCGAATACTCCATAGAAGATTTTGGACTCAAGGATAGTGTTCGGCCCTGCAAAATAATTTCCACATACCACCATAGAGAGAATAATATTTCAACAAATCTAATCTGCTGACGCGTCTTGATAGCACGACGTTACGTCATGGCCCGATCATTATTCGAACCGTTTTTCTCAACCAGCACCGCACATATCGCGAGGCGGTTTTCTTGACACGTCTTGTCAAAGCAGAGATCGTGTCCCCCTTATCATGGGATTCTCATCAATACGGACGTGGGTAACCCACTCGTGCCCGTTGGCATGACTCCTTGATTTTAGGTGAGTCCAAAACGGACGCGAGGAGGACGCTTGCTATTCACCCTCTTTATAAAGAGGCCAAGAGCTGTCCCTTTTTCCTCTCGCGCTCAATCGAATCCTTCCCCCGCCTCGAGTTCCAACACCCCAGGATCAGGTCAGGCACTTCGGACCTTCAACTATGTTCGGATCCAACCTCCAAGGTTGGTGGATGCCTTCCTCTGTCACAGAGGAGGACATCAAGAAGCTGAGAGAGGCCAGATATCTGACCGCCGAAATTTCGCACAGGCTGCTCGCCCGAGGGCAGGTCATCCCCACTCCCAAACCCAACGAGAGTGTTGTGTTCATCTCTCACTTCCTCCGAGGACTAGGCCTCGCTCTGGATCCCTTTGTTAGGGGGCTTATGTTCTATTATGGGCTAGATTTGCATGATCTGGCCCCGGATTCCCTCCTTCACATCTCGTCCTTCATCGTCGTATGTGAGGCCTTCCTTCGCATTACCCCTCGCTTCGGCCTGTGGCTCAAGACTTTCAATGTGAAGCCGAAGATGATCGAGGGGCGGCACGCAGAGTGCGGAGGTGCCGTAATAAGCAAAAGCGCTGATGCTTCATGGCCAGAGGGTTCCTTCCCAGAGATGTCCAGTTTGTGGCAGCGGGAGTGGTTTTATATCACAGCTCCTCGGAGTGCCAAGTGGGTAGCCGTCCCTACCTTTCGCTCGGCCCCCCACCACAACTGACGTCATGGATCAGCGAGGGGCTAAACTGGGGTCCAGTAAAGGATGTGCCGATATTGCAGAGTCGCATCCGAGATCTCATTGAGAGAGACGTCAACCTGGTCATGGTGATGCAGGTCATGCTAGTTCTCCAGGTCCCGCCTTGCAAACGTAGACCTCTCCGTTTGTGGGAGTTCAAGCCGGAGGGACCACGAATCATTCAGCACTTCCTCGGCATGACGCTCGAGGAGATGTACAAGTTGTTCTTTGGATCACAAATAAAGTACCCGGACACCACTGAGGATGTGGGTCTGAGTTGTAATCGCCCGGATACCCAAGTAAGCAATCTCATGGCCGAACACACTGTTTCTCTTATTCATCATAACATCATTCTGAAAAGTCGCTCTTTGACCAAGACTGGATAACAAAGGCGAAGATGATCAGGTGTTCGACCCCCCTTCCTGAGGGCTTGGCCAATCCAGTACTAGACAGAATGCTAGAACCAGTGCCTTATCAGGTGCCCTTGAAGGAAGATAAAGAGGGGAATAAAGAGGCCGAAAGCGAGCCTCACTCACTATTCGTCCCAATCGGGGGAATGAGCGCCTCCGTGAAGGAGGATAACCAGGAAGAAGAATCTGACATTCCCTCTCCCCGAGGAAGGAAGAGGACCACCTCTGAAGATCCGGAAACAGAGGTTTCCAAACGAGGGAAGAAATCTTCGCCAGAGGGTCCTGGCCCGGGGGGTACCCTTGCCGCACAATGTCCGCAAGGGAATCAGCCCTCTACCGAGCTGTAAGTAATCGAAAAGTACTTAGTAGTGAAAATATCCTACCTTACTTCTGAAGACAATAACCGAAGCCTATATCTTGTAGTTCGGATCGTAGCCCTTCTCGACAGAGTTCGTCTTCGGGGGATCTTCTTCTGGAGATGATGGAGAGCGAAACACCTCCCCCTGCCACCCCACCTCATGAGGCGGGCGACCCTGAAGTGTCGTCGCGGAGGGTTTCTCCTGATCCGCCAAGGCCAGGGGGTAATCCCTTGGCCAACCGGAGTCCTCAGTATTCGGCTCCTAAAGAGAGCAACAAAAAGAGTCCGGAACCGTATAGTGTGCGGTCGGACGTACTGAAGGATCTTCTGGAGCAAGCGGCCATCTCAGAAGCGCATCGTACGCTAATGAGTACGGTAGTTGAAAGGATTTCATCCGCTGAAAGCGGATTGCATGAAGCTTTTATGAGTCTTCTGAAAGGCTTTGAGGTACGTGAAATAGTGTACGTTTTTGACGGTACTGCACACGTTAGGTGTGCCCTATGCAGATAGTAGCCCCTGAGACTCTGGTTGTCGTCGAAAACGGCGGCAAACATATGATCATAGTCCCAGGTAATAACCAGACCGCCTTTATGTGCAGGTGGCTGAAACTCGGGTGGCTAGCCGGACTGATGGGTTTGCTGAGCTAAAGCGGCAACTTGATGCGGCAGATGCCGACATCGTGCTTGTCAACAAGCGGCTTGACGAGGCACAGGGTAAGTGATTTCTCCGGTGATCAACGCATAGTAAGAGGAGCATGATGCCAGTATCTTTAATATGTTGTGACTGCAGATGGAGCTACCACCGTGGAGACCCTTCAGGCAGAGCTTGCCCAAGCCAAGGAACAAGCAAGGAATAGCGATGCGGCTGCTCTAAGGGCGGTCAAAGAGCTGCGGGCCGAACAGTCCGCGCATCGCCAGAGCAAGGAAAGGATAGCCAAGATGGCCATTGAGTTGAAAGATTCCGCTGATCGTTACCAGCTTCTTGAAAAAGAAAGCCGAGCGAGGGCGACGGACCTAGAAAAGGCCATGGTAGCAGCCAAGGAAGCCCGCTCTAAAATCAGAGCAACGAAGGAGGAGTTGCATCAAGCTGCGGATATCGTGGCTGGGAAGCCCTTCTTGTTGCGGACTAAGTTCGGAGATCCGAAGTATGCTCCTCTTGATCAACTATGGAGTTCGGCGAACGCCTACGTGGATTTGGCGGCAAGTGTTGCTGATGCGGCCGAGTACTTCAAGGATCAGAAAGATCGCGAAGTGGAGAAGCTGTTCTAGTCACAGTTCCATGCTCCAGTGCATCCGCTGCTGTTGAATGAGTGAATGGCCGAGTGGGCCGACCTCCATAGGTTGTCCGGACTCGCCATGAGGTCCATTGTGGATCATCTGTGGCCGGGAGGGCCAAGGCCGAATAGTTACTTTAGTTTAGTGCAACAATTCCTTGGTGCTATGCCACACATCGACGCTATGAAGAGGTCGGCGTGCATAGAGGGTGCGCGGATGGCCTTTGCCCGTGTCAAGACATACTGGGCAGAGATGGAGGCCACCACTGTTGCAACACAGGGTTCGGCCGTGGGCCGAGTGGCTGCCGAGCACTACTTTGAAGAAGTTCTTGAAGGCGCTCGTTCAATAGAGGCTCAGTGCTTGAAGAATATTATGTTCTAGTGACATGTACTCCCATTGTAAGAACAATGTTTTATTGAGTCGTCAAGGCTGTGTTTATACTTTTGCCTGAAAGTATTATGATGCCTCCTGTGCGGCCATTTATGTATATATGTATATAACCTGAAAGTTTGCAGTCATTGGCTTCCGCCCCCATGCATATAATGCGGGGGTGTTCGCAAAAAAGGCATATTCACACTTGATCCAACGTCTTGGTCCATTAAGGAGGTGGTAGCGCAGCGAATGAGGCAATCAGACTATATTGCTTTAACACTTTCACTTAGCCATAGGAGTTTGATGGTGGGGCTACTATATAGCCCTTGGTACTTCCACGCTCGTCCGAATACGGGGCGCGTACGTACATGACCGGGAAACGACCCTTCGTTAATGCGGAGGAATCCCAAAGATTCCGCTGAGTCATCGAGTGGTTGACCAGTCTCGTGCTATATCATGATAGTCAGTTTTCAGCTTCTCTACTGAGGTGCTCATCCGGATGAACCAGGACACAATCGCAGTAGTTCTCCCAGTGCTACCTTAGCCGATATAGCGGAACGTAAGGTACCAAAACATGGGAGCCGGGCAAACCCAACATTTGACCAAAGACATGATTCGGAGCTGATGCATATAAGGCCAAACTCGCGACGCCGAACACTCCCTAAGGTATTCGGTCTTTATAACATATGTCGGGCTGAACAATGCCCTTAATAATAAACCCCATGTGTCCAGGTACGTGCAATATCCTGACGTGGCCACATGCCAATACGTCGGCATCCTTCTCGGTTGTATTGAGTATCCGAAGGATGTTAACAACAAGAGACAGTAAAAAAGGTTTACGCAGGGTCTTAATCTAAAAAGAAACCTTTGAGCGGGTCCCTGCTGCACGTCTGCGCCTGTGTCTCCATTGTGCCATGTCCTGAACGGGTGTAGCACGACTGTCATCGTCTAGGAGGGCTTGATCATCAAACCAATCTCATGTATACTTAGTGGTGCACCGGGCTCATCTAACCGTGTCCGTGGTCTTGACGACCTGTCATTTTTCTGGTTGGTGAGGCCGTCTAGTGCTCGGCAGCTAAAGCCGCCGCACATTCTTCCACGCATGGAGCACGCTCAGTATTTCCACTAACTATGATGGTGCCACGTGGACCAGGCATCTTAAGCTTGAGAGAAGCGTAATGCGGGATTGCATTAAAACAAGCGAAAGCCGCTCTTCCGAGTAGTGCCTGATAGCCACTTCGGAATGGAGCGATGTAGAAAGTTAACCTTTCGCTTCGGAAGTTGTCGGAAGAACCGAATACAACCTCTAGTAATAGAGAGCCCGTGCAGCGAGCCTCTAGGCCTGGTATTACTCCCTTGAAGGTAGTAGTACGGTGGCTTATTTTTGTCGGGTCTATCCCCATTTTGCGGACTATGTCCTGATATATCAGATTTAGACCACTGCCGCCGTCCATGAGGACTCGTGTGAGATGGTATCCGTTTATTATTGGGTCTAACACCAAGGCAGCCAATCCTTTGTGCCAGATGCTCGTCGTGTGATCCCCGCGATCAAAAGTGATCGGGCAGGCCAACCAGGGGTTGAACCTAGGGGTGACGGGCTCTATGGAGAGTGTGTCTCGGAGTGCATGTTTGCTTCTCCTCTTCGTCACATGGATCATGTTGACTGTTTTAACCTCTGGCGGGAATTTTTTCTGTCCTCCAGTGCTTTGCTAGAGAGGCTTGTCCTCGTCTTCGCTTGGTGTCTCCCCCCTTGTGTTCGGCGTTTAGCTTACCCGCCTGCTTGAAGACCCAGCATTCTTTGTGGGTGTGATTTGCAGGTTTATCGGGGGTGCCATGAATCTGACATAGTTTGTCAAGAATCTTGTTTAGGCCAGACGGTCCGTCTCTGCTACCTTTGAAAGGCTTTTTCCGCTGGCCTGGTCGAGAGCCCCTGAATCCAGCGTTTACCGCCATATTATCTGGGCTATCTTCTTTATTTCGACGCTTGTTTTTATTGTGTCGTGGTTTTCCATTGCCATCCTTGACTTTGGATGTGCTTGGGTCGCTGGTGCTACTACAGGCTAACCAGCTGTCTTCGCCCACGCAAAAGAAGGTCATGAGGCTTGTTAGGGCTGCCATTGTTCTTGGTTTTTCTTGGCCGAGGTGTCTGGCGAGCCATTTGTCTTGGACGCTGTGTTTGAAAGCTGTTAAGGCTTCGGCGTCCGGACAGTCGACGATTTGGTTCTTCTTGGTGAGAAACCTGTTCCAAAGCTTTTGGGCGGACTCTCCAAACTGTTGAATTATATGACTTAAATCGTCTGCATCCGAAGGTCAGACATATGTCCCTTGAAAATTAGCCCGAAAAGCGTCCTCGAGCTCCTCCCAACGTCCAATTGAGTTTTCGGGGAGGCTATTCAGCCAGTGCCGAGCTGGTCCTTTAAGCTTGAGGGGCAAGTATTTAATGGCATGGAGATCATCTCCGCGAGCCATATGGATATGGAGGATAGAATCCTCAATCCAGACTCCAAGGTCTGTGGTCCCGTCGTACGCCTCTATGTTCACTGGTTTGAATCCTTCTAGGAATTCGAGGTCCAGCACCTCATCGGTGAAACATAGGGGGTGTGCAGCACCCCTGTACTTGGATGTACCAATGCATTCGGATGGTTGTGGTATTTGGTTTTGATTTTGTGCCGGAGCACGCTTCCTAGATCCATAGATGGATCTGGTCATACCGGATTTTGGCGCAAGTCCTCATGTACATCGTGTGTTGACTTATGTGCGTATTTGTTATCCGCTCTATCGCGGTCACAAGGTGGTGGATCCGGCCGGTTGGCCGTTTCATTTTTTGGCTGTGTGGGATCTAAGGCCTCGTCGTCGAATTCAGGTAACAGCTTGCGCTTTGGATAGCTCTTTGTGTGGTAACTTCCACCATACTGTGCTTCATTGTCGAGCACTTTGTTCCACCTGCTGTTGAGTGTATTTTGTGCGGCCTTAAGCCTTTGCTTCTGCTTCTTCAGACTCCTCGTTGTGGCAATAACCCTTCTGCGGAGGTTCTCTTGCTCCAAGTGCGTTTTCGGGATGATGTGTGCATCTTCGTCCGGACTGTTTTCCTCCCAGAGGGGGTTTGATGAGGTTTATACTCGGCGTCGCCGTGTTTGGACGTCGGATCCATACTATGTTCGCCGCTTGCAGCTTCATCGTGCTCTGCCACCGGGGCAATGTGGTCGTCGTTTCCTTTGGAGTCGACTGGTGTCTTATTTTCTCTTGCGTTGTTATCGCTGTTTTTGCTATGGCGGGACTTAGAGCGGCGCCGCTGACGTCGATGCTTGGGTTGCTTCTTGGAGGGGCCATCCTCCGCTGTCTCTTCGACATTGCCTTCTTTGGGTGTATCCACCATGTAAATGTCATGTGATGAAGTGGCTGTCCAGCGCCCTATGGGCGCTGGTTGCTGTTCGTCTCCTGCATCTTCGTCCATGCCGTCGATGTCTTCGGAGTCGAAGTTGAGCATGTCAGTTAAGTCGTCAAGAGTGGCTACTAAGTGGGTGGTGGGCGGGCAGTGAATTTCTTCATCGTCTGTATCCCATTCTAGCCGGACATAGTTCGGACAAGGTTCTCCTGACAAGGAGGGAGACTTTAATGAATTTAGCACATCGCCAAAAGGCGAGTGCTGAAAGATATCCGCGGAGGTGAACTCCATGATCGATGCCCAGTCGGATTCGATGGGCACGGATGCAGGTGGTTCGGAGTCCGTGGCCGGAGACGAATCCAGTGGTTTGGCGACACGGCTCTCATAAGGGCTGAAGTCAGTATCCTGCTCCATCGCCACTAAGAGTGCGGCCTCCATGGCGGGGTCTATCCCTCCGTCCTTGGATGGCGCAATTTTCTCCAGATTGAAGGCCGGAGTAGTTACAGATGCGATCTCCCAAACACTGTCCGACGGCAGAGTTACGTCGTGCTCGTCGTGACTGTGCGGCGCACCTGACACGGGCTCGAATCCGTCGAAGATCAAGTCTCCGCGGATGTCGGCGGTGTAGTTTAAGTTTCTGACCTGATGGCCAGGGGCATAGCTCTCGATCTGCTCCAGATGGCCAAGCAAATTGGCCCGCAGTGCGAAGCCGCCGAAATACAAAGATCTATCCAGGGAGGAAAACCTCACCCTGGACCGCATCGCTACCGATGATCGAAGGAGCCATCAAGCCTTATGGTGACGACACAGTGGAACTCTCAATGAAAGCACCAATGTCGGTATCAAAACCGGCGGATCTCGGGTAGGGGGTCCTGAACTGTGCGTCTAAGGCGGATGGTAATAGGAGGCAGGGGACACGATGTTTACCCAGGTTCGGGCCCTCTTGATGGAGGTAATACCCTATGTCCTGCTTGATTGTTCTTGATGATATGAGTATTACAAGAGTTGATCTACCACGAGATCGTAGAGGCTAAACCCTAGAAGCTAGCCTATGGTATGATTGTATGTTGTCCTACGGACTAAACCCTCCGGTTTATATAGACACCGGAGGGGGCTAGGGTTACACAAAGTCGGTTACAAGGGAGGAGATCTACATATCTGTATTGCCTAGCTTTCCTTCCATGCCAAGGAGAGTCCCATCCGGACACGGGACAAAGTCTTCAATCTTGTATCTTCATAGTCCAACAGTCCGGCTGTCCGGAGACCCCCTAATCCAGGACTCCCTCAATACTCTAAAACAAGGAAAAAACAGAAACTGGCACTGGGCTCTAGGTTAATAGGTTAGTCCCAAAAATAATATAAAAGTGCACAATAAAGCCCATAAACATCCAAAATAGATAATATAATAGCATGGAACAATAAAAAATTATAGATACATTGGAGATGTATCAGAATGCCGCCTATGTTCAAAAAGATCAGACACACTTAGTGACTAGTAGCTGCCATGTGCGGCCACTCGCTATATGGGCTCTGGCTTAGTTGATCAGTCGTTGGAACCCTTGCCTAGACAGTGTCGACAGATGTAGCATATGTAGGTGGGATGTGGTCGTCAGGTGGTTAAGGGAACCTCTTCTAAAAGACTTTGTCTCAATCTTCGGATTGGATCCAGTGGGTAAAGCGTACTAAACTCTGTAGAGTATTAAAACTAATCATGATTAGTCGTGCCCCTGATTATGAGCAAATTTGAGCCACTATGCCATTACAGTTGTTGGATGATCTTGACAGATGTGACACTTAATAAATTTATTGGGCAACTTAACAAAGGGTAGGTTGGAGTTGATTTTTTGCCAACTCAACCTTGTGTGTTTAATTGTAGTAATAAAAGAACTAATTTTTTTGACTATTAGGTAGTTATGAGGACAAAATCAACTTTCTGCAAAATAAACCCTCAAGCCTTCCTTTGTTGTACTATGCATATACATGTAGGTCTGCTTTATTACTATTCCTATGTAACTTACCAATACATTCAAAGTATTGACCTATATGTCCGCAACGTCTCATGTTGAAGTATATTCAAACGAAGAGTAAGGTACCGTTAGGGTCGCGAGTCTATACTCAGCATCGCCAGTGGGCTATGATGGGACTCATCGTTATTTTCTGCTACAATTCCGATGTTTGATTGAATAAAGCTAGCCAAGTGCTATGCATATTGTTTTATTTTATACATTTTGGATCATACGTTGTAATAAATGATGCACTTGCTATTCTGGTATTCATCTATACTGTGTGTGTTTGCGATTTTAATCCAGGGACTAGCATGGTAAGCACAGAGACTCAAATACTTCGAGGTTTGGTCGTTACAGATGGTATCAGAGCAGTGTGTTGACAGTAGGACGTGACCCTAGAAAAATGGATTAGAAAAGCCATAGGAGTGAACATTATTTTATCAACTAGTTATACTTCTTGTTGTTTATTAGTTAGCCCCCTCAAGTATCTTGACCAGTTAAGTAGGAACTAGTGGTGAGACAAAATTCATGCTTGTTTTATATTGCAACTTTATCATGTTAGAGTATCTGATTATGCCAACCTTCGTGGTATGAAGATACTAGATTGTTTGCTTGATTGGTAGTTTGTTTGTTAAACTGCTTATTGTCGAAATTATTTGACTATATATATATATATAATACTATCTTATTGTTTGTTGTTTGTTTGTTGGTGTTATTCATCGTTGTGTTTTGTTGCCTTGATCATATTATGCATATGGGTAGAATATATTTATATATACATAGTATTTGTCCCTATTATATCTATAACTCATCTTTGCTTGCCCACCATATGCCGCCGAGGCGAGAGAATAGACGCAATGGTTCAGGAGGAGACAACAATGGCAATGACGTACCGCCATACATGCAGCAATTGCTTTAGGGGCAGGCTCAGTTGATCCAGTTGCTTGTACAGAACCAGAACAACAATAACAACAACAACAAAAACAAAAACAACAATAACAACAACAATCCTCCGCCACCACCACTAGTGGATATGCTTACCAGGTTCTTGAGGTTGAATCCTCAGAGGTTCTCCAGTTCCCCTGAACCTATTGTGGTTGATGATTGGCTCCATGCAGTCAATAGGAACCTGGAGATGGTTGGATGCACAGATGCAGAGAGGGTGAGGTTTGCCTCACATTTGTTGGAGGGTCCTGTCGCAGCTTGGTGGGACAATTACTTGGTCACTTATCCCATTGTTACTATCACTTGGGTGCAGTTTCAGACAACATTTCGTGCTGCACATGTTTCTGCTAGTGCTATGAGTCTGGAAAAGAAGGAGTTTCGTAGTTTGCACCAGGAAGGTCGCACAGTTAATGCGTATGTGGAGGAATTTAATAATCTTGCACATTATGCTCCTAATGATGTTAACACTGATGCAACTAGGCAAGAGAAATTCTTGGAGGGCCTAAATGATGAGTTGAGCCTTCAGTTGACAATGGCCACTTTTAATAATTGCCAGGATCTGATTGATAAGGCTATTATGCTAGAGGGGAAGCATCAGGCCATAGAGAATCACAAGAGGAAGTACAACAACACTAACAGGTATAATCAGGACCACAACATAAGCCACACACTTCATATCATGGTAATGGAGGTAATGAGCATAATCATCAAGGAGGTAATGGACACAATCATCATTGAGGTAATGATCATAATCATCATGGAGGGAATGGCCACAACCATAATGGCCATCATCATCATAATGGGCACAAGAGTAACAATGGAAATGGCAGAGGTAATGGTAATTGTAATGGATGGTAATGGAAATGGAGGGAACAATAACCAGAACCATGGGTTACACGTGCGCTAAGGGATTTGAGTCAGGTGTAGTGCTTCAGGTCTAAGGCTATGGGGCACTATGCCACAGATTGCCCCGGGGTGAACAACCCAGGATCCAGCAAGCCAAACCCCTTCCAAAAGGGTCATGTAAACCATGTTAATGTTGAGGAGGTCTATAATGAAGCTGATGCAGTGATTGGTAAGTTCTTGATTAATTCAGTACCTACACTTGTTCTTTTTTATACTAGTGCATCACATTCATTTATTTCGAGGGTATTTGTTGATAAACATGGATTGCCAACCAAAACCCTTAGTATGCCTATTAGAGTGAGTTCCCCAGGAGCTGAGATGATAGCAGGTGTTGGTTGTCATCAGTTAACTTTATCTATTGGGAAGCATGAGTTTCCTACAGATTTGATTATACTGAATTCACAAGGTCTGGATATTATTTTGGGTATGGATTGGTTGCAGTTATATAAAGGTCATATTGATTGTGCCAGTTGATCAATTACTCTCAGTGCACCAGGAGGGAAGAGGATCAAATATGTATGTAAGTATAAACGTAATCAGGTACAGGTGAACTCTCTTAAGGGGGGTAGCCTGGAAGAGGTGGCAGTTGTGAGGGATTATCCAGATGTGTTTATAGAGGAGTTGTGAGGTATGCCATCAGATAGAGATATTGGGTTTCTTATTGATTTAATACCAGGCACTAGACCAATTGCAAAGAGACCATATAGAATGCCTCCTCAAGAGTTGGAGGAATTGAAGAAGCAGATAAGAGAGTTGCAGGCACAAGGATTTATTCGCCCAAGTTCATCACCTTGGGGAGCTCCAGTTTTATTTGTGGAGAAGAAGGATGGGACCTTGAGGATGTGTGTTAATTATCGTTCTCTGAATGAGGTAACCATTAGGAATAAGTATCCTTTACCTATGATAAATGATCTGTTCGACCAGTTTGAGGGAGCTACTGTGTTTTCTAAGATTGATCTTCATTTTGGTTATCATAAATTAAAGATTCGTGAGCAAGATATTGCCAAGACTGCTTTTACTACGAGGTATGGGTTGTATGAATATACTGCTATGTCATTTGGATTGACTAACGCCCCAGCATACTTCATGAATATGATGAACAAGGTGTTTATGGTGTTCTTGGATAAATGTGTGGTTGTTTTCATTGATGATATATTGGTGTTCTCCAAGAATAAGCAAGAGCATGAGGTGCATCTATGTTTAGTATTGGAGAAATTGAGGGAATATCAGTTGTATGCCAAGTTCAGCAAGTGTGAGTTTTGGCTGGATGAGGTAGCTTTCCTTGGACATGTTGTATTAGGTAATGGAGTTGTAGTTGATCCATCTAAGGTTGCTGCAGTTACAGAGTGGGAGACACCCACGACAGTTGGGGAGATTTGCAGGTTTTTTGGCCTTGCAGGTTATTACAGGAGGTTTATTGAAAACTTTTCCAAGATTGCAAAGCCTATGACTAAATTGTTGAAGAAGGTGAAGAAGTTTGTTTGGACTGATGAATGTGTAGCCAGTTTTCAGGAGTTGAAGCAGCGTTTGGTTACAGCGCCCGTCTTAAATCTTCCGGATATACATAAGGACTTCCAGGTATATTGTGATGCTTCTCGTCAAGGACTTGGGGGTGTTTTGATGCAGGAAGGTAAAGTTGTTTCATATGCTTCACGTCAAATAAAGAATCATGAGCATAATTATCCTACACATGATTTTTAGTTAGGCTCAGTTGTGCATGCATTGAAAACTTGGAGGCCATATCTTATTGGTAATCATTGTGATATATTTACTGATCATAAGAGCTTGAAGTATATTTTTACTCAGAAGGATTTGGACCTTAGGCAGAGGAGATGGTTGGAGCTTATTAAGGATTATGATTTGAATGTGCAGTATCATCCTGGTAAGGCTAATGTTGTTGTTGATGCATTGAGTCGCAAGAGCCATGCTAATGCAGTTAATATTGATGATATGCCACCAGAGTTATGTGAATAGTTCAGGAATCTCAGGTTGGAGATGGTTCCTAAGGGATATTTATCAACACTGGAGGTAAAGCCTACTTTCCTTGACAGGACCAGAGAAGCTCAAAAGGGTGATAAGGAGATTACTGAGATAAAAGAGAACATGGTTAAAGGTAAGGCAGAAGATTTCCACGAGGATGAACATGGGGTCATTTGGTTTGAGAAGCGTATTTGGGTACCTCAAGATGCAGATATCAGGAAGTTAATTCTTCAGGAGGCACATGATTCACCTTATTCTATTCACGCAGGTAATACTAAGATGTATTTGGATTTGAGGGAAAGATTTTGGTGGCCTAGCCTGAAGAGGGAAATTGCTGGATATATTGCAACATGTGATGTATGCTTGACGGTTAAAGCAGAACATCAAAGACCAGCAGGTTTGTTACAGCCATTGCCTATACCTGATTGGAAGTGGGATGAGATTGGTATGGATTTCATTACAGGTCTACCCAGGACTCGGTCAGGTCATGATTCTATTTGGGTGGTTGTTGATCGTTTGACTAAAGTTGCTCACTTCATCCAGGTAAAGACTACTTATACCAGTGCTCAGCTAGCAAAGATTTATATGTCTAAAATTGTTTGTCCGCATGGAGTTCCAAGGAAGGTAGTGTCCGATAGAGGTACTCAATTCACATCTAAGTTTTTGGCGTCAGTTGCATTAATCCTTGGGCACCAGGCTGGAGTTTAGTACAACTTTCCATCCACAGATACATGGGCAGACAGAGAGGGGAAATCAGATTTTAGAGTATATGTTGAGAGCTTGTGCTTTGGACTATGGGTCTAGTTGGGATGATAGTTTACCTTATGCAGTGTTCTCATATAATAACAGTTATCAAGCTAGTCTGAAGATGGCACCATCTGAGGTATTGTATGGTAGAAAGTGCAGTACACCATTGATGTGGGATGAGGTTGGAGAGCATCAGTTCTTTGGACCAGACTTGATCAGAGATGCTAAGGAGAAGGTCAAGTTGATTCGTGACATGCTGAAGATAGCACAGTCCAGACAGAAGAGTTATGCAGATGCAAAATGTAAGGAGGTGACATATGAGGTAGGAGACCGTGCATACCTTTGAGTTTCACCACTTCGTGGAATTAAGAGGTTTGGAATCAAGAATAAGTTAACACCACATTTTGTGGGGCCTTACAAGATCTTGGAGCATAGAGGAGAGGTAGCTTATCAGCTGGAGTTGCCAGAATCCTTGTCCGGAGTTCATGATGTATTTCATGTATTCTAGTTGAAGGAAGTGCCATGTAGAGATGATGGATGTTCCATTGAGGGACACGGTGCCGCTTGAGGCAATTCAGTTGGAGAGTGATTTGACATATGAGGAGAAACCTGTTAAGATTATGGTGACAACTGAGAGAGTTACTCGCACCAAGACAATCAGGTTATGCAAGGTTCAATGGGATCATCATACAGAGGAGGAAGCTACCTGGGAACGAGAGGAAGATCTCAGGCAGGATCACCCACACCTATTTGCTAGCCAGCCTGAATCTCGAGGGCGAGATTCATCTTAAGGGGGGTAGTTTATAACATCCCAATTTTCCTAAATTAGGATGTTATTAGATCATTCATATGCATCTCATATTTTTTATTGCATTATTTGTTTTTCTGCAATATTCTTTTCATTATGCAACTAAAGGCAGTTTATTGGAGTGGAGATAACATGATTTCTCCCCTATTTTAAAAATGTTCATAATGTCCAGAATATTATTTCTAGTTTATCTGATATGTTCTGGTATTTTTTCATAATCTCTGAAATAATTTATTTGAGGGCTTTGTTGCCGTTTATGTGACCTATTGCATAATAACTCTTTTCAAAATTGCATTAGAGTAGGAACTAGTGTTCCTGTAGTTTATATTAGTAGGGTTATTTTTACTGTGTGTTTATATATTTTTATTTAGATTTTATACTGGTGTTTTTAGGTTACTTATTTAATTGTTGTGGTTTTTGTTTAAAAGAAAAAAATGCAGCACTACGCGCGCAACACACTGCGTGGCCCAGCACCCAGCCCCGCGGCCCACCTAACTCCCGCACTGCCCAAGGCCCAGCTGCTAACCGAAGCGGTACGCAGCCCCCCATCGCCATCGCTTCACCCGCTGTTTAGTGGGTCCCGTACCTGTTCATCTCCTTCCTCGAGCCAGACACGTTGTGCCGCACCGCACGCGCACCCGAGGCCGAGCCCGAGTCGAACCCAGCCATCGAGCGACCCTGTGCACGCTAGAGACTCCTGTATCACGCCCAAGCCCTAGGAAGACCCTTCCGCTCACTTTCCCCCGCCCTTCCTCGACTGGACGCCCCTGTTGGGTGAATTGAATCTCATCGAGGAGCTCAGGCTGTCGTCGTCCTTGTCGGTCTGCTCCCTCATCGTAAAGCAAAGCCCGCCGTCACGCTGCCTTGCTCGACCCCCCATCAACCCCTCATCTTCTTGACGGGTTTCGTTTTGGCCGCAGAGCACGGGAGCGAGCTAGCCGTGTCACTGGAGTTTGTTGGAGCAGCCATCGTTTTTGTCGTCACCGCGTCGCCTACAGAGGACGAACCCGTCACCGTTTTCACCACCCTCACCACCATCGTGCCACGCTGCAGCCGCCCACTCACTCACCTTCGCCGAAGGATCGCTGGAGAGCCGCCGTCACCGACGCCTAACCCGCCACCGCCGTCCTCTATTTTCGGTGAGCACACGCGCGCAGGATTACTTTTCGGCCAATCAGTCGCTCCCACGTGGCAGTTAGCTACAGTGTCGCACAGTAAACGGCCAGGAGATTTCTATTGGTTTTTGTCTTTTTTTTCAGTTTTGCACCAAAACTTCAAATTGCTATAACTATTAGTCTACATATTCAATTTAGGTAATTCTTTTTTCCTATGCACTCACAAAAACCAGTAGCTTATCATAGTACCAAAAATTCACATGTTTGCACTTTTAAATTTGAATTCATTCGAATTTGAATCAAACCTTCGAAAGGCCATAACTTTTAAACCGTTTGACGAAACTGAGTGATTCATTTTGCGTTGTGTTTCTGCTGCATTGTAGTTGTTTTGTATAGGCTTTTGTGCTACTGTTGTTCAAATTTTGAAATTATTTCTTGCTGTTGGTTTTATTGGAGTTTCGATTTGTTGATTCTGTGAAACGTGTAGATTGTCCGGAGTGCGATGCGAGCTATTGTCAGGAGTGTGACTTTCTGAACCAGAACCAAGGCAAGTTACATGTTGATCATCCTTTATCTATTGTTTTCTATGCATGTAGTATATACCACACAGTGAATTTATGCATGTATAGGATTACTATATTATTTTGCTATGTTGTTGAGCTATCTCCCCGTCATGCAGATCGTGGTAGTTGTAGTTTTGCTATACTTTGTAGACGGGGGTGGTTCGTGTATACATTGAATTTATGTGAGGATTATATATATATAACTAAATGAGTAGTAATTAAGGTTTAATTCACCTCTGGGCAGAAGTGGCATTGTTTGGTGATGAGAGAAGGCATCATGGGGTCTTGCACCTTTTCTAAGGCCACGCGCTCATGAGAGTGCACCCTAAGTGGAAAGCCGCCCATGTTCAAAAAGATAAGACAAACTTTGTGACTAGTAACTTCCATGTGAGGCCACTGGCTATATGGGCTCTGGCTTAGTTGATCATTTGTTCGAACCCTTTCCTAAACAGTGTCGACAGATGTAGCATATGTAGGTGGGATGTGGCCGTCAGGTGATTAAGGGAACCTCTTCTGAAAGACTTTGTCTCAATCTTCAAATTGTGTCCAACGGGTAAAGCGTACTAAACTCTGTAGAGTATTAAAACTAATCATGATTAGCCATGCCCCCGGTTATGGGCAAATTTGAGCCACTATGCCATTACAGTTGTTGGATGATCTTGATAGATGTGGCACTTAATAAATTTGTTGGGCAACTTAATAAAGGGTAGGTTGGAGTTGATTTTTTGCCAACTCAACCTTGTGTGTTTAATTGTAGTAATAAAAGAACTAAATAAAATTTGACAATTAGGTAGTTATGAGGACAAAATCAACTTTCTACAAAATAAACCCTCAAGCCTTCCTTTGTTGTACTATGCATATACATGTAGGTCTGCTTTATTATTACTCCTGTGTAACTTGCCAATACATTCAAAGTATTGACCAATATGGCTGCAACGTCTCATGTTGCAGGATATTCAGACGAAGAGTAAGGTACCGTTAGGGTCACGAGTTTGCACTCAGCATCGTCAGTGGGCTATGATGGGACTCATCGTTATTTTCTGCTACAATTCTGCTGTTTGATTGAATAAAGCTAGCCAAGTGCTATGAAGATTGTTTTATTTTATACATTCTGGATCATACATTGTAATAAATGATGCACTTGCTATTCTGGTATTCATCTATACTGTGTGTACTTGCGAGTTTGATCCACGGACTAGCACGGTAAGCACAGAGATTCAAATCCTTCGAGGTTTGGTCGTTACATAAGAAATTTCGGAAAATACTAAATTATTTTCAATGAATAATCTGATCATCAACCCACAATTCATCGGATCCCAACAAACACACCGCAAAAGAAGATTACATAGGATAGAACTCCAAGAAGATTGAGGAGAACATTGTATTAAAGATCAAAGAGAGAGAACTGAAGAAGCCATCTAGCTACTAGCTATGGACCCGTAGGTCTATGGTGAACTACTCACGCATCATCGGAAGGGCGGCAAGGTTGATGTAGACGCCCTCCGTGTTTGATTCCCCCTCCGACGGAGTACCAGAAAAGGCCTCCAGATGGGATCACGGAAGAAAAGAAGGCTGCGACGTCAGAAAAAGTGTTCCGGGTGGCTCTTTGGGTTTCCCAATATTTGCAAATCTATAGAAGTGGAATTAGGTCAGATGGAGCCACGTGGGGCCTGCAAGGTAACAGGGCGCGCCCTACCCCTTGGGCGCATGTCAGGACCCTAATCCTATGTCACACCAATCTAGTATGTAACACACCATATCACTTTGCGGCCACACGCACGGTATTCCCACGGCTGCAACCTTACCTAGGCCAGGACCGTTTGCGCCTTTTGGCTCATGTATATGATTGTGCAGCTAGCATCCATTTGACCAAGAACCTAGGCCGACATGACTAGTCGTAAACCCAAGGTGGCACAAACTTACAAGGACATCCATACATGACCCAACAATGCATGTGTCGGTCAGCAGCGAGTGTAACCAGGCTGTAGCAAGCTATCAGGACTCCGATAAACACCACGTGACATTTCCCCGTAGGGACAGACACAGTAGCAAATAAGGACACATGTCGATCAATCCATGTGTTCCGGTGGAAGCACTAGAGACATTTCCCCATAAGGAATGCTACCAAGAATAAACAACTAGGTGTCGGATCCCACACATACCAAAGCATTTCAATAACATACACACAATATGCTCGATATGTGCAGATACAACATTACATCACAACATAACTCTATGACTCAAAGTATTTATTTAAAAGGCTCCGAGGAGCCATACATAGCGTGATAGTACAAACACGGGTCTCATGACCCAACATACAAAGTCATACAAACAACAAGCACATGCAGATGCTTATCCTGTCTGAGTACAGACAACGAAAAGAAAATAAGGCTAGAAAGCTTGTCTATCTACAAGACCCTCCATAGGAACCAGACCTCTGTTTGGGGATTCCCAAGCTAATCAACAAAGCCCATGAAGAACTACTAATGAGACTGAAGTCTCTCTGCAAAACATAAATTAAGCAAACGTGATGTAGGGTAGAACCCTAGTGGCCCGATCTTTCACGAAAGGAGCGGATCCCGCGAAGAACACGAAGAACACGAGGGGAATCACGAGGGGAAACATGAGGGGAAACACGAGAGAAACACTCAAACCAACAAGATGTAGTCACACATATGCTAGATCCATGAACACAAAGGGAGATACATGATCCACGATCAACAAGGGACGATACAAGAGGTAACCGGTTCTTCTCTGTGAGGAGGTCTTGAATCCACGAGGGGATCTTCCCATGAAGGGGTCTTGAATCCAAGGTGGATCTTCTCCGAAGAGGGGCCGTGGTCTCTCTCGTGGAGTAGATCTTATATGGATGAGCCAAGCTCTATATCTAATGAGCTACTACTTTGCTAACCCTAACTAGGAGGAGAAGGAGGTCTATTTATAGTCTTAGTGCAAAAGGGGGCAAAGTGAAGGGGTACATGGGCCTCGGGCCCGAACACTGTGCGCAGACAGGTACTGGATGTCTGCTGAGGACCGGTCGTCCGATGGCTCATGGCAGCCGGATGTTCGGAAGACGTTGGACGTTCGCTCGATCTGGCTTGGACGCTAGAGTGCCGGATTTCTGGAGGTGGCCGGTCGTCCGCTGGCCTCGGATGTCCTCTCATTTGGCTCGGGTGCGGGGTCATCGTTCGTCCTGTGCGTCTTCCGGCGCCGGACGTCTGGTCCCGACCGTTCGTCCGGTGGCTGGACCTTCTTCCGCAGCTCTTCTTCTTGTTCCTCGCGCTTGGTGTCCTCGCCTTCTTGTCCATGGGCTTCCTCTTGGTTCCTGGTCATGCATAGCACACATGTTTGAGGTAGTAGCCATGTCTCACATGTGGAAAGTGACGATTCGGAGAGGAGCGAGTTCACCTTGTGTCCAATGGCGTATACTTGAGGTCTCGTCTTATGTTCTCTTGGGGCTTGGAGAGTAGTCGGAGTGTACATGGGGATGAACATGGGATGCTCCGCATCATCTCCCCCCTTGGGAAAGACTCGACCTCGGATCGTGATCCTCATCACCATGGAAACGGTAGTCGTGGATGGACTTGTAGTTGGACGGAGTGGGAGACGTTGCGCAATCCAAGTACTCCAAGGTGTCGCCGGAGTGGTATACATGCAAAAAGAGCAAACACAAACGACACTTGAGTGTACAATGGTTAGAGCACACAAAGTGTCCATCATGTAAGAATGAGTCCGTTCGGCAATATTGTTTGTGACAAAGCGCATGAAGCTTATCAAGATGATATAGAATGATATGCAAAGCATTCATGGGAACAATATGATTTGTAGTATGCACAAAGGCGTGGTGAATGTGATCAATGCAACCATTGTGCAAAATGATGTCATAATGAGATGGTTTATCAATAGCATGAATAAGGTAATGGGTGCGCAATATGAGTATGTGATCATGCAATTGATGATGGGCAATATGATCATGATGTATGAATATGCCATGAAGGTAGATCACAACAAATTTGCTAAGGAAATGCACAAGCTCATATATCATGGATGACATGGGACTACAAGATGCAACAAGGCAATCATAATATGAGTCAATCCATGCATAAGATGCAAATTTGTCATGAGTGTGAGATGTCCAATGAGCATGACATGTGTGAGCACAATCAAAAAATATGGAGGTGTTGGTGTACCAATGCTCAATGTCGTGGCATGAGTGGAGGTTCGAAGGTGCTTCCAATAAGTCCGAGCGCTCCTCAATTTGAAGGTCCATAGAGCCAATCTCCCATGTCGCTCCTCCGTTTGCGAGATGTATCAAGTAGACAACAGGAAGGAGACAACAATGAAAGAGTGACCCATCCAATATGCGTAACTGAGGATGTCTCAAAGGGAAGGAGTTCACCTTTAGGAGATTCTCGCAAATGTTGGTGTTGCACATCATGTATGCCTTCACATGACCAAATTGTCTCATGACGGTATCACCTTGTGAATCCTTCAAAATGAAAGAACATGACAAACACTCAGAAAAACAAATGAGGTTAGTGGAGATGCAAAACCTATCATTCATGTGGTAAAATACCGAACAAGTGTATGCATCATGCTCATCATAAGAAAGGACAAGGGATCATTTCATAGTATGGAGGCATATGATGCGAGAACAACCAAATTCAATAGGCTCAATCAAACAAGCATGCATCACAAGTAAAGTGTCCAAGTCTCCAAGATCAATAAGCATATATGCAACAATTGGAGGCAAGCGACAATGAACAAGATGTATCATGTGAGAGGCACGAGCATATATGTCATCAACCCAAGAAAGCGAGTAAGAGTTGAACATGGGTGATGCGACAAAGCAAGCAATCATGGTGATCAAGTCAAGAAAGCTAGTAGTGCAAAGATGCAACATACTAGAAGGAATCATGGCAAGCATGTCATGGGTGCAAATAGTGTGCATGAATAATTCACATGACATAGTACAAGCATGAAAGGAGGATATGAGCAAAATAGCATCAATAGCATGAGGCACATGATAAACATGACAATAGCAACAAGGATCTCCACCAAGCATGCAAATACACATAGGAGTATCATAATGGTGAATCATGGGTAGATTCAAGCAAGGGTCAAAATTGCATGGCAAAGGCGTTAAAGCAAGCATAGCATGCAAAGTGAACACGGTAAAATGAGCATGAAGCGACAAGCAGTATATAGCCCATAGCCATGTAGCCAAGTGAGAGAGATGCGCGTAGTCGTTGCGTGAAGAAGCGGTGGGAAGGATAGTTCACGGGATCCCAAGTCATCTTTGCTCTCAAGAGCTCGTTTCGTCAACTCTTGGGATTAAGAGGTTGACGAGTATACGTGAGTACCTACACAAAACAAAGACAAAGGGAAAATTGTGTGTGCATGGTATATGTACACATCATCCATCATGATGCGCACGTGCTTGTGTTGGTTAGCACAAAATATCCAATGCTCAAATAAATGCGACACGTGATATAGAAACATGTCATCCATCATGAGAGGTTTGTTATTATGTAGAGCATAATGGACACTCAAATTGTGTAATGCATCATAGGAAATATGTAGAGCATTGTTATTCATGGAATGCATATGGTGCAAGCAATTATGGGAATCATGCAAAGTATGGAATGCATCAAAATATCCTAATATGTATGAGGAAACTATGGGGGTCTCCTCATGAGCATTAGTGGAAACATCACACGGAGAATATTGACAACATCCTAAACAATGCATAGTTGGAACATGATGATCATGGCATGGCATCGTAGATGAATTGCGCAAATCATGTAAAGGAAGCATGGCAATATCATCACATGAAAAGCAAAAGCCAATGACCATCATCTCGTCATCTATGCCACAAGTGTAAATGGGATTTATTGTAATGGGGCATGCATAGCTACTATGTTGAGATTGAAATGATGCTATATGGGAGATCTCACTCATAGCATATGACAAGTTTAATGGATTATCAAACATGATGTGACCAAAAGAATTTTCACATGATATCCTATGGAGCATAACATCACAACTAGGCAACTCGACATGCTCGTCATCATATTCATCATAAATAGGTAAATCATGACATGAGGGAGTCGCACTAGCATGAAGCATGGGAATAGGTGTGTCAACATCATGCAAGCAATCATTCGTAAAATAGTCCACTAGTGGGACAAGAGAAGCACCATCACCTATGTTACCTTTGGAGCATCGCTCATGTGTTGTAGGTGAGGTGTCGAAGACCAAGTCATGGTCATCTTCACCTTGATGGAAACACGTGGGGGTGCATCTTCTTACACCATGGCCATCGTTGTCTCCATTGGAGGTATGGACTCGTCGAGGATAGGCGTGTCGTCATGTAGGAGACCTAGCACCAAAGAAGAAAACACATTAGGAGTAGAGATTAAATCATTAGAAATTAAAGTGGCCTCACATGCTGTCTCAGCTACCTCACTCACTAAGTGTTGTGGCTCACTCACTCCCTCTTGGATGCTCTCACTCATATGGTTGGTGGAGTCACTCAAATGGCTCTCAACCTCACATAGGATGTGTGGCATGCTCTCAAGTGTGGGGCTAGTGGTGGTCACACTCATCCTCTCATAGGAAATGCTCTCAATGTCACGTATGGTGGAGTCACTCATGCCACTAATGTGGTGGTGGCTCTCCTCACATGGCAATTGGGTCATCTCATGATATGTGGGTGTCAGAGAGATGTAGGTGCAAACGTCTCCATGCTCAATCATGTCGTAGTCATAGCCAAGGATGAAGGCCGAAGATGGCACCTCATCACTCTCCTCTAAGACCAAAGATAAGGTCTCATGTGCCGTCTCGTAGCTTGAATCAGAGTATGAGTCCAATGTGGGCGTCGTCTTCATGTTGTTGAAGAGGTTCGTGCTCGTCGCCGTGGTCGAAGGGGATGGCCCTTGCTCGACCTTCTTGTTGCCGTCTTGTGGTAGGAGGTGATACGTCTCCAACGTATCTATAATTTTTGATTGTTCCATGCTATTATATTACCCGTTTTGGATGTTTATGGGCTTATTTATACACTTTTATATTATTTTTGGGACTAGCCTATTAACCGGAGGCCCATCCCAAATTGCTGTTTTCTTGCCTATTTCAGTGTTTCGAAGAAAAGGAATATCAAATGGAGTCCAAACGGAATGAAACCTTCGGGAGAGTTATTTTTGGAACGGAAGCAATGCAGGAGACTTGGAGTAGACGTCAGGGAAGCTTCGAGGAAGCCACGAGGCAGGGAGGCGCGCCCCCACCCTCGTGGGCCCCTCATGGCCCCTCTGACCGACTTCTTTCACCTATATATATATATCAATATACCCTAAAAACATTGAAGAATAGAATAGATTGGGAGTTCCGCCGCCAGAAGCCTCTGTAGCCACCGAAAACCAATCTAGACCCATTTTGGCACCCTTCCGGAGGGGGAATCCCTCTCCGGTGGCCATCTTCATCATCCCGACGCTCTCCATGACGAGGAGGGAGTAGTTCTCCCTCGGGGCTGAGGGTATGTACCAGTAGCTATGTGTTTGATCTCTCTCTCTCTCTCTCTCTCTCTCTCTCTCTCTCGTGTTCTTGAGTTGGCACGATCTTGATGTATCGCGAGCTTTGCTATTATAGTTGGATCTTATGATGTTTCTCCCCTTCTACTCTCTTGTGATGAATTGAGTTTTTCCTTTGAAGTTATCTTATCGGATTGAGTCTTTAAGGAGTTGAGAACACTTGATGTATGTCTTGCATGTGCTTACCTGTGGTGACAATGGGATATCACGTGATCCACTTGATGTATGTTTTGGTGATCAACTTGCGAGTTCCGTGACCTCATGAACTTATGCATAGGGGTTGACACACGTTTTCGTCTTGACTCTCTGGTAGAAACTTTGGAGCACTCTTTGAAGTACTTTGTGTTGGTTGAATAGATGAATCTCAGATTGTGTGATGCATATCGTATAATCATACCCACGGATACTTGAGGTGACATTGGAGTATCTAGGTGACATTAGGTTTTTGGTTGATTTGTGTCTTAAGGTGTTATTCTAGTATGAACTCTATGATAGATTGAACAGAAAGAATAGCTTCGTGTTATTTTACTACGGACTCTTGAATAGATAGATCAGAAACGATATTGAGGTGGTTTAGTACCCTACCATAATCTCTTCGTTTGTTCTCTGCTATTAGTGACTTTGGAGTGACTCTTTGTTGCATGTTGAGGGATAGTTATATGATCCAATTATGTTATTATTGTTGAGAGAACTTGCACTAGTGAAAGTATGAACCCTAGGCCTTGTTTCAACACATTGCAATACCGTTTGTGATCACTTTTACCACTTGCTAACTTGCTGTTTTTATATTTTCAGATTACAAAAACCTTTATCTACTATCCATATTGCACTTGTATCACCATATCTTCGCCGAACTAGTGCACCTATACAATTTACCATTCTATTGGGTGTGTTGGGGACACAAGAGACTCTTTGTTATTTGGTTGCAGGGTTGCTTGAGAGAGACCATCTTCATCCTACGCCTCCCACGGATTGATAAACCTTAGGTCATCCACTTGAGGGAAAATTGCTACTGTCCTACAAACCTCTGCACTTGGAGGCCCAACAACGTCTACAAGAAGAAGGTTGTGTAGTAGACATGAAGCTCTTTTCTGGCGCCATTGCCGGGGAGGTTAGCGCTTGAAAGTATATCTTTAGATCTTGCAATTGAATCTTTTAGTTTCTTGTTTTATCACTAGTTTAGTCTGTAAAAGAAAAATACAAAAAAATGGAATTGAGGGTACCTCATATGCTTCATATTTTTAATGTCTTACGTGAGAATAAGGATGCCGATAATTGTGCTCAAGTGTTAGAAGAAGAATGCATTAGAATGTTTGGCACTAAATATTTGAATGATTAGCATGATTGCAATGTTGTTAGTATGAATCCCTTGAATATATATGATGCTAATGATATGCAAAGCCACAGGCTTGGGGATGCTATGTTTGACAAAGATGATATTTTTTCCCCCAAGTTTTGATGAGAAAATTTATTATGATGATAGCATGCCTCCTATTTATGATGATTATATTGATGAAAGTGGGTTTGGAAGAGTGTCAACTTTAGGAAGTAATGATCCCACTATTTTGGAGGGTGTTGAATCTTATTGTGATAATTATGAAAGTGGATTTGGAGAGTTCATGACTTTATTTAGTGATGAATCCACTATTTCGGAAGAGGTTCCAATTGATTATGAGAGCAAAGTTGCTATCTATGATAATTATTGTGATGACATGTATGCTATAAAGAACAATGATAACCATGAAACTTGTCATCTTGATTTTAATTTTCAATTAGATTATGCCTCACATGATAGTTATTTTGTTGAGTTTGCTCCCACTAATGTTCATAAGAAGAAATTTGCTTATGTGGAGAGTAATAAAAATTCATTCATGATGCTACTGAAAATTATTATGAGGGAGGAACATATGCTTGTAGGAATTGCAATAATATCAAGTTTCCTCTCTACATGTTGAAAATCTTGAAGTTATGCTTGTTTTACCTTCCTATGCAAGATGATTCTTGTTCCCACAAATTGTTTGCTCACAAAATCCCTATGCATAGGAAGTGGGTTAGACTTAAATGTGCTAGTCATATTCTTCATGATGCTCTCTTTATGTTTCAATTCTTATCTTTTATGTGAGCATCATTGAAATCATCATGCCTAGCTAGGGGCATTAATCGTAAGCGCTTGTCGGGAGGCAACCCAAGTTTATTTTTATTCTTTACTTTTTGCTCCTGTTTAGCAATAAATAATTCATCTAGCCTCTTTTTAGATGTGGTTTTATGCTTTAATTAGTGCTTGTGCCAAGTAGAACCTTTGGGAAGACTTGGGGAAAGTCTTTGCGTTCTTGCTGTAAAAAACAGAAACTTTAGCGCTCACGAGATTTGTGGCCATTTTTTAATGGAGAGTGCTATTTAGTTAATTATTTTCGAATATTCTTAATAGACAAATTCCTCACATCCCGAAATTTATTTTAGAATTTTTGGGGTTCCAGAAGTATACGCTTAATACAGATTACTACGGACTGTTCTGTTTTTGACAGATTCTGTTTTTATTGTGTTGTTTGCTTATTTTGATGAATCTATGAGTAGTATTGGAGGGTATGAACCATAGAGAAGTTGGAATACAGTAGATATTACACCAATATAAATAAAGAATGAGTTCACAACAGTACCTAAGTGGTGATTTATTTTCTTATACTAACGGAGCTTACGAGTTTTCTGTTAAGTTTTGTGTTGTGAAGTTTTCATGTTTTGGGTAAAGATTCGATGGACTATGGAATAAGGAGTGGCAAGGGCCTAAGCTTGGGGATGCCCAAGGCACTCCAAGGTAATATTCAAGGATAACCAAGAGCCTAAGCTTGGGGATGCCCCGGAAGGCATCCACTCTTTCGTCTTCGTTCATCGGTAGCTTTACTTGGAGCTATATTTTTATTCACCACATGATATGTGTTTTGCTTGGAGCGTCATTTTATTTTCTTTTGTTTTGCTCGCTGTTTGAATACAATACCAAGATCTTAAACTATTAAATGTTAGAGAGTCTTCACATAGTTGCATAATTATTCGACTACTCATTGATCTTCACTTATATCTTTTGGGAGTAGTTTGTCATTTGCTCTAGTGCTTCACTTATATCCTTTTAGAGCACGGCGGTGGTTTCATTTTGAAGAAATTGTTGAACTCTCATGCTTCATTTATATTATTTGGAGAGTCCTAAACAGCATGGTAATTTGCTTTGGTTATGAAACTAGTCCTAATATGATGGGCATCCAAGATGGGTATAATAAAAACTTTCATATATAGTGCATTGAATACTATGAGACGTTTGATACTTGATGATTGTTTTGAGATATGAAGATGGTGATATTAGAGTCATTCTAGTTGAGTACTTGTGAATTTGAGAGATACTTGTGTTAAAGTTTGTGATTCCGGTAGCATGCACGTATGGTGAACCGTTATGTGATGAAGTCGGAGCATGGTTTATTTTTTGATTGTCTTCCTTATGAGTGGCGGTCGGGGACGAGCGATGGTCTTTTCCTACCAATCTATCCCCATAGGAGCATGCGCGTAGTACTTCGTTTCGATAACTAATAGATTTTTGCAATAAGTATGTGAGTTCTTTATGACTAATGTTGAGTCCATGGATTATACGCACTCTCACCCTTTCACCATTGCTAGCCTCTCTTGTGGCGCACAACTTTCGCCGGTACCATACACCCACCATTACCTTCCTCAAAACAGCCACCATACCTACCTATTATGGCATTTCCATAGCCATTCCGAGATATATTGTCATGCAACTTTCCACCGTTCCGTTTATTATCACACGCTCCATCATTGTCATATTGCTTTGCATGATCATGTAGTTGACATCGTATTTGTGGCAAAGCCACCATTCATTATTCTTTCATACATGTCACTCTTGATTCATTGCACATCCCGGTACACCGCCGGAGGCATTCACATAGAGTCATATTTTGTTCTAAGTATCGAGTTGTAATTCTTGAGTTGTAAGTAAATAAAAGTGTGATGATCATCATTATTAGAGCATTGTCCCAGTGAGGAAAGGATGATGGAGACTATGATTCCCCCACAAGTCGGTATGAGACTCCGGACGAAAAAAGGAGAAAAAAGAGGCCATAAAAAAAGAAGGCCCAAAAAACAAAAACAAAAAAATGAATGAGAGAAAAAGAGAGAAGGGGCAATGCTACTATCCTTTTACCACACTTGTGCTTCAAAGTAGCACCGTGATCTTCATGATAGAGAGTCTCCTATGTTGTCACTTTCATATACTAGTGGGAATCTTTCATTATAGAACTTGGCTTGTATATTCCAATGATGGGCTTCCTCAAAATGTCCTAGGTCTTCGTGAGCAAGCAAGTTGGATGCACACCCACTTAGTTTCTTTTTGAGCTTTCGTACACTTATAGCTCTAGTGCATCCGTTGCATGGCAATCCCTACTCACTCACATTGATATCTATTGATGGGCATCTCCATAGCCCATTGATACGCCTAGTTGATGTGAGACTATCTCCTCCTTCTTTGTCTTCTCCACAACCACCATTCTATTCCACCTATAGTGCTATGTCCATGGCTCACGCTCATGTATTGCGTGAAGATTGAAAAAGTTTGAGAACATCAAAAGTATGAAACAATTGCTTGGCTTGTCATCAGGGTTGTGCATGATTTAAATATTTTGTGTGATGAAGATGGAGCATAGCCAGACTATATGATTTTATAGGGATAGCTTTCTTTGGCCATGTTATTTTGAGAAGACATGATTACTTTGTTAGTATGCTTGAAGTATTATTATTTTTATGTCAATATTAAACTTTTGTCTTGAATCTTTCGGATCTGAATATTCTTGCCACAATAAAGAGAATTACATGGATAAATATGTTAGGTAGCATTCCACATCAGAAATTCTGCTTTTATCATTTACCTACTCGAGGACGAGCAGGAATTAAGCTTGGGGATGCTGATACGTCTCCATGCTATTATATTACCCGTTTTGGATGTTTATGGGCTTATTTATACACTTTTATATTTTTTTGGGACTAACCTATTAACCGGAGGCCCAGACCAAATTGTTGTTTTCTTGCCTATTTCAGTTTTTCGAAGAAAAGGAATATCAAACGGAGTCCAAACGGAATGAAACCTTCGCGAGAGTTATTTTTGGAACGGAAGTAATCCAGGAGACTTGGAGTAGACGTCGAGGAAGCTTCGAGGAAGCCATGAGGCAGGGAGGCGCGCCCCCACCCTCATGGGCCCCTCATGGCTCCCCTGACCGACTTCTTTTGCCTATATATATATATATATATATATATATATATATATATATATATATGTATCAATATACCCTAAAAACATCAGAGAACATAATGGATCGGGAGTTCCGCCGCGACAAGCCTCCGTAGCTACCGAAAACCAATCTAGACCCGTTCCGGCACCCTGTCGGAGGGCGTCATCCCTCTCCGGTGGCCATCTTCATCATCCTGATGCTCTCAATGACGAGGAGGGAGTAGTTCTCCCTCGGCGCTGAGGGTATGTACCAGTAGCTATGTGTTTGATCTCTCTCTCTCTCTCTCTCTTGTGTTCTTGAGTTGGCACGATCTTGAGGTATCGCGAGCTTTGTTATTATAGTTGGATCTTATGATGTTTCTTCCCCTCTACTCTCTTGTGATGAAATGAGTTTTCCCTTTGAAGTTATCTTATCAGATTGAGTCTTTAAGGATTTGAGAACACTTGATGTATGTCTTGCATGTGCTTATCTGTGGTGACAATGGGATATCACGTGATCCACTTGATTTATGTTTTGGTGATTAACTTGCGAGTTCCGTGACCTCGTGAACTTATGCATAGGGGTTGGCACATGTTTTCGTCTTGACTCTCCAGTAGAAACTTTGGGGCACTCTTTGAAGCACTTTGTGTTGGTTGAATAGATGAATCTGAGATTGTGTGATGCATATCGTATAATCATACCCACGAATACTTGAGGTGATGTTGGAGTATCTAGGTGACATTAGGGTTTTGGTTGATTTGTGTCTTAAGGTGTTATTCTAGTACGAACTCTATGATAGATTGAACGGAAAGAATAGCTTCGTGTTATTTTACTACGGACTCTTGAATAGATCGACCAGAAAGGATAACTTTGAGGTGGTTTAGTACCCTACCATAATCTCTTCGTTTGTTCTCCGCTATTAGTGACTTTGGAGTGACTCTTTGTTGCATGTTGAGGGATAGTTATATGATCCAATTATGTTATTATTGTTAAGAGAACTTGCACTAGTGAAAGTATGAACCCTAGGACTTGTTTCAACACATTGCAATACCGTTTGTGCTCACTTTTACCACTTGGTACCTTGCTGTTTTTAAATTTTCAGATTACAAAAACCATTATCTACTATCCATATTGCACTTGTATCACCATCTCTTCGCCGAACTAGTGCACCTATAGAATTTACTATTGTATTGGGTGTGTTGGGGACACAAGAGACTCTTTGTTATTTGGTTGCAGGGTTTCTTGAGAGAGACAATCTTCATCCTACGCGTCCCACGGATTGATAAACCTTAGGTCATCCACTAGAGGGAAATTTGCTACTGTCCTACAAACCTCTGCACTTGGAGGACCAACAACGTCTAAAAGAAGAAGGTTGTGTAGTAGACATCAGGAGGCCCATATGACGTGGCACCTCGTAGCTCGTCTCCATGACCAAAGGGAATTTCCCATGCTCGGCCATCTTCCTTGAGGTGCTTCCGAAGATGGAAGTGTCTCCCTCACTTGTAGGTGGTCGCCTTGGACTTGATGAAGTCGGAGTAGGCGTACTCATGGGAAGTAGGCGAAGATGCCGTACATCCAAAGGCGAAGATGCCTTGATAGAACTTGGCGAAGTTGCCGAAGTGGTTGGTGTAGCCGTAGCTCCGTCTTGGTGGTCCTCGTCTCGCGGTCTTCTCTTGCGCTCATGAAGTTTGGCCTTGGCGTGAAGTAGGGCTTGTTGGGACTTGTACATTTGCGCTTGATGAGCATCTTCATGATGATGGTGTCGTTGTCGCGCTTGAGCTCGATGGCGTTCGTCGTCGTCGTGCACATGATGCTTGGAGGTGACTTGCCCTTCATGACGAGGTGAATCACGAACGTGATGGTGGTCGCCATGGAGATGTGGATGTGGACGACTTGCGCTTGCATCATTTTTGTGCTCCGAAGACTTGTGACTTGAACGTCGCCGCCTTGAGGATGATGAAGGGGAAGAACGGTTGATCAACATGGTCCTAATCTCCTCCATCCTTGCATGTTGCTCCTCCTTTTTTGCGGAAAGGTTGTTGTCGATGTAGTCCCTTTTCCTTGCTCCGGAGCGACGAATGTCGATGGAGAGGTTCTTGATGCGCTCTCGCAATCTTGATTGTGCACCTTGCATTTGTCGTTGTAGATCGAAGATTGACGCTTTGGTGATGTAGTTGTTCATGCCGTCATTGTTGTTGAAGACCGGAGATGAAATGCCTTGCCTATCCATCACAAGACTCGAGCAAATATGAGTGGGAGAAGGAGAAGAACTTATACCAAATGTACCTTGACCAATGTTGAAGATGGATCAATCATCACTCAATGATGTATCAGCGAAATAGCACAATTGGTACCAATTCTTGTCGGTTTCTCACACCTACACAAATAAGGCTTATGGTGGAGCTCGGTGAGGATAGTGGCACAAAATCTTGATGCAAAATGTTAGCAAGAGTCAATAATGTTGAAAGGGATTCACAAATTTGCAAGTGAAACAAGTAGGCCAATAGCAATGAATGGCACATGGAAATGCACACACGGATAGATAAATGGGGTCGTGCAACCAAGGATGAGCACAAAATGTGGATTCCACGGTAAACACTCGTGTTGCACAACTCAAGAGAGACGCTAGCACGATTCTCTATAGGCAGATACGACACTTGTGCACAACCTATAAGATGCAAAATGTATGAACTTTCTATCCCAAGTATGCTATGTGTATGATGCTCCGGTGGTATGATCCAAGATGATTATATGCAATGTGGTATGATGCTATGGCAGTTTCTTACAAGCTCTTTGCTCACTCTTTTTCTTTGCTTAAAAGCTTATTCTTCTTTTTTTGTGTATGGCCACTTTGCGAAATGCACAAACCAAGATAGTAATTGTGTATATGCGGGAACAAACTTGAGGCACATGAGATGATATTATACCAAGATGATACCTATGGTATAGTATGTATGCAATGGAAGGTGTAGATCGATGATCACTAATGTGCACAAGTAAGGTTGTCGGCAATACTCAAATGGCTAGTCTCGATAGGCGAGTGACGCAAAATGGGCTAGGGGTTATCAATGCAATGGCAAGGGGAATATACAATGGAGGGATACCATGATACCAAGATGATATGTAGGTTACCGTCCTTGGCGATGATGAGTGGCGGTGATCTTGATGGAGACTCATCCCTAAGTAGCCTAAACACCTTAGGAAACGGAAAAACTGCGAACTCAAAATCTCAAACGTCAAATGTCAAAATGGTGGTAGCGGGATGCGGTGGTGGTGTTGTGGAAGCTCAAAGGGATTGCGGAAATGCAATGATGGGATAAGCGAGTAGGCAATGCAGAAGTGGAGGTTATGGTGTGGACTATACACGGTGTCGGAGTTGGAAGCACGGTCCCTAAGTAGCCGAAACATC
>NC_041380.1:228932697-229012681 GCF_002162155.2 Triticum dicoccoides | reverse complement strand
GTAAGCCTATGCGGTAGAGGAGGTGGTGGTTGATGAAGAAGCAACCGTCCCTAAGTAGCCTAGTGATAGAGGCTAAGGTGTCCCGATGTTTCTATGAGATGGTGGCTATCGTTTTCTGTGTGAGTCGACCTTGACGATCCGACTACGAACGTGCGAGACGTCGCGCCTTAGCAATCGCTAAGCCAACTTCCGAGGGTTATTGACCACGCCGGAGCACGATCAACCTGACCACGAGGGTCTGTTTCCTGCGAGCAAACAAAGAACAAGCAAGAAACTGATATTGCAATCGGGATATTGCAAATATATGATGAAAGCTTTATTGATCAAGGTGGGGTTCTGTGACGTCTTGGTCTGGTCGTTGGACACAAACGAAGTACGCGAAGTTGCAGCTATGGCGAACTTTTAATCTAAACAAAACCCAAAGTCTAAACGACGCCCTAAGGGCTGTATATATGGAGGAAGAGGGGGGAATTTCGTGGCCCTTGAGGGTGGGGTCCGAAACCAACCCTAACTCTTGTTTCCCCACACATACGGACTCTAAAAATAGCCTATACTTAAGTATTTTGAAATTACATGGGCCTGGCCTATTAATAAGGTGACGTAGCACCTAGAATAGCCTATGGACGAATATTATGAAGTGGCATCTTGTATATTTCGTCCAAGGCTTCATGCACTCCTTATGGCGGCTTCAAAGTCCTGAAATCATCACTTGTAACTCCGTTCTTGATCCCCTTGCGCATGCCATCAACTCCATGCGTGTTCTTGCTCCAATGTTCATCCTTCTCCAAGCTAGGCCCTTCATTTGTAAGCAAAACAAATGTATCCAATTTAGGCAGCATCATAATATCATGAACATTAAAATCATTACCAAGAAACGAAAGTACCTGGTAATTTAATTGGCGTGCGCGAGCTCTAGTAATTGGTCCAGTATATGTAACAGTAGGGGCTGTGGGTGTAACAATGGTATTGATGTCCTCATCATCCTCCCCTTCTTGAAATGAAGTCGTCCTCGACGGAAGCGCATCTTCCTCACCCAATTAAGGGTTCAAATCTGCAATGTTAAAAGTGGGACTAACCCCAAAATCTACAGGTAGCTCAAGTTTATATGCATTATCATTTATTTTCTCTAACACCTTAAAAGGACCATCAGCACGTGGCATTAGCTTTCATTTGCGCAGATTAGGAAATCTATCTTTACGCAAATGTAACCAAACAAGATCTCCAGGCGCAAACACAACATGTTTTCTACCCTTATCTCCAGCAAGTTTATATTTAGCATTCATACGCTCAATGTTTTCCTTAGTTAACTCATGCATTTTTAAAATCAATTCAGAACGTTCTTTAGCATCAAAATTAACCTTCTCTAAAGATGGAAGAGGCAACAAATCAATAGGTGCACGAGGTAGGAAACCATACACAATTTCAAAAGGGCACATCTTAGTAGTAGAATGCAATGAACGATTATAAGCAAATTCAATATGAGGCAAGCATTCTTCCCACATTTTCTTGTTATTCTTCAAAACAGCCCTAAGCATAGTAGACAATGTTCTATTGACTACTTCAGTTTGTCCATCAGTTTGGGGGTGACAAGTAGTACTAAAAAGCAGCTTAGTCCCCAACTTAGCGCATAAACATCTCCAAAAGTGGCTAAGAAATTTAGTATCACGATCTGAAACAATAGTATTTGGCACACCATGTAAGCGAATAATTTCATGAAAGAACAAATCAGCAACATTAACAGCATCATCGCTTTTATGACATGGTATAAAGTGTGCCATTTTCGAGAACCTATCCACGACAACAAATATGCTATCCCTCCCCTTCTTTGTTCGAGGTAAACCCAAAACAAAGTTCATAGATATATCCTCCCAAGGAACACTAGGTACAGGCAAAGGCATATATAAACCATGAGGATTGAGTCGTGACTTAGCTCTTTGACATGTAGTGCAGCGAGCAACAAAACGCTCAACATCCCGTCTCATCTTTGGCCAAAAGAAATGTGTAGCAAGTATATCCTTCGTCTTCTTGACGCCAAAGTGTCCCATTAATCCTCCTCCATGCGCCTCCTGCAACAACAAAAGACGAACGGAGCTAGCTGGAATGCATAGCTTGTTAGCACGAAACACAAATCCATCGTTAAGAACGAACTTGTTCCAAGTTCTCCCTTCCTTACAATTCTGCAATACATCTTTAAATTCAGCATCATGAACATATTGATCTTTGATGGTCTCCAAACCAAATATTTTAAAGTCAAGTTGTGAAAGCATAGTATAACGATGAGACAAGGCATCAGCAACAACATTTTCTTTACCCTTCTTGTGTTTAATGACATAAGGGAAAGTCTCAATGAATTCAACCCATTTAGCATGTCTACGGTTCAGTTTTGCTTGACTTTTAATGTGTTTCAAAGATTCATGATCAGAATGTATAACAAATTCCTTGGGCCATAAATAATGTTGCCATGTTCCTAAGGTCCGAACAAGAGCATATAATTCTTTATCATAAGTAGAATAGTTCAGACTAGGCCCACTCAATTTTTCAGAAAAGTATGCAACAGGTTTTCCATCTTGTAATAACACACCTCATAATCCAATTCCACTAGCATCACATTCAAGCTCAAAAGTCTTATTGAAATTAGGAAGTTGGAGTAAAGGAGCATGTGTCAACTTATCTTTCAATACCGTGAAGGCTTCTTCCTGTGCGGTACCCCAAACAAAAGGCACATCCTTCTTTGTAAGCTCGTTGAGAGGTGCAGCAATGGTGCTGAAATCTCTCACAAAACGCCTATAGAAACCAGCGAGGCCAAGGAAACTCCTCACTTGTGTGACCGTTTTGGGCTGCGGCCAACTCTCAATAGCTTCAATCTTGGCTTTATCAACTTCAATTCCCTGTGGAGTAAGAACATAGCCAAGAAAAGATACTCGGTCGGTGCAAAAGGTGCACTTTCCAAGGTTTCCAAACAAACGTGCATCACGTAGAGCAATAAAAATAGCACGTAAATGTTCCAAATGTTCCTCCAAAGATTTGCTATAAATCAATATGTCATCAAAGTAAACTACCACAAATCGTCCAATGAAAGCACGTAAAACTTCGTTCATTAACCTCATGAAAGTACTAGGTGCATTAGTTAACCCAAAAGGCATGACTAACCACTCATATAATCCAAACTTAGTTTTAAATGTTGTTTTCCATTCATCACCCAATTTCATACGAATTTGATGGTATCCACTACGCAAATCAACTTTGGAGAATATTGTAGAGCCACTCAATTCATCAAGCATATCAACTAGCCTAGGAATAGGATGACGATAATGAATAGTAATATTATTAATGCCTCTACAATCAACGCACATATGCGACATACCATCCTGTTTCGGCACAAAAACGATAGGAACAGCACAAGGACGAAGGGATTCGCATATATAACCTTTGTCGAGCAGTTCTTATACTTGACGCATAATCTCCTTCGTCTCCTCTGGATTGGTACGGTATGGTGCACGGTTGGGTAGCGAAGCACTGGGAATTAAGTCAATTTGATGCTCAATCCCTCGAATAGGTGGTAATCCCGGTGGCACGTCTTGTGGAAAGACGTCAGCGAACTCCTGCAAAATGTTAGTGACAGCAGGGGGCAAAGAGGAAGGCACGTCCTCGAATGAAAATAATGCCTCTTTGCACACAAAAGCATAGCAAACAGATTTGCTAAAATCTAGCTCATCAATATCAGATTTGGTGGCAAGTAAACATGCACTTTTCAATTTAATTTCAGAAACAACAGTAGATGGTTTATTATTAGGCTTCATTTGGTGCTCAAATTCTTTTGCCACAATCTGATTTTCACTCTTATTTGTCTCATGTTTTGCTTTATTAGCTCTATTAATATCATCTTTCAAAATGGAATCAGGAGTCATAGGAAGCAAAGTAATATTTTTACCATGGTGTACATAATTTTTATCAAATTGCCATGGTCTACCAAGTAATAAGGAACATGCTTGCATCGGTACCACATCACAATCAACATAATCAGCATATGTAGAGATACTAAAATGCACACGAACAGTACGTGTTACCTTAACCTTGCCGCTGTTGTTAAACCATTGGATGTAGTAAGGATGTGGATGTGGTCTTGTGGTGAGAGATAGCTTCTCCACCATCTCCATGCTAGCCAAGTTATTGCAGCTCCCTCCATCTATGATCACGCGAACAGAACGTTCCTTCACAACTCCCTTTGTATGGAACAAATTATGCCTCTGATTTTGCTCAGCTTGTGTAACCTGCACACTCAAAACACGTTGAGCAACTAAACATTCATACCTGTCAGCATCTTCAGGAGCCATGTATTGCGTCTCCTGATCAGAATCGTCTCCACCGTGTTCTTCACGTGTAATAAGAGCCAAAGTCTCCTCATCATAGTCACTAGCGGACTCATACCCACCATCCTCAGTAACAATCATCACACGCTTAGATGGGCATTCTCTCGCAAAATGACCTCCACCCTTGCAACGTCGACAAATAATATCATGTGTTTGCCCTGTTGATGCCATGGATGAAGGAGAGCTCTTTGCAGGCCCAGAAGGTGTGCTGTTGGCAGATAGTGGTGATTGTGCCTGCTTTATTGTATCACGGTTGGAGGTGGCAGCCGACGGAGGCGCCGGTGTAGCAGAACGTGTGGAAGTAGATGATGCACATGGTGTCCATGATGAAGGTCGACCTGCAGAAAAGTTAGTCCGCGCCAATGCCTATCGATCCTGCACTTCACGTTCAGCTTTACAAGCAAGATGGAATAAACGAGTGATATTAGTATACTCCTTATACTCTAGAATCGTCTGAATCTCTCTATTTAATCCACCCATAAAACGTGCAAGCATAGCTTCATTCTCCTCAACAATACCACATCTAATCATGCCAGTTTGTAATTCCTGATAATATTCTTCTACAGAATTTTTTCCCTGTCTTAAGCACTGCAATTTTTGAAGTAATTCACGTTGATAATATGGTGGAACCCAACGAGTACGCATAGCAGTTTTCAAAGCAGCCCAAGTAGCCGGAATAGGATATAATCTACAATGCTCAGACCACCAAACACATGCAAAACTAGTGAACACACAAACAGCAGCAGGAACACGTCTCTCCTCGGGATATTCTAAACATGTAAATCGTTGTTCAGTTTCTAACTCCCAAGTAAGATATATATCAGGAACATATCTACCCTCAAATGGTGGAATATTCAATTTTAGTTTAGGGAGATGGTCATGATCTCGTACCTGAGGGTGAGCCCTACCATTGCCATTATTTGCATGTGGACGACCTGGTGGTTGCTGTGCTGGTGGTGGCACGTAGTTCTGATTTTGATCAACCTCATCCTCATAATCTCCCACATAATCATCCTCCTCCACATCAGCAGTAGGAGCCACAGAAGTATCAACAGCAGCACCAGCAGTTTGGCCCGACTAAAGAGGGACACGGCTCGCTCGGCGGAGGGCTGTTTCCCGACGTGGAGGTAGTCGATGTTGTTGCTGTTGTTGCAGAGGTGCGGCAGGAGCAGCCGGTGGTGGTGGTGGAAAATGCGAAAGCAATTCAGCAAACTTGTTATCGAGCTTTGTTTCAAACGTCTTCTCCATGCCATCTATCTTCTCCATGGCCTCTTCAAATCTGTTTATCACATCTTGCACCTGTCCACTCATCATTTGCTGAAACGTATCATGAAGCTCCTTGTTCGTCAAGTTCTCCCAGTCAGTCTCGTCGGCTTGTGATCCTGGCATGGTTAGCAGCAATAGAAACACACAAGAATATGATCCTACAGACTACTAACAAGTGGTGGTGGTGGCGGGTGTCACAAATCCATCAAGCAAATCTCAAATTCTTACCAGTTCTTACCCAGCAGCAGGCGGTGATCGGCAACTGTTGTAGTCAAAATTCTTAAAAGCTTGGATAGAGCGATTGTCAGGGAGAGTCAAACGCACGACGTAGATGTATGTGGAGCTGGGAAGGCTTATAGTATGGTAGCAAAAAGGGTCAGCAATAATCAATTCAAAGATGCAAAGTTGAATAAACGCTCAACGACGGTACTGTGCTGGTCCTAGGCTAGACCGTGCTAGAGACGCGAGCCTAGAACACTAACAAAATCACGGCGCTGCATGTAAATAAGGGAAAAGCACACTCTGGAACTCTTTTTTTTGCTCTTTTTTTTGCGCTCCTTTTTTTTGCGGTCCACTTTTTTTTGCGAAAAATCACTATAATGGCGAGTGTCTCAAAACTCTTCCCTCGTCAAACTGATAGGATGGGCACGAAATTTTTTTTTTTCACTTTTTTTTCGGAAATCAGGGCAGCGACGACGAAAAGGTGCGACAAAAAATCACTATGATGGCACGTGGCTCAAAAGACTCAGAAAAGCCTAAAAATAGGATAGGGAAAAAAATTTGCCCGTGAAAATTTTGGCCTAAAAACTGCCCGAGGGTCTCCAGACTTTTTTTTTTTCCGAGACCCACGCAGGCAAGGAAACACGAATCAGAATTTAGATTGATCTCAAGAACAAACCTAATATGAGAAGAACTCGGATTGGTGGTGGATATATGGTTGTGGTATATGGCAGCGGTGGTGGTATATGGTAGCGGTGGTGGTATATGGATACATATTGGTGGTGGTATATGGATACGGATTGGTGGTGGTATATGGATATGGATTCAGAGCGGTGGCGGATAAGCAAAAGTGGTAGATAGGCGATGATGATGGTGCGGCGGCGGCGTGACAACTTATGACCAGAACTCGAAACTCTAAAAGACTAGACTCTAAGACCAGCAACTTGACACGACGATGCAACCGCAAATTCAACAAAGCAAAAACCCTAAAAAGATTATGCAAAGGCTCAGATTGGTTCGGATATGATGAACTAACCCTAATTTTTTTCTAGCTTTTTCGTGGACTGTAGGTATGAAGAACAGACTCGATCTAATCTACGAAAAACTGTAAAATCTCACCGAGCAACCTGGAAATCTGATACCACTTGATAGAGGCTAAGGTGTCCCGATGTTTCGATGAGATGGTGGCTATCGTTTTCTGTGGGAGTCGACCTTGACGATCCGACTACGAACGTGCGAGACGTCGCGCCTTAGCAATCGCTAAACCAACTTCCGAGGGTTATTGACCACGCCGGAGCACGATCAACCTGACCACGAGGGTCTGTTTCTTGCGAGCAAACGAAGAACAAGCAAGAAACTGAGATTGCAATCGGGATATTGCGAATACATGATGAAAGCTTTATTGATCAAGGTGGGGTTCTGTGACGTCTTGGTCTGGTCGTTGGACACAAACAAAGTACGCGAAGTTGCAGCTATGGCGAACTTTTAATCTAAACAAAACCCAAAGTCTAAACGACGCCCTAAGGGTTGTATATATGGAGGAAGAGGGGGGAATTTCGTGGCCCTTGAGGGTGGGGTCCGAAACCAACCCTAACTCTTGTTTCCCCACACATACGGACTCTAAAAATAGCCTATACTTAAGTATTTCGAAATTACATGGGCCTGGCCCATTAATAAGGTGACGCAGCACCTAGAATAGCCTATGGACGAATATTATGAAGTGGCATCTTGTATATTTCGTCCAAGGCTTCATGCACTCCTTATGGCGGCTTCAAAGTCCTGAAATCATCACTTGTAACTCCGTTCTTGATCCCCTTGCGCATGCCATCAACTCCATGCGTGTTCTTGCTCCAATGTTCATCCTTCTCCAAGCTAGGCCCTTCATTTGTAAGCAAAACAAATGTATCCAATTTAGGCAGCATCATAATCTCATGAACATTAGAATCATTACCAAGAAACAAAAGTACCTGGTAATTTAATTGGCGTGCGCGAGCTCTAGTAATTGGTCCAGTATATGTAACAGCAGGGGCTGTGGGTGTAACAATGGTATTGATGTCCTCATCACCTAGACACCTTAGGAGACTCAAACCACTCCTCAAGCAACCACTAATGCGATGGGGAACAAAATTGGTTGGGTTTCGGAAGTCGGTGGTGGTGTAGCGGATGCTGTGGTGGAGGCCCTAGGCAAAGATGCCAAAGTTCCAAAATATTGATGCAGTCAAAAGATTATGGTAGTATTTTTGTGGGAAGGGGGATGTCAAGAGCTTCAAAACGAGCTAAAGAACGTCAAAATCGGAGTTCGGGTGAATTAGTTATGGCCGAAACAAAATTTCACCGAAGTCAGTTTTTACAGGTAGCGGACGTCCGGAAATGGACGGATGTCCGGTCGGGTCGGAAATCCGCTAATTTCAGCTTGGGTAAGGGGTTCCGGTCATCCGGTAAGGTCGGACGTCCGGTGCTTCCTATGTCTCCGGACGTCCAGTAAAATGACAATCATCCGGTGTATCGCGGTCAACGCGAGATGCGAGTTTCGGGACGCGATTTTGGGCGGAATTTGGGGATTTTGGGGTTAAAATTGAGGAGATTTCATGGATGGAAGATGGGGAAACATGGGGAGATGCTAGGTCCACTTGAAACTAAGCAAATCCATGGACCAAAATCAACAAAACTTCTTCAAACCAACAAATCACAAAAAAAATTGGGGCTCTTTTTGGTGGGGATTTTCAAAATTGAGGAAGAACACAACAAAATTAGGCTAGAAAACAAAGAGGGGAGGCTCCGAAATCGAGATCAACATGGCTCTGATACCAAGATGATGTAGGGTAGAACCCTAGTGGCACGATCTTTCACGAAAGGAGCGGATCCCGCGAAGAACACGAAGAACACGAGGGGAATCACGAGGGGAAACACGAGGGGAACACACGCGGGAAACACTCAAACCAACAAGATGTAGTCACACATATGCTAGATCCATGAACACAAAGGGAGATACATGATCCACGATCAACAAGGGACGATACAAGAGGTAACCGGTTCTTCTCCGTGAGGAGGTCTTGAATACACGAGGGGATCTTCCCATGAAGGGGTCTTGAATCCAGGTGGATCTTCTCCGAAGAGGGGCCGCGATCTCTCTCGTGGAGTAGATCCGATATGGATGAGCAAAGCTCTATCTCTAATGAGCTACTACTTTGCTAACCCTAACTAGGAGGAGAAGGAGGTCTATTTATAGTCTTAGTGCAAAAGGGAGCGAAGTGAAGGGGTACATGGGCCTCGGGTCCGGACACTGTGCGCAGACAGGTACCGGACATCCGCTGAGGACCGATCATCCAGTGGCTCACGGGCGGCCGGACGTCCGGAAGACGTCGGACGTCCGCTCGATCTGGCTCGGACGCTGGAGTGCAGGATTTCCGGAGGTGACCGGTCGTCCGGTCGCCGGTCGTCCGCTAGCGTCGGACGTCCGCTCATTTGGCTCGGGTGCGGGGTCGTCGTTCATCTGGTCCGGGCCGGTCATCCGGTGGGTCTTCAGGCGCCGGACGTCAGGTCCCGACCGGTCGTCCGGTGGCTGGAGCTTCTTCTGCAGCTCTTCTTCTTGTTCCTCGCGCTTGGTGTCCTCTCCTTGTCCATGGGCTTCCTCTTGGTTCCTGGTCAGGCATAGCACACATGTTTGATGTAGTAGCCATGTCTCACATGTGGAAAGTGACGATTCGGAGAGGAGTGAGTTCACCTTGTGTCCAATGTCATATAATTGAGGTATCGTCTTATGTTCTCTTGGGGCTTGGAGAGTAGTCGGAGTGTACATGGGGATGAAAATGGGATGCTCTGCATCAAAACGTGAGTACAAATGTACTCAGCAAGACTTACATCAGAACTAGGTACGTATGCACCAGTATCAACAAAGGGGATTGTGGAGTCTAACTACAACAAGCCAACTTTGACTCAGTGGCTATCCTTTTCTATGACAACCAATATTTTCTTTGAGGTGGCGCACACGAGTCTACAAATTCACCATATCAATACACCACTATGGATCTGCTCCCGTCTCCCTACGAGAAGGCCATCCATAACACTCACACTTATCTTGCGCATTTCAGAGTATCCACTTCCAGTTATCTAGGAACAATGTAAGCTTTCCAAGTAGTCCATATCCGCGGATGCAGCTATTCTAATAGATCATTTATAACCATGCCACAGCTATCCTGAGGACGGTTTCAATGAGACAACCCACCATGTACTCCTACATGGCCTCTCATCGCTACCCAAATCATGTTCACACACTTAACTCTCAACAGTAGGACATGTTCATCACCATTCCAATCCATCCCGGATGAATCACACCTGACACAACTCTAAGCATAGCATGCATAACATACAAGCATGAATGAGTCATGGCTCAAACAACTCCTACTCATGCTAGTGGGTTTTTACTAATTACTGTGCCAAAGACAGGTCATGCAGAGGAATGGGTTCAACTACCGCAACATGTACTAGTTGAATCGTTGATGTCCTAATGCAGTAAAAGAGAGTAGGAGCGAGAGAGTGGGATTGTATCGGAATGCTCAAAGGGGGTTTGCTTGCCTGGTACTTATGAAGATAGCATTGCGTCTTCATCGGTGACATCGATCTCAACGTCGGAACAACACCTAACCGAGAGTTAACAAATACCAAGAACAGAGAAGGAACAAAATCAATGCAATACAACAAGGAAAAAACTAACGCCCACACATGTGGCATCTTGCACATCGCCCACACTCCTCCTTTACCACTCATTTTGCTACATGTGAACAGATGACATCAGCAGGAATCTTTTTGGTTTTTGGCTTAAAATGTTTTATCTCCTAATTAAAAAATCGAATTAAAAATCTGTTTTCACCATTAAATTCGTCTCGACGAGATCTTCAAAACTAGACCCCATGTTAGTATGTTTCGACAATTTTTTTGCCCAAAAGTTGCCATGATGTTTACACTGTAGTTGCCATAGTGCTTAAACAAAAGTTGCCATGTGGCAGTTTCAGTTTGTAGAGCATGGCAATTTCAGTATTTTGATGATGGCAACTCCAGTACTTTGACCATGAAAATTATTTTTTGTATGAACCATGGAAATTTTAAGTGCATGTATCATGGCAATTTTAGTTTATGGTTCATGACAAGTCTAGTTTCTTAATTCCCCGTTTTATAAATGTCAAATTTTACTTTTAAATGTAGAAGAAAATAGCTGAAACATATCATGGAAACTTCAGTGTAAAAACCATGGCAATTCATGTGCAATAGCCATGGCAACTTTTAACCCAAAAAATTCATCAAAATATGTTGAGATGAGATCTAGTTTCAAAGATCTCGCCGCGAGGGATTTAATGGTGAAAATGAATCTTCAATCGGATTTTTCATTTAAGAGATAAAACATTTTAAAAACTGAAAATCCAAAAAGATTCCCACATGCATCCATGCAGTGACGTGGCGCAGTCTTTGTGTTATAGGGCGTATGGGCGGATTTTGCTCCCACCACATGTGTGGGCATTAGCGTTGTCCTACAACAATATGATGCATGGCCATGACATGGCAAAATGAGTGTGTTTGAGCTAATGCAGCTAGCAATAGAAGGGTTTGAGTTGATTTGAACCGAAGGTTCAAATCCAAACTCAACATGTGAATTTTCAAAGTCCATTTAGTTGTTTTCAACTAAACAACAAGCTTAACTTGTTTTGTCATGCATGGAACCAGTGCATTGGATAGATTGAATTTTCTGATCATTTTCATATATAAATCTTTTCCATCTGAGTTATGGTTGAATTACTATGAAGTTTTAAGGTTTAAATCATTTTCTGGATTTTTCTAGTTATTTAGAATTAAATTAAATCCAGTAAATGATTTACTGTGTCAGCATGACATCATGCTGACATCAAGAGGTCAACGGAGCGGCCCAGGTCAAACTGACCAGTGGGTCCCGCGTGTCAATCTCACAGTGGCTAAACCGGTTTAATTAACCCTAAACTAAGCTACTTAACAGGGGGTTGGCCCACATGTCAATGACTCAGGGAGGTCAACCCTCGGTCAAATGGGGTCAACCCAGCTGGAGTTGACCCGTGGCTCAACGCCGGAGGGCTTCGGGTTCCCTGCTCCGATGACCAAATGACCGACGAAGACCATCTACGTGGAGCTGGTGCTCATCTGCATCAAGTGGTGCATGCTGCAGCGACTCTGGTGACCTAAATTGGCGATGGCGTCAAGCTTTGCGGTGGCCGGAGCTTGGGAGAGGTCGAGTTCCGCGCTATGGTGTATGGGAGGAGGAGCTAGTGGGTGTGCTTGGCTCCCCAGGGCGTTCCGAGCATGATGACATGCTCGGGCACAAGCTCTAGCGGATGCAGCAGCGACGGCGACATGGTCGGTGTCGAGGAGCTCTCCGCTCCAGTGGTTGACATGGCTAGGGGCTCTATAGAGTGTGGGGAGAGAGGGGAGCGGCGGAGGAGTTCTTGGCGATCATGATGAGAAGATCAACGGGATCGGGGGAGGTTTGGATACGACGGGACGACGATGGCGATCTTCGGCGGCCGGCGGTGAAGACGATGATGATGGCAACGAAACAGAGCCCTCCAGCTTGTTTCCTTTGACGTGGTGCTCGACGACGGAGCTTCTGGACATGGCGATGCGGCGAGAGGGGGACAGTGGCTATGCGTACGAGCACCGGTGACCGGTGGCTGCTCTCGGACAGAGCTTGGGGAGGAGCTTGAGAGGAGGAGAGGGGCCATGGGAGGAGGGGAGGACAGAGGGGCTCCAGGACATTTGCAGGCACAGAGGATCAGGGAGAAGGATGGGCCTCCAGCATGAAGTAGGAGGTGGACGCGACTGCGAGTGCGTCGACACGCACCTGCTCCTACTGGCAGGAGGAAGAGTACGAAGTGGAGATAGGCGGGCCGGGCTATGCACAGGACTGGGCCAGGCACAATAGTGGATACCAGGTACTTTTCTCTCTCTCCTTCCAATTTCTGTTTTCTAATTTTCTTTTCTATATTCCGATTTAGTAAAATACTAAACCATTAAATAAAATCCTGAAAATAATTGTGGGCACTATTTGAATTATTTCCAACAACCCTCATTTAGTTTCAGAATTAATTGAGCATTTAAATATTTATAGAATTTAAATGCCCAAATTCAAATACTTTATGATTTAATTCAAGAATCCAGAATGGCCTATAAATATGTGCATCATTTTTGGCAAAGGTTTTCACCTTTATAAAAAGACATGAACTTTTCTAAAGGGCATTTTGGACTCATTGAATATATTTTTTATTTGAACCTAGTTGAATTTCATTTGGTGCTAGGGTTTGAACATCCCCATTTCAAATTTCCTGTGAATTCAAACATGATGCATGGATGCTTATGCAATGACAGGCAAGGACTAAGCTAGGGCTGTGACAGTTGCCTTGTCGTCTCCTCGCTTCACGCCTGGTCTCCTCCTGAAGCTTCTATGGTCTCTTTTGTGCAGAAAAAATCATCAAAAAGTTTCATAGCGTTTGGACTCCGTTTGGTATCGATTTTCTGGAAATCCAAAACAAGCAAAAAACAACAACTAGCACTAGGCACTGGGTTAACAGGCTTGTTCCCAAACATGACATAAAATAGCATATAAATCCAAGATTGGTAATATAATATCATGAAACCATAAAAAATATAGGTACGTTGGAGACGTATCAACATCTCCAAGCTTAATTCCTGCTCGCCCTCGAGTAGGTAAGTGATAAAAACAGAATTTTTTATGTTGAATGCTAGATAACATGTGTATCATAATCTCTTTATGATATAATTGATGAGAAACAATGAAGTAGCAATATCAACATAATAATGTCCATGAATATAAGAAACATAATCATTACTTTTTCAAAATATGCTATCTTTAACGAATGTTATCCCCACTCATTTTATCACGTTAGCATGTCATGACTCTTCCTTCACCACATAAATATAACTGATGAGCACCTCGGTGTCAAACCAGGCAATTGGATCATACTTCTAACACGCTTCAACTTTTTCAAACCCACACAATACATGAGCATGAGCCATGGATATAACACTATAGGTGGAATAGAACGCGGTGATAGAGATCACTAAGGAAAGTAAAAAAGGAAGAAAGTTGCATCAGCGCGACTAATCAACTATGGAGATGCCCATCAATCGATATTAATGCGAGGAGTAGGGATTGCCATGTAACGGATGCACTAAGAGCTATAAGTGTATGAAAGCTCAACGGAAACTAAGTGGGTGTGCATCCAACTTGCTTGCTTATGAAGACCTTGGGCATTTGAGGAAGATCATTATCGAAATATACAATCCAAGTTCTATAATGAAAAATTCCCACTAGTATATGAAAGTGAAAACTTAGGAGATTCTCTATATGAAGAACATGGTGCTACTCTGAAGCACAAGTGTGGAAAAGGATAGTAACATTGCCCCTTCTCTCTTTTCTCCCAATTTTTTGGGGCTTTTTGGCCTCTCTTTTTTTCGTCCGGAGTCTCATACCGACTTGTGGGGGAATCATAGTCCCCATCATCCTTTCCTCATTGGGACAATGCTCTAATAATGATGATCATCACACTTTTATTTACTTACAACTCGAGAAAACTAAAACAATATGACTGTATATGAATGCTTCTGGCAGTGTACCAGGATGTGCAACTATCTAGTGTAACATGTATAACACTGATGAATTGTGGCTGAGCCACAAATATCCTGTCAACTCTATATAATCATGCAAAGAGATATTATGATGAACACACAAGTCATGTGAAGGAATGGTGGAAGTTGCATGGCAATATATCTCGGAATGGCTATGGAAATGCCATAATAGGTAGGTATGGTGGTTGTGTTGAGGAAGATATAAGGAGGCTTATGTGTGATAGAGCGTATCATATCATGGGGTTTGGATGCACCGGTGAAGTTTGCACCAACTCTCTAGGTGAGAAAGGGCAATGCACGGTACCGAGGAGGCTAGCAAATTGCGAAAAGGTAGGAGTGCGTATAATCCATGGACTCACATTTATAATAAAGAACTCTTATACTTATTGCAAAAGCGTATTAGACCTCGACACGAAGTACTGGTCGCATGCCACTAGGGAATTGGTTGGTAGGAGTTAACCATCGCTCGCATCCGATTATAACAACACTCAAGGATTTCAATTAGAAATACAAATGCTCAAACCTCCCCACCATGCCATGACCAACACTTAGATGAGAAGTTAATAACAAGCTTTCATACTGATATCTCTACTAACCAATGATCATGAACCAATATCCTTTCATATTACAACATCAATACCATTAAACCATACGTTTCATATTCAGTGATCTACATGAATGTTTTTATTATATCCCCCTTGAATACCTATCCTTCTCGGACTAGTCTTATAACCCGTACGTATTGCCAAATGCTAATTAATAGACTCTCAAAAATATTTAAGTGAAACATGAGAGTGCAATCATTTCTATAAAATATAACCACCGATGTGCTCTAACAAGTATAAGTGAAGCACAAGAGCAACTGCCCAACTCAAAAGATATAAGTAAAGCACATAGAGTATTCTATGAAATCATGATAAATGCATCTCCCTCCCAAAGGTGTGTCCAGCAAACAATGATTGTGGCAAACTAAAAAGAAAACAAAGAAAAACTATGGTACAAGACGCTCCAAGCAAAACTCATATCATGTGATGAATAAAAATGTAGCTCCAAGTAACATATCGGTAGATTGTAGACGAAAGAGGGGATGCCATCGGAGGATATCCTCAAGCTTAAATACTTGGGTCTTCCTTGAACATTACCTTGGGGTGCCTTGGGCATCCCCAAGCTTAGGGTCTTGCCGCTCCTTATTCCTTCATCCATTGTGATCTCACCAAAACTTGAAAACTTCAGCACACAAAACTCAACAAAATCCTTGTGAGATCCATTAGTATAATAGACAAATCATAAACTTTAGGTGTTGTTATGAACCCATCCATATTTTATTCATACATAATACCTAATGTATTCTAACTTATCCATGACTTATACCCCCCGATATAATCCGTTTCTCTCTTTTCACAAAATCAAGTCAACTATCAACAAAATCATCTCAAAGGCTTTACTTGGCACAAACACTAATTGAAACATAAAACACAATCATAACTGTACAATAATTGTGTCAACTCACCAAAAAAACCGTAAAAATTAAGATAACTATTGGGTTGCCTCCCAACGAGCGCTATTGTTTTATGCCCCTAGCTAGGCGTAAGGCATTGTTTCAAGTATTATCATCCTTAGTTTTCACCACCCTAGATGGGCTTTTCTCAAAGCCTGGAGGTTCCTTACGCTTCCCATTAGTTTCAGAGAATGAATCAATTTTATTATCTAGGGTATCAAGCCTCTTGTTGCAAACAGTAAGAAGGGAATTCATGCGATTGAGATTTGAATTGAGGGTTTGAGTGGTTCATTGGACTATTGTAACTCAAAGAAATTTTTCTGCATATCCCTCATTTTTTCTAAGATTTGGATTCCTTCTTGAGTATAATTAAATCCCTTTTGTGGGGGTGGAGTTACTACTATCCCCTCTATTATTTCATAAGCAATATCAACATCACTTTGAATAAATTTTCCTTTATGGTAAAATCCAGAAGTTGTCTATTAGGCATGCCCCACATAAAAGGTTCTGAGCAAGATTTTTATATTACCTTTTATGGTTCATATATGATAAGACTCCATTATTCTAAACCAAGCATCTTTTAGATTTTCTCCATGTTTCTGTTGAAGTAAAGAGCGTAAAAATCTAGAGAGAGAGAGAGAGAGAGAGAGAGGGAGAGACAGACAGGAGTAATAGTAGAACAGACATAGCGACAAAGCAAACAAATGAGAAAACTAACAAAGTAAAATATTTTTGTGTTTTGTTTTTAGATAGGTGGAGGGAAATGAAAAAGAGATGCAAATAAAAAGTAGAGCAAGTAGATGATAGTTGTATGAAGGAACCTGATAAGAATGGAATGGAGGAATGGCTAATCCTTTATGTTTTATAATGGTTTAAACCATATGTCAAAAACTATGCTTGATACGCCTATAGGAGGAACAATCATGGGAAAGCCCATAGATGATGTCAAGAAACTACTTGATGATATGCAAGAAAACCATGCCAATGGCATGTTGAAAGAGCTACCACCAAAAGGGTGAATGCAATTGAAGAAAGTAGCACGGAGTTGACAGCCAAAATTGATGAACTTATTTCCATGATGAAAGGTAAAGAAGAGGTAAGCATGAATGCCATCACTAATGAGAAACTAGTGATGTGAATTTTATTGCTCATAATAGCTATAAACCCAATTGGAGAAATAATGGTTATGCTCCTAGACTTCCTTATCCTAATAATGGATGAGCATCAAATAATTTTAATGGAGCTAGTAGCAGCAATAGAAATACTCTTGAAGAAACTCTTAAGAATTTTATTGCTAGTCAAACTGAGCAGAATGAAAACTTCAAGAAACTTTTGAAGAATCATGATAACTTGCTTGGTTAATTGACTAGTAAGGTTGTTGGACTAACAGATGATGTCCAGATACTTGAACGAAGATCCAAGAATATGGAAGCACAAGTGGCTAAAGTTGCAGAGAGCCGAACATTAATCCTATCCAAGTTTGCAGGTAAACCGGAACCTAACCCGGTTGAAGATGTTAAGATGGTGAGAAGCAATGAAGAGACGACTGAAGAGCTGGACACAAGGCATGTGCTAGAATATAATTATAACATCACATATTTTGTGAAGATAATATCAATGAAATGCCCACTACCTAAGGTAATTAATAACGAAGCATATAATGTCTTTGTTGAACATGTTGCAACCAAGGTATGCGAACTTGATGATAAAAGAAAGAAGCTTTACAGTCAGTTACCAGCTAAGCAAGACGATGCTTTTGAAGCTACTTTAGAGACTGAGATTGGATTGAATAAATTCAGTGCTTTATGTGATATAGGGGCTAGTGCTTCCGCTATCCCTAAGTCTCTTTATGATAGTCTCAATCTAGGTCCTTATGAAACTATGGAGATTATATTGAATATGGCCAATTCTACTTTTACTCAGGTTGCAATAGACATTAAGCATGGAGTTATAGTTCAAATCAATGGTTGCACTGCCATGATTGATCTTGTGACAGTAGATATGCCTGAAGATCCTATTGCTCCTATAATTTTTGGTAGACCTTTTCCAAGGACTGTCAAAGCTGTGATAAATATGTTTGTTGGGAATGTGGGATTTGACTTACCAGCTAAAGATCCTTTCGTGAGATATTTCCCCATGAAAAAGAAAAATAAGTCCTATACTAGAGAAGGCATCATCGTGAATGCCAGAAGCTATGGTCTCGTGTGTTTGCACCACTTTGATCACTACTATGGTTGAGCTAACGACAGAAAACAAGAACTTCGTGGGAGGCAATCCATGTGACTAAAGTAGACAAGTAAGTTTTTATTTTTGTTTCAATAAAAGAGTTATTGAAGTTCTAGATAAAGAAGTACATTTGAAAGAGTCATTCTAATGAAGGCTATGCTATGTGCAAGTTAATTTATATGTTGTATTGATGTTTGGATGCCTGTAAATATGTCTATGTATTGTGTTGGAACTAACCCCGCAGGTAAACAAAGAGAATGAAAGTTTCAAAAGGAACATATCAAAAGACAACTTTTTGAACGACCATTACGGTCGTTTGGGCGGTCACATGGCTTCCTAGAGGTTCCAACGCAAAACATCCAGAGGCCATAGGGTGATCGATGACGTTACGTACGAGCACACATGGTTACATGAGCGGTCATTTGAGATCTCTGCGGAAACAAGAAAGGGGACCAACATTTGACGGCGTTCCATACAGGCGCATCCGCCCATTTGAGAGGTCGTATGACATCCACGACCACAAGAATAAAATAACCAGAGAGATCGACGACGTAACCATACGGGCGCCACCGCCCGTTTTAGCGATCGTATGAGGTATGCACAGACATAGGTAAGTGACCAGGGTAAACAACGGCCTTTCATACGTGTGCTTGCGCTCGTATTGGCGGTGGTACGTATGGACCCCTGGCGGCCACAATAAGCCCGAGGAAGGTGGTAAATCACCCCATATCTCTCTCTCTCTCTTTTCTTCTTCTTCTTCTTCTTCTTCTTCTTCTTCTTCTTCTTCTTCTTCTTCCAAACCTCTCCAAACCCTAGCAAAAATTCGCCCGATCTCTCTACTCATTCGATTTCAGTTCAAATCCTTCCGTGTGATTGATCTACGGTATGTTTCTCCTCTGATTCTCTTATATTTCATGAATCTGTGTTCTACAAGTGTAACATCCCAATTTTTCAATTTGGATGTTATACATAGGTCATCATATGCATATCATATTTTATTTAAATTTTTGGTTGAGATCCTAGAAATCTTAAGCAACTCAAGGACCCACGGAGAGAGTTGGGGATTTTATAAATTTTCATATTTGTTTTTTATCAAATTTGAAAAGAGGATCAATTTGATTTTAAATATTTTTTCTCTCCAATTATTTCCAATATTTAAATTAAAAGAGAGAAGATAATATGACTTCTTCAAAAGAGAAGGAATATTGGAGAAGAAAATTTAAAATCCAATTTATATTTTATTTGAATTAGAAAAATACGCATTTTTGAAATTTGCATTTTTAGGCGAGCAAAATGGTCAATTTGTTCTAAATAATAGGTTTAGACGGTGAAAATTGTTTCTGGTATTTTTAGATTTTTTATATTTTATTAGGATTTTTTTTCTTCGGGCGAAACTTTATTTAAAAAAACTTCCCACCCGACTGGGCCGAAGGCCCAGCCGAGCAGGCTGGCTCATCCCGCGCGCCGCCTTCCTTTGCGCGAGGACTCCGCGTCGCCGCCGCCGGAACTCGGGAGAGTCCGAGCCGGACTCCTCCCGGCGCCCCCTTCTCCAAGCCGTGCCCCCGGCCTTTATAACCGTCGCAGTTGCCCGCTCGCGCCGCAACCCCGCCGCACCCCACGCCCGCGCCACCGCCTTGCGCCGCCCGCCGCACGCAAGCTACCGCCGCCGGATCCCGCCGCTCGCCGCCTTGCGGGAGCCCGCCGCTGCCGACCCGCCGGTTTTTCTTTTAGAACCGGTAAAGACCGCCGAACCGTAGCCCCAATTTTTTTGGTTTTTCGTTAGATCGGTTTAGATCATTTTTTTCAGTTTCGCTAATTAGCGAACATTTAGTCGAACGTCACTGTTAGCGAACATATTCGTTCGTTTGTCCCTAATAGCGAACGTTCGTTCGTTAGAGTTTTTTCTTTTATTTCTATTTTTTGGCCAGGGACCTATCGACGATTTCTTTTATCACAAATTAGTCCCTGAATTTCAAACCCTCGCAAATTTTTGCTCATTCGTCCAAATCCAGTGAAACCAACGCCAAAATCTTCATCTTGTTCCCCTCTTTCCACATAATCAACTTGAACATGGTTTTGAAAAATTAAAATTTGGTTTCAAGCAGATTTGTTTTGGAACTTTTTTTGATCGTAGTTTGAGTTTCGTAGCTCCGATTTGATTGATTTTTTTCTGCAAATTGAAGCTCTTTAGTTGAACTTCCAGCTTGGATCTTTTTATTTGAGTTTTACCCTTGCATCCTATCCTTGATTGCTTGTGTATGCTATTGTTTGTTTACGATAGAGTTTCCAGAGTGCGAAGCATGCTACTATGAGTCACTAGGGTTTTCATATCGTCAGCAAGGCAAGTAACACTTTGATCGTACCTCTTTATTACCCAGTTTTATGCATTAGTTTCAATCCTCAAACACTGCATGGTTAGGACTTGAATACTTGTGGGTAGTGGGAAGTACTGATGAGGTAGTACCTTTTGTCTTTACTTCAAACCATGGGAGTTACTTCTACGTTATGCTTATACTGCTATGCTATGCTATTCTCGTAGACGTGGTTCGGTTTGAGTGATCCACGACAGATGTGAGAGTTTTAATTAATGGTTAAACTTAAGGTGGCTACTTTAATACACATTTGGGTGGATTGGTTGAGGCACCTTGGAGCACCCAGTGGTTGTCCGGGCACCTGGAGCAATCCAGTGTTGTCCTGGATATCCCGGAGTACCCGTGTGATCATCCTACAGTTTGCCACCCAGGCTCAAAGGGATCATAAGATTATTCATGCTGGACACTTCCGTGTGCAGCCACAAGCCATTATGGGATCTGGCATAGTTGAGTAAGTTATGCGACCTCTTTCAGTGGTAGGCTAGCAGATGTAGGGGATGTAGGTGGTACTGTATACCCAGAGTAAAGAGTTAATGCTTCTGAAAGACTATGTCTCGGTCATCCTTTTCTCAAACACCATGTAGTGCGAGAAATCCAACGGAGGAGATCGAGTCTTGTGGGGAAAAGTGTGCAAACCTCTGTAGAGTGTGTAAACTAATCATGGTTAGCCGTGTCCCCGGTTATGGACATCTTGAGTATCTGGTACTTGAATTATTGATTTGATCTCATCACTCTATTTAGCCATATTATTGTAATAAGTACTCTATTTTGAGACATTCGATGTATTAAGTGTGTGATTGAACTCTGTTATAAATCCTCGAGTACTCTATGTGTCAGCATTACCGATCCATGGAGATTTGACCGTCTGAGGTCGGATCGCTACAAGATGGTATCAGAGCACATGATGACTGTAGGACGCGGCCACTAAGATAAGCCATGTGACACTCTTCTCTAGTTATTTCTAACTCTTCTCAACTTTCTACTCTATAGATGGAGGACCCAAGGAACAAGTTTGCTCAACCGGATGAAGACACCCCTTTCGGATGACACTTGAAGGAAGCCACTAGATACATGAACATCGGAATACCAAGCTTCACCGAGACCTACACCGCCACTCTACTGGAAGAAGAATGTTGGACAATTCGAGTACATGTTCCAGGAAGGACATTCACCCCAGCTACGGAGCCCATAGAGTTTTCCTTTGATGCACCAACCTGGAGTCTAGGAAAGAGCATGTCAGCTCACATCGCCATGGGACGCATCGGCGAAGTTTACAACAAGGATCTTAAGGACACCATCTACCAGATATGTGGACGCCGAGATAAGCAATGGGAGATGATTTGCACCAGGAGGGACAAGTCCATTGCAGCCTACATCCAGGAGTTAAACCAACACATTCGTCGTTAGGAGAACCAGATGTGCGCCAACATGACAGACCTGAAGAAGGTGATGACCAGGAACATGGAGCTAGAAGAGGAACTCAAGTCTACACGCGATGGATATGAAGAGGAAATTGCAGTACTACTGGAGAAGAATGAAGACCTGAAGAAGAAGCTAGGAGTATTCATGGGAGACCCTACACCAGGAGAGGACAACCATCCTGAGGACTACATCATCATCGACGACACCGACTCCGACCCCGACCATGATGATGATTATGAAGACGAAGCTGGAGCAGATATCATGGAGTCTTCTTCCGATCAAAATTTCTAGTCGACCACCATATTATCAGTAGTATTCCCCCATGTATATAGTAGTAGTCCGAGTATTTTGTAATGGTAGTTAGATCGATTGTATGCCCTTGTTTGAATTGAGTGGTGTGATATGAATGTGTTTGTCTCATGTGCATATGGGTAGTGATTTTCTCCTTAGACCTCACTCTATTCTAATCTCTCCCCTCTAAAACCTATCAGATGCCTCTGAGACATGACCCCGGATTTGTCTTCCCATCGGAGCTCACTCAGTTGATCCAACAGCAGAATGCCTTGATGCATCTAATAGTGCAGAACCAAGGCAACAACAACAATAACAACAACAATCCACCGCCACCACCTCCAGTTGACAACCTAGCCCGTTTTCTGAGGTTGAATCCGCCGGTGTTTTCCAGTAGCACCGAGCTGATTATTGTTGATGACTGGCTCCGCAGGATTGGAAGGGAGATGACAACTGCAGGTTGCACAGATGTTGAGAAGGTGCGCTTTGCTGCACATCAATTGGATGGACCCGCAGCCTCATGGTGGGAGAATTACACAGCCACTTTTCCCATAGCCAATGAAACATGGGATCAGTTTCAGCAAGCTTTCCGTACAGCCCATGTCTCAACTGGAGCAATGAGTATGAAGAAGCGTGAGTTTTGCGACTTATGTCAGGGAAATCATACTGTGGGGCAGTACGTGGATGAGTTTAGTAAGTTAGCTTGCGATGCCCTAGATGATGTCGCCACAGATGCCGCGAAGCAGGAGAAGTTTATGGAAGGGCTGAATGATGAGCTGAGTATGTAGTTGATGGTAGAAACATTCAATATCTACCAGGATTTGGTAGGCAAGGCCCTTATGATTGAAGGCACGCAACAACAGATAGAGAGCCACAAAAGGAAGTATGGACAAGGGAAGTACAATTCTGGAGCTCAGCAGAAGCCTCGTTTTACCCCGAACTCGGGAGGACACACTGATAACCATGGAGGCCATACTCATAATGGAGGGAGTTCGCATAACCACAGTTGCCCCAAGAATGGGAATGGGAATGGAGGAAGCAACAGACAGCATCGTTCAAACCTAGCAACACCCGCCAGGAAGGATTTAAGTCACATTACTTGTTTCAAGTGCGGGAAGACTAGACACTACGCCACTGAATGTCCTGAAGCAAATAATGGAAATGGCAATGGAAGCTCAGGGAAAAAGCCAAACCCTTCCACCAGAGGTCAGGTGAACTACATCAACATGGAGGAGGTTGAAGGACAGCCTGATGTAGTGATCGGTAAGTTTTTGATTAAGCCATTTACCGCTCTCATTCTTTTTGACACTGGTGCATCACATTCATACATATCAAGGGGATTTGTGGACAAGTTTAAGTTGCCAACCTTAGCCCTTAGGTCACCCATGTTAGTAAGCTCGCCAGGAGCAGAGTATATGGCCAGCCGATGGTGTGATCGGTTACCCCTAACCATTAGTAGCCACATTTTCCCCCCAGACCTAATAATTTTGGAGTTCCAAGGATTGGATATAGTATTAGGCATGGATTGGTTATCGAAGTATGGAGGAAACATCGATTGTGCTAATAAGTCAATTTTACTTACCACCCTAGAGGGAAAAAGGATCAAGTACGTGTCTAGGCATGCGCCAAGGAGGACCCAAGTGAATTCTCTCTCGGGAGTTGTTCAGGAAGAAGTGCCTATTGTGAAGGATTACCTGGATGTATTTCTAGAGGAATTACCAGGCATGCCGCCAGATCGAGGCATTGAGTTTTTGGTAGAGCTATTGCCAGGCACCGGACCAATATCAAAGAGACCATATCGGATGCCCGCAAATGATTTGGAGGAAATTAAGAAGCAGATTAAGGAGTTATTGGAGAAAGGCTATATCCGACCAAGTTCATCACCATGGGGAGCCCCAGTGCTCTTAGTCGAGAAGAAGGATGGATCTTTGGGAATGGTTGTTGATTATCGGGCGTTGAATGAAGTGACTATCAAAAACAAGTACCCACTACCGATGATCAATGATCTATTTGACTAGTTGCAAGGAGCTAAAGTATTCTCCAAGATCAATTTTCGATTAGGATACCACCAGTTGAAGATCCGAGAACTGGATATACCTAAGACAGCTTTTACCACAAGGTATGCGCTATATGAGTACACGATCATGTCATTTGGATTGACTAATGCCCCTGCCTATTTTATGAGTATGATGAACAAGGTATTCATGGAGTTTTTGGATAAGTTTGTTGTGGTATTCATTGATGATATTTTGGTGTACTCGAAGAATGAAGAGGAACACAAGGAACACCTGCGCTTAGTTCTCGAGAAGCTTAGGGAACACCAGCTTTATGCCAAGTTTTAGCAAGTGTGAGTTTTGGTTAAAGGAAGTTGGATTTCTTGGACATGCTATATCAGGAGAAGGTATAGCTGTAGACCCCACCAAGGTTCAGTCTGTCACTGAGTGGTTGGCACCCACCTCAGTTGGAGAGATCCGAAGTTTTCTGGGACTCACAGGTTATTATCGGAGATTCATTGAGAATTTTTCCAAGATTGTGAAACCCATGACAGAGTTGTTGAAGAAGGACACCAAGTTCAATTGGACCGAGGATTGTGAGGCTAGTTTTCAGGAGTTGAACAAACGTTTGGTTACAGCCCTAGTATTGATACTTCCGGATATACACAAGGATTTCCAAGTTTATTGCGACGGTTCTCGCCTAGGACTTGGAGGTGTACTTATGCAAGACGGAAGAGTTGTTTCATATGTTTCACGATAGTTTTGACCTCATGAGTTGAATTATGCCACACATGATTTGGAGTTAGCAGCAGTAGTGCATGCGCTCAAGACCTGGAGACATTTTTTGATTGGAAATAGATGTGATGTGTACATGGATCACAAGAGTTTGAAGTACATTTTCACGTAGAAGGAGTTGAATCTCACGCAGAGGAGATGGTTGGAGCTCATAAAGGATTACGATATGAAGTTGCATTATCATCCAGGAAAGGCCAATGTTGTAGCAGACGCTTTGAGCCGCAAGAGGTATGCCAATACCCTCGTAAGCGGAGGATTACCGCAGGAGTTAGTTGACGATCTCAAGGAACTTCATTTGGAGATAGTTCCAAGAGGTTTCATTGCATCAATGGAGGTTCAGTCTACATTATTGGGAAAGATTCGAGAAGCTCAGAAGGATGATAAGGAAATTGCGGAGTTAAAGGAGAAGATGAGCAAAGGAAAAGCCAAAGGTTTTCCTGAGGATGAGCACGAGACTTTATGGTTTGAGGATCGTGTATATGTGCCCAATAATGCGGAGATCAGGAAGCTAATACTTCAGGAAGCTCATGACTCGCCATACTTGATTCACCTCGGAAACACCAAGATGTATTTGGATTTGAAGGAACATTTCTGGTGACAGGAATGAAGAAGGATATTGCTGAGTATGTAGCAGTATGTGATGTATGTCAGAGAGTGAAGCCAGAACATCAGAAGCCAGCAGGATTATTACAGCCTATGCTAATACCCGAATGGAAATGGGACAAGCTTGGCCTGGATTTCATCACCGGATTACCCAGGACCCGATTAGGATATGATTCTATCTGGGTAGTAGTTGACCGCTTGACCAAGGTAGCTCACTTTATTCCAGTGAAAACCACCTATACAAGTGCGAAGTTGGCCAAGATATATATGACCAGAATCGTATGTCTGCATGGAGTTCTAAGGACCATCGTATCAGATAAAGGGACACGGTTTACCTCAAAGTTTTGGAATCAACTGCACCAGACTTTGGGTACTAGGCTGGAGTTCAGTACAGCCTTTCATCCACAGACAGATGGACATACCGAGAGAGTTAATCAGATTCTGGAGGACATGTTGAGAGCCTGTGCATTAGATTATGGATCTAGTTGGGATGACAATTTACCTTACGCAGAGTTCTCCTACAACAACAGTTATCAGGCTAGTTTGAAGATGGCACCTTTTGAAGCTTTGTATGGAAGGAGATCCAAGACACCGTTAATGTGGGATGAAGTTGGAGACCATCAGTTGTTTGGACCAGATTTGATCAAAGAGTCTGAAGAGAAGGTTAAGTTGATTCGTGATAGATTGAAGGTAGCTCAGTCCAGGCAGAAGAGTTATGCCAATACTAAACACAAGGAGATAGTTTACGAGATTGGAGACATAGCATATCTTTGTGTGTCACCACTCCGAGGAGTTAAATGATTTGGAGTTAAGGGAAAGTTAGCCCCAAGATTTGTAGGACCATATCGAGTTCTGGAACATATGGCAGAAGTTGCCTACAAGTTGGAGTTACCCGAAGGATTGTCAGGAGTTCATGATGTGTTTCACGTTTCCCAGCTGAAGAAGTGCCATGCTGAGATGGCCGATATTCCTGTGAGAGATACAGTGCCCCTAGAAGCAATTCAGTTGGAGAGTGATCTAACTTACAAGGAGAAACCTGTCAAGATTCTTGAGTTTGCTAGCCGAGTTACCCGCAACAAGGTTATCAAGTTTTGCAAAGCTCGGTGGAGCCACCATAACGAGGATGAAGCCACCTGGGAGCGAGAAGAAGGCCTACAGAAAGACCACCCACACCTATTTTCTAGCCAACCCGAATCTCGAGGGCGAGATTCATCTTAAGGGGGGTAGGTTTGTAACATCCCAATTTTCAATTTGGATGTTATACATAGGTCATCATATGCATATCATATTTTATTTGCATTTTTGGTTGAGATCCTAGAAATCTTAAGCAACTCAAGGACCCATGGAGAGAGTTGAGGATTTTATAATTTTCATATTTGATTTTTTATCAAATTTGAAAAGAGGATCAATTTGATTTTAAATAATTTTTCTCCCCAATTATTTCCAATATTTAAATTAAAAGAGAGAAGATAATATGACTTCTTAAAAAGAGAAGGAATATTGGAGAAGAAAATAAAAAATCATATTTATATTTTATTTGAATTAGAAAACTATGCATTTTTGAAAATTGCATTTTTAGGCCAGAAAAATGTTCACTTTGTTCTAAATAATAGGTTTAGACGACGAAAATTGTTTTTGGTATTTTTAGATTTTTTAATATTTTATTAGGATTTTTTTCTTCGGGCGAAACTTTATTAAAAAAAACTTCCCGCCCGACTGGGCCGAAGGCCCAGCCGAGCAGGCCAGCCCGTGTGCCGCGCCACCTTCCTCCACGCGATGACTCCGCACCGGCGCTGCCGGAGCTCGGGAGAGTCCGAGCCGGACTCCTCCCGGCGCCCCCTTCTCCAAGCCGCGCCCCCCGGCCTTTATAACCGCCACTGCCGCCCGCTCACGCCGCCACCCCGCCCCACGCAAGCCATCGCCACCGACCCACCGGTTTTTATTTTAGAACCGGTAAAAACCGTCGAACCGTCGCCCCGTTTTTTTTGGTTTTTGCTAGATCGGTTTAGATCAGTTTTTTCCGGTTTCGTTAATTAGCAAACGTTCACTCAAACATCACTGTTTGCGAACATATTCGTTCGTTTGTCCCTGATAGCGAACGTTCGTTCGTTAGAGTTTTTTCTTTTATTTCTATTTTTCGGCCAGGGACCTATCTGCAAATTCTTTTATCACAGATTAGTCCCTGAACTTCAAACCCTCGCAAATTTTTGCTCGTTCGTCCCAATCCTGTGAAACCAACGCCAAAATCTTCATCTTGTTCCCCTCTTTTCAGATAACCAACTTGAACATGGTTTTGACAAATTAAAATTTGGTTTCAAGCAGATTTGTTTTGGAACTTCTTTTGATCGTAGTTTGAGTTTCATAGCTCCAATTTGATTGATTCTTTATGCAAATCGAAGCTCTTCAGTTGAACTTTTAGTTTGGATCTTTTTATTTGAGTTTTACCATTGTATCCTATGCTTGATTGCTTATGTATGCTATTGTTTGTTTACGATAGAGTTTTCGGAGTGCGAAGCGTGCTACTACGAGTCACTAGGGTTTTCAGATCGTCAGCAAGGCAAGTGACACTTTGATCATACCCCTTTATTACCCAGTTTTATGCATTAGTTTCAATCCTCAAACACTGCATGGTTAGGACTTGAATACTTGTGGGTATTGGGAAGTAGTGATGAGGTAGTACCTATTGTCTTTACTTCAAACCCTGGGAGTTACTTCTACGTTATGCTTATACTGCTATGCTATGCTCGTAGACGTGGTTTGGTTTGAGTGATCCATGACAGATCTGAGAGTTTTAATTAACGGTTAAACTTAAGGTGGCTACTTTAATACACATCTGGGTGGATTGGTTGAGGCACCCTGGAGCACCCAGTGGTTGTCCGGGCACCTGGAGCAATCTAGTGTTGTCCTGGGATATCCCGGAGTACCCGTGTGATCATCCTACGGTTTGCCTCCCAGGCTCAAAGTGATCATAAGATTATTCATGCTGAAAAATTCCATGTGCAGCCACAAGCCATTATGGGCTCTGGCATAGTTGAGTATGTTACGTGGTAGGCTAGCAGATGTAGGGGATGTAGGTGGTACTGTCTACCCAGAGTAAAGAGTTAATGCTTCTGAAAGATGGTGTCTCGGTCATCCTTTTCTCAAACACCATGTAGTGCGAGAAATCCAACAGAGGAGATCGAGTCTTATGGGAAAAAATCCGCAAACCTCTGCAGAGTGTATAAATTAATCATGGTTAGCCGTGTCCCTGGTTATGGACATCTTGAGTATCTGGTACTTGAATTATTGATTTGATCTCATCACTCTATTTAATTAATTTGTTGGGCTGATGATTATTAATTTGGGATTGAGTTGGAGGAACCTTCTCAATGTTTTCAACAAAGTTTGTAGTTAAATAAAATATATTCCTTTGTTGTAGGGAAAAACTAGCTTTCTGCAAAAATAACCATAGAGCCTCCACCAGCCATATATGCATATAGTTATAGCTGTTACATGTTCATTGCTCTATAGTGTTATTTTGCTAGCATATTCCATGTGCTGACCTACACAGGTTGCAACGTATTATGTTGCAGAGTTTTCAGACGAAGAGTAAGGTGCGCTAGGTCGTTGTCGTGCACTCAGCGATGCCATTGGAGTTGATGGACTCATTTTACCTTTGAAGCTTCCGCTGTTATCTTCATTAGATGGCCTTCAGCCATATTATTGTAATAAGTACTCTCTTTTGAGACATTCGATGTAATAAGTGTGTGATTGAACTCTGTTATAAATCTTCGAGTACTATGTGTGTCAGCATTACCGATCCAGGGATGACACTTATACACAGAGATTTGACCGTTTGAGGTCGGATCGCTACAACATGCCTAGCATTTCCATGTCTAGGAAATGCATATTTTTTATCCAAATTTGAGTTTGGCTTGGATTCATTGATGTTTTTAGAGAAGTACGATGTTATCTCTACCGTAGGATCAATATTGTTTAATTGTATGGGACAGAAAAATTGTTTTGTAGATGTTTTCGAGGAGGTCCACTCGCGTACGCGGTGCTTCGAGTTCATCCACCACACCAGAACAAGTTTTCACTTAGGGGGTCGTCTTCAACAACCGTGAAGCAAGAAAGAAGTTCCAGAATCTCAGTACAAGGAAGATCAAAGCATTCAAGTGGACTTGTGAGTCAACACTCCCTAAGCTAGGTATTACCAATGATTTCAATTTTCTTTGTAATAATGATGGGTTGCATCATTTTGTTTATTAGGGATGTGAGACATACAAACACATGATGCTTGAGTTTCTTAGTACTCTCTTGCATAATGTTGGTTTGATGCCAAATACACATGAGGAGGAGATGATAACTTTCCACTCTTGGATCAGGACTTCGACATCACTCTTGATGAGTGGTGTAACCACTTTGGCTTCCCCAACAATTATGATGATCTTCGATATGTTGATGATCTCACTGACCCGCACCCGTTGCGATCCTTTTATTAGATGAGTCACCATGGCTCGAGGGAAAGAGTTAGTTGCATTGAAAGTCCTGCTATATGTTATTTCTATCATGTTATCACCAACTTGTTGCAGGCACGAGGAGAAGTTTCTAAGGTGAATGAAGAGAATATACTAATTCTTGGGAAAGCAGCAAATATTAACGTAGGTTATTCGCCCAACTTAGGGGCAATACTTTGGCTACACCTCACGTATCAAGAAAATCATGCATAAGGTGATGAGGACATCAATACCATTGTTACACCCACAGCCCCTGCTGCTATACATACTGGACCAATTACTAGAGCTCGCGCACGCCAATTGAATTACCAGGTACTTTCGTTTCTTGGTAACGATCCTAATGTTCATGAGAATATGATGCTGCCTAATTGGATACATTTGTTTTGCTTACAAATGAAGGGCCTAGCTTGGACAAGAAAGATGAACCTTGGAGTAAGTTCAAGCATGGAGATTATGGCATGCGCAAGGGGAACAAGAACAGAGTTAAAAGTGATGATTCCAGGACTTTGGAGCCACCATAATGAGTGCATGAAGCCTTGGACGAAATATACAAGGTGCCACTTCATAAATTTTGTCCAGAGGCTATTCTAGGTGCTACGTCACCTTATTTTTGGGCCAGGCCCATGTAATTTCAAAATACTTGATTATAGGCTGTTTTTAGAGTCCGTATGTGTGGGGAAACAAGAGTTAGGGTTGGTTTCGGACCCATCCTCCAAGGGCCATGAAATTCCCCCTCTCTCCTCCATATATACAGCCCTTAGGGCATCGTTTAGACTTTGGGTTTTGTTTAGATTAAAAGTTCACCATAGCTGCAACTTTGCGTACTTCGTTTGTGTTCAACAACCAGACAAAGGCGTCAGAGAACCCCACCTTCATTAAGAAAGCTTTCCTGCTATATTCGCAATATCTGGATTGCAATCTCAGTTTCTTGCTTGTTCTTCATTTTCTCGTAGGAAACAAACCCTCATTGTTAGGTTGATTGTGCTCCAGCATGGTCAATAACCCCTCAGAAGTTGGTTTAGTGATTGCTAAGGCACGACGTCTCGCACGTTCGTAGTCGGATCGTCAAGGTCGACTCCCACAGAAAACGATAGCCACCATCTCATCGAAACATCAAAACACCTTCGCCTCTATAAAGTGGTATCAGATTTCCAGGTTGCTCGGTGAGATTCTACAGTTTTTCGTACTTTAGATCGAGTCTATTCTTCATAACTACAGTCCATGAAAAAAGACAAAAAAATTAGGGTTAGTTCATCATATCCGAACCAATATGAGACTTTGCATATTTTTTTAGGGTTTTGCATTGTTGAATTTGCGGTTGCATCGTCGTGTCTAGTTGCTGGTCTTAGCGTCTAGTCCTTTAGAGTTTCGAGTTCTGTTCACAAGTTGTCACGCCGCCACCGCATCATCATCATCACCGTTGCCATATACCACCATCATCGTCACCGCTGCCATATACCACCATCGTCATCACTGCTGCCATATAGCACCATCGTCATCACGGTCGCCATATACCACATATCCACCGCCATCACGATAATCCGAGTCCACCTCCATCACAGATTCGCCATCAGTCCGTGTTCCACCGCCCTACATATATGTGCCACCAGTCCGAGTTTCCACCAGTTTCATCTCCGCCACCAGTCCGAGTCCAGTATTTGTGTCTTTGTGTTCGATTTCCAGATCGCGCCATACTCCGAGTCATGACATAGTAGGACTCCCCAATTTCAGTGCCATCCGCAATAGAAAAATAGTTTCTAGTTTAAAAATAACTAAGTGTAGAAAATTCTGGCTAGGCAGTTTTTAGACCATTTGTAGACTTTTTCAAAAAAAATTGTTGCGGAGCAAAAAAAAGAGGAAAAAAAGAGGGGAAAAAGTGAAAAAGAGAAAAAAATTCAGAGTGTGATCCTCCTTTGTTTACGTGCAGCGCCGTGATTTTGTTAGTGTTCTAGGCTCGTATCTCTAGCACGGGCTGGCCTAGGACCAGCACAGTACCGTCGTTGATCATTTATTCAATTTTGTGTCTCTGAATTGATTATTGCTGACCCTTTTTGCTACCATATTATAAGCCTTCCCAGCTCCACATACATCTACGTCATATGTTTGACTCTCCCTGGTAATCGCTCTATCCAAGCTTTGAGAGTTTTGACTATAACGGTTGCCAATCACCACCTCCTGCTTGGTAAGAACTGGTAAGAATTTGAGATTTGCTTGACGGATTTGTGACACACTGCCACTTTCTAGTAGTCTTTAGGATCATATTCTTGTGTGTTTTCTATTGCCGCTAACCATGGCAGGACCACAAGCCGACGAGATTGACTCAGAGAACATGACGAAGAAGGAGGTTCATGATAAATTTCAGAAAATGTTGAGTCAATAGGTAGAAGACGTCATGGCCACCTTCGGAAAGGCACTCGAGAGGATTGATGACGTTGAGAAGACAATTGACACCAAGTTGGATGCCAAGTTCAATGAAGTACTCGCGCGTCTTCCACAACCACCGCCTGCTGCACCTGTCACACCTCTACATCAACAACAACATCGCCTTCCAAATCAAGTGGGATGAGCATTACACGTTCCCCTTGAGCTTTGTCAAAATTCTGGAGCCACTGTACCTACTATTGATGCTTCTGTAGCTCCTGCTCCTGCTGCTACTGCAGAGGTGGAGGACCATTACGAGGATGAGGTTGATCAAAATTAGAACTAAGTGCAACCACCACCACCACCACCACCAGGTCGTCCTCATGCATATCATCGCAACGATAGGGTTGCACCACCACCTGAGGTACGAGATCATGACCATCTTCCTAAACTGAAATGGAATATTCCACCATTTGAGGGTAGATATGTTCCTAATATATATATATATATATATATTACTTGGGAGTTAGAAACTGAATAACGTTTCACATGTTTACAATATCCCCGATGAGAGACGTGTTCCTTCTGCTGTTTGTGCTTTCACTAGTTTTGCATGTGTTTGGTGGTCTGAACATTGTAGATTATATCCTATTCCAGCTACTTGGGCTGCTTTGAAAAATGATATGCGTACTCGCTGGGTTCCACCATATTATCAACGGAATTGCTTCAAAAATTGCAGCGTTTGAGGCAAGGAAAAAATTATGTAGAAGAATATTACCAGGAATTACAAACTGGTATGATTAGATGTGGTATTGTTGAGGATAATGAAGCTATGCTTGCACGTTTTATGGGTGGATTAAATAAAGAGATTCAGACCATTCTAGAGTATAAGGAGTATAATAATAGCAATCATTTATTCCATCTTGCTTGCAAAGCTGAACATGAAGTGCAGGATCAACAGGCATTGGCGCGAACTAACTTTTCTGCAGGTCGACCTTCATCATGGACACCGCGTGCATCCTCTACTTCCACATGTTCTGCTACACCGACACCTCCGTCAGCTGCCACTGCAAACCTTGATACAAGAAAGCAGGCACAACCACCACTATCTGCCAAGAGCACACCTTCTGGGCCTACATAGAGCTCTTCTTCATCCATGGCATCAACAGGGCAAACACATGATATTATTTGTCGTCGTTGCAAGGCTGGAGGTCATTACGCGAGAGAATGACCATCTAAGCGTGTGATGATTGTTACTGAGGATGGTGGGTATGAGCCCACTAGTGACTATGATGAGGAGACTTTGGCTCTTATTACTAGTGAAGAACATGGTGGAGATGATTCTGATCATGAAACGCAATACATGGATGCTGAAGATGCTGACAGGTATGAATGTTTAGTTGCTCAACGTGTTTTGAGTGTGCAGCTTACACAAGCTGAGCAAAATCAGAGGCATAAGTTGTTCCATCAAAAGGGAGTTGTGAAGGAACGTTCTGTTCGCGTCATCATAGATGGAGGGAGCTGCAACAACTTGGCTAGCATGGAGATGGTGGAGATGCTATCTCTCACCACAAGACCACATCCACATCCTTACTACATCCAATGGTTCAACGACATGGACAAGGTTAAGGTAACACGTACTGTTCGTGTGCATTTTAGTATCTCTACATATGCCGATTATGTTGATTGTGATGTGGTACCTATGCAAGCATGTTCTTTATTACTTGGTAGACCATGGAAATTTGATAAAAAATTCTATACACCATGGTAGAAACAATCAGTATACTCTTGTTCATAAGGACAATAATATTACTTTGCTTCCTATGACTCCTGATTCCATTTTGAAAGACGGTATTAATAGAGCTAATAAAGCAAAACAGGAGAAAAATAAGAGTGAAAATAAGATTGTGGCAAAAGAATTTGAGCAACAAATGAAGCCTAACCATAAACCATCTAGTGTTGCTTCTGAAATTAAATTGAAAAGTGCATGTTTACTTGCCACCCAATCTGATATTGATGATCTAGATTTTAGCAAATCTATTTGCTATGCTTTTGTGTGCAAAGAGGCATTATTTTTGTTCAAGGATGTACCTTCGTCTTTGCCTCCTGCTGTCACTAACATTTTGCAGGAGTTCGCTGATGTCTTTCCACAAGACGTGCCACCGAGATTACCACCTATTCGAGGGATTGAGCATCATATTGACTTAATTCCTGATGCTTCGCTACCTAACCATGCACCATACCGTACCATTCTAGAGGAGACGAAGGAGATTATGCATCAAGTACATGAGCTGCTCGACAAAGGTTATATACGCGAATCCCTTAGTTCTTGTGGTGTTCCTATTATACTAGTGCCAAAAAAGGATGGTACATCGCGTATGAGTGTTGATTGTAGAGGCATTAATAATATTACTATTTGTTATCGTCATCCTATTCCTAGGCTAGATGACATTCTTGATGAATTGAGTGGCTCTACAATATTCTCCAAAGTTGATTTGCGTAGTGGATACCATCAAATTCGTATGAAATTTGGAGATGAATGGAAAACAACATTTAAAACTAAGTTTGGATTATATGAGTGGTTAGTCATGCCTTTTGGGTTAACTAATGCACCTAGTACTTTCATGAAATTAATGAACAAAGTTTTACGTGCTTTCATTGGACGATTTGTGGTAGTCTATTTTGATGATATACAGATTTATAGCCGATCTTTGGAGGAACATTTGGAACATTTATGTGTTGTTTTTATTGCTCTACGTGATGCACGTTTGTTTGGTAACCTTGGGAAGTGCACCTTCTGCACCGATCGAGTATCTTTTCTTGGCTATGTTGTTACTCCACAGGGAATTGAAGTTGATAAAGCCAAGATCGAAGCTATTGAGAGTTGGTCGTAGCCCACAACGGTCACACAAGTGAGGAGTTTTCTTTGCCTCGCTGGATTCTATAGGCGTTTTGTGAGAGATGTCAGCACCATTGCTGCATCTCTCAATGAGCTTACAAAGAAGGATGTGCCTTTTGTTAGGGGTATCGCACAGGAAGCCTTCACGGTATTGAAAGATAAGTTGACACATGCTCCTTTACTCCAACTTCCTAATTTTAATAAGACATTTGAGCTTGAGTGTGATGCTAGTGGAATTGGATTAGGAGGTGTGTTATTACAATATGGCAAACCTATTGCATACTTTTCTGAAAAATTGAGTGGGCCTAGTCTGAATTATTCTACTTATGATAAAGAATTATATGCTCTTGTTCGGACTTTAGAAACATGGCAACATTATTTATGGCCCAAAGAATTTTTTATATATTCTGATCATGAATCGTTGAAACATATTAAAAGTCAAGCTAAACTGAATCGTAGACATGCTAAATGGGTTGAATTCATTGAGACTTTCTCTTATGTCATTAAACACAAGAAGGGTAAAGAAAATGTTATTGCTGATGCATTGTCTCGTCGCTATACTATGCTTTCACAACTTGACTTCAAAATATTTGGTTTGGAGACCATCAAAGATCAATATATGCATGATGCTGATTTTAAAGATGTAATGCAAAATTGTAAATAAGGAAGAATGTGGAACAAGTTCATCATTAATGATGGATTTGTGTTTCGTGCTAACAAGCTATGCATTCCAGCTAGCTCCATTCGTCTTTTGTTGTTGCAGGAGGCGCATGGAGGAGGGTTAATGGGACACTTGGGCGTGAAGAAGACGGAGGACACACTTGCTACACATTTCTTTTGGCCAAAGATGAAACAGGATGTTGAGCGTTTTGTTGCTCGCTGCACTACATGTCAAAAAGCTAAGTCACGACTCAATCCTTATGGTTTATATATTGCCTGTACCTAGTGTTCCTTGGGAGGATATATCTATGGACTTTGTTTTAGGTTTACCTCTAACAAAGAAGGGAAGGGATAGCATATTTTTTGTCATGGATAGATTCTCGAAAACGGCACACTTTATACCATGTCATAAAAGCGATGGTGATGTTAATGTTGCTGATTTGTTCTTTCTGAAATTATTCGCTTGCATGGTGTGCCAAATACTATTGTTTTAGATCGTGATACTAAATTTCTTAGCCACTTTTGGAGATGTTTATGGGCTAAGTTGGGGACTAAACTGCTTTTTAGTACTACTTGTCACCCCAAACTGATGGACAAACTGAAGTAGTCAATAGAACATTGTCTACTATGCTTAGGTCTGTTTTGAAGAATAATAAGAAAATGTGGGAAGAATGCTTGCCTCATATTGAATTTGCCTATAATCGTTCATTGCATTCTACTATTAAGATGTGCCCTTTTGAAATTGTGTATGGTTTCCTACCTCATGCACCTATTGATCTGTTGCCTCTTCCATCTTCAGAGAAGGTTAATTTTGATGCTAAAGAACGTGCTGAATTAATTTTAAAAATGCATGAGTTAACTAAGGAAAACATTGAGCGTATGAATGCTAAATATAAACTTGCTGGAGATAAGGGTTGAAAACATATTGTGTCTGCACCTAGAGATCTTGTTTGGTTACATTTGCGTAAGGATAGATTTCCTAATTTGCGCAAATCAAAGCTAATGCCACGTGCTGATGGTCCTTTTAAGGTGTTAGAGAAAATAAATGATAATGCATATAAACTTGAGCTGCCTGCAGATTTTGTGGTTACTCCCACTTTTAACATTGCATATTTGAAGCCTTATTTGGGTGAGGAAGATGTGCTTTCGTCGAGGATGACTTCATTTCAAGAAGGGGAGGATGATGAGGACATCAATACCATTGTTACACCCACAGGCCCTGCTGCTATACATACTAGACCAATTACTAGAGCTCGCGCACGCCAGTTGAATTACCAGGTACTTTCATTTCTTGGTAATGATTCTAATATTCATGAGAGTATGATGCTGCCTAAATTGGATACATTTGTTTTGCTTACAAATGAAGGGCCTAGCTTGGAGAAGAAAGATGAACCTTGGAGCAAGTTCAAGCATGGAGATGCTGGCATGCGCAAGGGGAACAAGAACAGAGTTACGAGTGATGATTCCAGGACTTTGAAGCCACCATAATGAGTGCATGAAGCCTTGGACGAAATATACAAGATGCCACTTTATAAATTTCGTCGAGAGGCTACTCTAGGTGCAGCGTCACCTTATTTTTGCTCCAGGCCCATGTAATTTCAAACTACTTAATTATAGGCTATTTTTAGAGTCCGTATGTGTGGGGAAATAAGAGTTAGGGTTGGTTTCGGACCCCTCCTCCAAGGGCCACGAAATTCCCCCTCTCTCCTCCATATATATAGCCCTTAGGGCATCGTTTAGACTTCGGGTTTTGTTTAGATTAAAAGTTCGCCATAGCTGCAACTTCACATACTTCGTTTGTGTTCAACGACCAGACAAAGGCATCACAGAACCCCAACTTTCTTAATAAAGCTTTCCTCTTATATTCGTAATATCCAGATTGCAATCTCAATTTCTTGCTTGTTCTTCGTTTGCTCGCAGGAAATAGACCCTCGTGGTCAGGTTGATCGTGCTCCGGCGTGGTCAATAACTCCTCGGAAGTTGGTTTAGCGATTGCTAAGGCATGACATCTAGCATGTTCGTAGTCGGATTTTCAAGGTCGATTCCCATCGAAAACAATAGCCACCATCTGATCGAAACATCGGGAAACCTTCGCCTCTATCATAAGGAGATATCCTGTGTGGAGGAGTGATCACCATGTCGGCCAACTTCCTTCGTGTCAATTACAATCACCTTCACCCCATTGTCGGTAACAATCTTGTTAATATCCATGTTCTTACTAGCACTGGAATGGTAGTAGTTAGTTGTGGTCATCATTGCATTAGAACTCCTAGAGTGGCACACTTGTTGCCCACTCCTATTCCTAGCCGTTTCTCTATAGAACATGTACAATTGCATTATGTTGCATAGACAGGAGATGCATCTTTTGACAAAGAAGGCCCGGAACATGAACAAGTAGATGAAGATCTCACCATCAAAGAAGAAGAGGAGGAGCCACAACAAGAAGCCTACACCACCTATGCGAACCTCTGTAGCCTCCAGGTCTCTATTGATGACATGAGCAACCTCACCACGTCCCTTTGAGGCACGTCAGCCTACATGAACATGAACTTCACCAACTGGAGCCAAGGATGGTGTAGCGACCCGACCTCAGGCGGTCAAGTCTCTGTTTTTAGTGTCATCCCTGGATCGATAATGCTGACACACACAGTACTCGAAGGATTTATAATAGAGTAGCAATCACACACTTATTACATCGAATGTCTCAAGAGAGAACTTATTACAATAAATATGGATTAAGGCCATCTAAATAAGATAACAGCGGAAGACTTGGAAGATAAAGTGAGTCCATCAACTCCAATGGCATAGCTGAGTGGATGACAAACGACCTACCGCATCTTACTCCTCGTCTGAAAAGTCTGCAACATGATATGTCGCAGCCCGAAAATGGGCCAGCACATGGAATATGCTGGCAATATAACACAGTAGAGCAATGGACAGGTAAATGCTATCACTACATGCATATTTGGCTAGTGGAGGCTCTATGGTTATAATGTTTTTGTGAAAAGCCAATTTTTCCCTACAACAAAGGAATATACTTTACTTAACTATCATGGTGGTTGAAACATTAAGCATGGTACCCCCATCTCAATCCCAATTAAAAGTAATTATCAACCCAACAAATTAATTTAGAGTGATGAGATCCATATGATAATCCAAGAAACAGATACTCAAGTTGTCCATAACCGGGGACACGGCTAACCATGATTAGTTTGTACACTCTGTAGAGGTTTGCGCACTTTTCCCCACAAGACTTGATTTCCTCCATTGGATTTCTCGCACTACATGGTGTTTGAGAAATGGATGACCGAGACACAGTCTTTCAGAAGCATTAACTCTAACCCCGGGTAGACAGTACCAACCTACATCCCCTACATCTGCTAGCCTACCACTGGAAGAGGTCATGCAACCTACTCAACTATGCTAGAGCCCATAATAGCTTGTGGCTGCACACGGAAGTTTCTAGCATGAATAATCTTATGATCCCTTTGAGCCTGGGTGGCGGACCATAGGAGGATCACACGGTATAACCCCGGGATCTCCTAGGACAACATTGGTATAACCACAGGTGCCCAAAACCAACAATCCACCCAGATGTGTATTAAGGTTGCCACCTTAGAATTGAACCATTAATTAAACACTCACATCTGTCATGGATACACTCAAACCCAATCCACGTCTACTCGCATAGCATAACAATATAAGCATAACATAGAAGTAACTCCCAAGGGTTTGATAATGAAATAGGTAATAGCTTCTACCTCATCAACTACTTCCCAATACCCACATGTTAATCACATCCTAATCATGCAGTGTTTGAGGATTGTAAGTAATTCATAAAAACTGGGTATGAAAGAGTATGATCAATGTGTTACTTGCCTTGCTGACGATCTGCAAAACCTAGTGACTCGTAGTAGCACGCTTCGCACTCCGGGTGTTCTATCGCAAACAAACAATAGCATACATAAGCAACCAAGCAAAGATGCACGGGGAAAACTCAAATAAGAAGATCTAACTAGAAAGTTCAACTGAAGAACTCCGGTTTGCAAAAAGAATCAAATCAAACGGAGCAACGAAACACAAACTACGAAAGAAACAAGATCCGATTACTAATCTGAACTAAAGTCAAATATTACAGTACCAAAATCTTTTTCAAGTCGGTTAAACAGAAAGAGGACTTCGAGACGAAGATCTAGGCGCTTGTTTCACCTGATTTGGATAAACGAGCGAAAAGATATCCTATATCGAAGATTAGGGCAGAAATCGCGATCGGAAATAATCACGGAAAAACCCTGGAAAAAATGACGAACAGGCTAACGAACGAACATTCGCTGTCTGCGACTAACCGACGAACAGCATTCATTAAAACAAACGTACGGACGAACGTCCGCTAAATAAATAAACCGACGGTAAACCGAATGAACCGATCTATTTACAAAAAACTAGATCTAGGGTTTTCTAAAAAACAACGGGTTTCCCAAGAAAACCGGACGGCAGCGGCGGCTACCTCGGCGTTGGCGGGATCGGCAGCAGCGGGCGGCGGCTCCGTCGGCTGCGTCTCCGGCGGCCGCGGGCGGGGTCGGCGACGGCCGGAGGCGCTAGCAGCGTCGCGGCGCTAGGGTTTTGGTGGGGCTGGCAGCTTCACGGGCCTCGGGCCTCGCCTTAAAAAGCTGGCCAGGCAGTGTCCTAGTCAGGCACGACCCGTTAGGTCGGTGCTTTTTTTTAAACCTGACGTGAAAAACAAATAAAAGAAATACTAAACGGACTCCAAAAATCCTGAAATAATTTTTCAAGGTCCTCTAATAATATTCCGGACAAAGTGAAGATTTATTTGGGCCTCTAATTCAATTTTGAAAAACACATTTTTTCCTAATTCAAATAAAATTGCAATGAGATCCAAATAAAATGTATCATTTGATTTTAATATTTTTCCTCCAATATTTCACTTATTTTTGGAGAAGTCATATTATCTCCTCTCATATATTTTAATATGAAATATTTTTAGAGAGAAAAATTATTAAAACCAAAATGAACCTTGCCTCAATATTTGATAAAATTCAAATATGAAGAACATGAAATCCCCAACTCTCTCCGTGGGTCCTTGAGTTGCTTAGGATTTTTGAGGATCACAAAACGAAATGCAATAAAATATGCTATGCATGAATGACCTATGTATAACATTCCAAATTGAAAATTTGGGATGTTACAAACTTACCCCCCTTAAGATGAATCTCGTCCTCGAGATTCGGGTTGGCTAGAAAATAGGTGTGGGTGGTCCTTGCGTAGATCATCCTCTCTTTCCCAGGTGGCTTTGTGGGAGTCCTGGATTAGGGGGTCTCCGGACTGCCGGACTATCTCCATTGGCCGGACTGTTAGACTATGAAGATACAAGATTGAAGACTTCGTCTCGTGTCCGGATGGGACTCTACTTGGCGTGGAAGGCAAGCTAGGCAATACGTATATGGATATCTCCTCCTTTGTAACCGACCTTGTGTAACCCTAACCCTCTCCGGTGTCTATATAAACTGAAGAGTTTTAGTCCGTAGGACAACAATCACAACATACAATCATACCATAGGCTAGCTTCTAGGGTTTAGTGATAGAGGCGAGGGTGTCCCGATCTTTCGATGAGATGATAACTATCGATTTGGTGGAGACGACTTTGACGATCCGACTACAAACGTGCACGACGTTGCACCTTAGCAATCGCTAAACCAACTCCGAGAGGTTATTGACCACGCTGGAGCATGATCAACCTGACCACGAAGGTCTATTCCTGCAAGCAATCGAAGAACGAGTAAGAATATGATAAAGCAATCTGAATATTGCGAATATATATGAAGTATTGATAAGGGTGGGGATCCGTAAGCGGTCTTGGTCTGGTCGTTGGACACAAACGAAGTACACGAAGTTGCAATGGCTAACTTTTAACTAAACAAATCCCAAGGAAAAGCTACTAGATGGATCTACTTATATAGGAGCAAGGGGTGGCGGCCAAGGAGGTGGGAGGACGTACCAAGGCAGCCTAAAACTAAATCTAGCTCGTACAAGGCCAATGGGCCCAAGTGGAGGTGATGTAACACCTTTGGACTTGTAGTTTGACTCGGATTCTGCTGCAGCATCAGATTGTTTCGTCCACAACTCAACGCTCCGGACGAATTTGAAGGTGATTCCAATTGGGTTGGAAAGTGCACGAAATCTAGTTTCCAACAAAAAACGAATCACCCAATTCGGAGTCCGTATGAAAAACTTGTGTGCATTTTGAGTCAGGTATGTCTGTGCAGTCCGAATCTGAATCCAGAACGTGAGAGACTTGGACTCTATCTTCTCTTGGCCCAAAAGTGATGTGAGAGGACTTTTTGAACACAACCTAAACATCTCTTTCTTCCTTATCTTCATATGTGGATTGTACAAATGTCCCATACACCTGCAATTAGACAAAACACAAAAGTGTGTGAAGTATTTTTGTTCTGGATAACATAAATAGATTATTGAATAGTTTGCACTAGAAATCACCTGACAAATATGCATATATGCAATATTTTTGGTCATATCCAAGGTAGTCATGTCCTCATCATCCTCCCCTTCTTGAAAATAAAGCCGTCCTCGGCGTTGCATAATCTGAAATGTGGCTAACAAAAGAGACAAGGTGTACATGTTGTATATGTATATGTCATCCATTTTTACTTCCCTTGATTTTTGCATATATGACACATGAATAGATGAGTAACTTGCATAGGTCATAAACTCTAAAGCCAAAAAATTAGCACAAGAAGTAGAAGGTGCAACTCAGTTTGCACATATAAGTGAAGCTCTTACTCATTTCAAAAGATTGACAATGTTCATCATTAAACTATCCCAACATTGGTGAATAAACCTTACCTGCATCAAATTTACATGCTACAACATGCTTAAATAAGCAAACATGCAATAAGTCATTCAACACAGAATCATCACCAAGATTAGAGGTCATATCAAAATGATTAAATATTGGTTCTTTTGCATCAATAGTTAATTCAATGGGTGCACTCAAAATTGTTGGTATTTCAGTTGTTTGATCACATGGCAAAGTCAAATTATCAACGTAGTCCTCTAAAATAGGTGGTGTGATCAAAGTAGTGGGTAGCTCATCAGATGGTGCATTCAAATTGACAAGGCATTCATCATTCTCATATAGAGATGGAAGATCAGTACCTTTGTCATTACCTCTTATGATCAACTCAGATGATGTAGCCACTCTCGGGGCCGATGTGTCACATGGTGGAGGCGATGTAGTCCTGATAACAACGGATGTGGTTGTCATAGTATGCCTAGTAGTTGAAGGAACAATCATATCAACTCTTGGAATGTGCACCGTGCGCTTGTTCTCCTCATGGCCAACACGTTGTTTTATTTCCTGTTCAGCTTTGCAAGCAAGATGAAACAAATGGTCCATAGGATAACACTCTTCATGAATTAGTATCTCTTGAATATCACGGTTTAATCCTCCCCAAAATCTATCCATAAAATCATCTTCACTTTCTTCTAAAGAGGAATGCAACAAGGTAGTTTGTAAATCATCATAATATTTTGTTACAGTTTCACTACCTTGTTTTAAGTGTTGCAACTTCTTAATCATGTCACGAGTATAATAAGCAGGGACGAAAGTATGTCGCATGGCAAGTTTCAAATCATCCCAAGTAGTAGGTATATAATCAGGGTGTAACCGACAATATTCACTCCACCAAACCAAAGAATAACGAGTGAAAGAACCAACCGCAACCTTAACCTTTTTATGTTCATTGAAATTATGGGAAGCAAATATATTTTTTATGTCGAACTCCCATTCAATATATAAAGCAGGTTTAAAACGGCCATTAAATGGTGGTATAGATACATTAACCTGATCATGTGCATTTGGATGTTTGTGCACCTCTCGTGACGGTTGTGGTATTTGCAAAGGTGGTGGCACGTCTCCCGCGATCGACAAAGCCCATGAATTGACTCTGGATCCTGTCATGATTAGTAGAACAAGAAACAAAACCCAAAAATAATGTTCCTATAACTATTAGGATGTGGTGGTAAAACGCTCACAGTAAAGCAAATATCAATGTCTTACAAGTTCTTACCATGCAGCAGGCGGTGATCGGCAACCAGCGGTGTCAAGTAATTCCAAATATTGAGTAAAGCGATTGCCAGGGGAGCGTACGTATACACGGTGTAGAAATATGTGGAGCTGGGTTGGCTATATATGGTAGCAAAAGATTAGCAATAATCAATTCAAAGATGCAATGTTGAATAAACGCTCAACGACGGTACTGTGCTGGTCCTAGGCTAGACCGGACTAGAGACGCGAGCCTAGAACACTAATGAGGTCACGGCGTAGCACAACTAGCATCAATGAAGGATACTAAGTAGCTCTTGACAGCAAGATATAAGTGAAGATCACAACGACAGTGAAGATAATGATGAAAAACAACTGCCAAGCAGGATATACAACAACTCTCTCTCCAACTTTCCTATTGAAAAGTTTGAGACAATTTTCTGATAAATTCTTTCAAAGAATGCTACTAACTCAAGCTTTCCAATGCAAAAAGAATCACTCAATTCCGAGTTGATATGAGGATCAAAGAATTCTAAAACTGGCCTGAAAAATTGGAACAAGCTGTGTTCACGAACTTCGGAGGGCAAAAAGACCTATTTAGAAGCCGATTTTGAGGTGTCAAATATTGAACTAGCTTCTGCAACTATTTAGATGCGGCTCGTCGCTATCTTCAATTTGAGTACTCACGGAGCCAAAACGGACTTCGTATGAGGAAGATACACCTGTTTTACTGAACAATGCGCAAAACAGATTCCAATCCGAATTCAGGTACGAGATTGATTCTAGATAGATCCAAATTTTTTTTCTCTCTTTTTTTTTCTCACGCTTTTTTTTCTTCTCTCTCTTTTTCTTTCCTTTTTTTTCTCTCGTTTTTTTTCTCTTTTTTTCTCCCTCTTTCCAAAACAAACTAGATAAGATGCAGATTGGATCAAGTGAAGATGTGAACGATCTCAACTATTATTATGACAATGAATGGTGGGTAGCACGTGGTGGAAATTGATGGATGGATGGCGGACAGCGGAAGAGATAATGATGCAGCGGTGGCGTGACTAATGTGAACAGAACTCGAAACTCTAAACGAACTAGACACTAAGACCAGCAACTCGACACGGCGATGCAATCGATAATTCAACTATGCAATCAATGAAAAGAAAATTGTAAAGGCTCAGACTGGCTTGGACCAAGAATGAATAGATCTAACTCTTTTTTGTGGCTTTTTCTTGGACAATAGGTAAGAAAGTAAATCTAATCTAGGAAAACTGGAAATTCTCACCGAGCAACCTGAAAACTGATACCACTTGATAGAGGCGAGGGTGTCCCGATCTTTCGATGAGATGATAACTATCGATTTGGTGGAGACGACTTTGACGATCCGACTACAAACGTGCACGACGTTGCGCCTTAGCAATCGCTAAACCAACTCCGAGAGGTTATTGACCACGCTGGAGCACGATCAACCTGACCACGAAGGTCTATTCCTGCAAGCAATCGAAGAACGAGCAAGAATATGATAAAGCAATCTGAATATTGCGAATATATATGAAGTATTGATAAGGCTGGGGATCCGTAAGCGGTCTTGGTCTGGTCGTTGGACACAAACGAAGTACACGAAGTTGCAATGGCTAAATTTTAACTAAACAAATCCCAAGGAAAAGCTACTAGATGGATCTACTTATATAGGAGCAAGGGGTGGCGGCCAAGGAGGTGGGAGGACGTCCCAAGGCAGCCTAAAACTAAATCTAGCTCGTACAAGGCCAATGGGCCCAAGTGGAGGTGATGTAACACCTTTGGACTTGTAGTTTGACTCGGATTCTGCTGCAGCATCAGATTGTTTCGTCCACAACTCAATGCTTCGGACGAATTTGAAGGTGATTCCAATTGGGTTGGAAAGTGCATGAAATCTAGTTTCCAACAAAAAAAGAATCACCCAATTCGGAGTCCGTATGAAAAACTTATGTGCATTTTGAGTCAGGTATGTCTGTGCAGTCCGAATCTGAATCCAGAACGTGAGAGACTTGGACTCTATCTTCTCTTGGCCCAAAAGTGACGTGAGAGGACTTTTTGAACACAACCTAAACATCTCTTTCTTCCTTATCTTCATATGTGGATTGTACAAATGTCCCATACACCTGCAATTAGACAAAACACAAAAGTGTGTGAAGTATTTTTGTTCTGGATAACATAAATAGATTATTGAATAGTTTGCACTAGAAATCACCTGACAAATATGCATATATGCAATATTTTTGGTCATATCCAAGGTAGTCATGTCCTCATCATTTAGCCTCTCTGATCTCGTGGTAGATCTACTCTTGTACTACACATATCATCAATATTAATCATGCAGGACATAGGGTTTTACCTCCATCAAGAGGGCTCGAACCTGGGTAAAACATCGTGTCCCTTGCCTCCTGTTACCATCCGGCCTAGACGCACAGTTTGGTGCCCCCTACCCGAGATCCGCCGGTTTTGACACCGACATTGGTGCTTTCATTGAGAGTTCCTCTATGTCGTCGCCGTTAGGCTTGATGGCTCCTACTATCATCGATAGCGATGCGGTACAGGGTGAGACTTTTCTCCTCGGACAGATCTTCGTATTCGGCGGCTTTGCACTGCAGGCTAATTCGCTTGGCCATCTGGAGGAGATTGAAAGCTACGCCCCTGGCAATCAGGTCAGATTTGGAAGTTTGAATTACACGGCCAACATCCGTGGGGACTTGATCTTCGACGGATTCGAGCCACAACCGGGCGCGCCGCGCTGTCGCGATGGGTATGACCTAGCTCTGCCACCGGACAGTACCCCAGAGGCCGTGCCCGCATCAGCTCCGACCCTTAGCTCGGAGCCAACTGCGCCAATCGAGGACGGGTGGCTAGACACCGCCTCTGGGGCTGCAGTCTCGGTGGCGATCGAGCCAAACACCAGCATAATCCTATGCGCAGCCCGTGACTCCAAGGTGTCGGACTCTCTTCCGGACCCTGAACCATCCGCGCCCCTGCCAATCGAATCCGATTGGGCGCCGATCATGGAATTCACCGCCGCGAATATCTTTCAGCACTCGCCCTTCGGCGACATTCTGAATTCACTAAGGTCTCTCTCTTTGTCAGGAGAGCCCTGGCCGAATTATGGCCAACAGGATTGGGATGCGGACGACGAAGAAATTCGACGCCCACCCACCACCCACTTTGTAGCCACTGTCGATGATTTAACCGACATGCTCGACTTCGACTCCGAAGACATCGACGGTATGGACGACGATGTAGGAGACGAACATGAACCAACACCTATAGGGCACTGGAAAGCCACCTCATCGTATGACATATACATGGTGGATACACCCAATGAAGGCAATGGCGACGAGATAGTGGAGGATGACCCTTCCAAGAAGCAACCCAAGCGCCGACGTCAGCAGCGCCGCTCTAAGTCCCGCCAAAGCAAAAGTGGTGATACCGGCACATGAGATAATAACACTCCGAATAGCGCCGAAGACAACAACAATTCCCTCCAGCAAGATTTAGAGCAGGAGGATGAAGGAGCCAGCTCTCTTGAGAGAGCGGCTGGCGGAGAGAAGGAGGATGACAATTGCATGCCCCCCTCCGAAGACGAGGCAAGCCTCGGCGACGATGAATTCACCGTACCAGAGGATCCCGTCGAACAAGAGCGCTTCAAGTGAAGGCTTATGGCCACGGCAAATAGCCTGAAGAAAAAGCAGCAGCAACTTCAAGCTGATCAAAATCTGCTAGCTGACAAATAGACTGAAGTCCTCGTGGCCGAGGAATATAAACTCAAGTCCCTCCAAGAGTTACCCAAGGCGCAGGTTATTACCCCGACTGGAGGAAGAAGCGTATGATACGGCTGATCGGCCACCTCGTGGACGAGATAGAGAGGCATTCCAGCCAAAAGCTCAGCCTCCACCCCAACGCCATCCAAATAAAAAGGCATGTGGAGATACGCCAGACCTGCAAGACATATTGAAGGACAAAGCAAAGCATTCAAGATTGATCTACGGATCACGAGGGTGCACCACTCTACGAGACGGTAAACATCACGCCGGATACAGTAAAAGCAAATCCGGCCGGGCCGAACACAGCGGGCAGGACCCATTCAAGTTGCATCGCGATATAGCCCAATACAGAGGTGCCACACACCCCTTATGCTTCACAGACGAAGTAATGGAACATAATTCCCAGAAGGTTTCAAACCTGTAAACATTGAATCATACGATGGCACAACAGATCCCGCAGTATGGATTGAGGACTTCCTCCTCCACATCCACATGGCCCGCGGTGATGACTTACATGCCATCAAGTACCTCCCACTAAAACTCAAAGGACCAGTGCGTCATTGGCTTAATAGCTTGCCAGCAGACTCCATTAGCTGTTGGGAAGATCTAGAAGCCGCATTCCTCGACAACTTTCAGGGCACTTATGTGCGACCACCAGACGTCGATGACTTGAGCCACATAATTCAGCAGCCAGAAGAGTCGGCCAGGCAATTCTGGACTCGGTTCCTTAAAAAAATCAAATCGTCGACTATCCGGATGAGGAGGCCTTAGCGGCTTTCAAGCACAACATCCGAGACGAGTGGCTAGCCCGGCACCTTGGTCAGGAAAAGCCGAAATCTATGGTAGCTCTCATGACGCTCATGACCCGCTTTTGTGCGGGAGAAGCCAGCTAGTTGGCTCGCAGTAATAACGTATCAAAGAACCATGGTACCTCAGATACCAAGGATGGCAATAGCAGGTCACGTCGCAACAAGCATAAGCGCCGCATTAACAGCGAAAATACTGAGGATACGACAGTCAATGCCGGATTCAAAGGCTCTAAACCCGGTCAGCGGAAAAAGCCATTCAAACAAAGTACGCCGGGTCCGTCCAGTTTGGACCGTATACTCGATCGCTTGTGTCAAATACACGGCACCCCAGATAAGCCAGCCAATCACACCAACAGGGATTGTTGGGTGTTCAAGCAGGCCGGCAAGTTAATTGCCGAAAACAAGGACAAGGGGCCGCATAGCGATGACGAGGAAGAATGCCGGCAGCCACACACTGGAGGACAGAAGAGGTTTCCCCCGCAAGTGCGGACGGTGAACATGATATACGCAACCCACATCCCCAAGAGGGAGCGGAAGCGTGCGCTTAGGGACGTATATGCGTTGGAGCCAGTCGCCCCAAAGTTCAACCCTTGGTCCTCCTGTCCGATCACCTTCAATCGCAGGGACCACCCCACTAGTATCCGTCATGGTGGATTCGCCGCACTGGTCCTAGACCCAATCATCGACGGATTTCACCTCACTCGAGTCCTTATGGACGGTGGCAGCAGCTTGAACCTGCTTTATCAGGACACAGTGCGCAAAATGGGTATAGACCCCTCAAGGATCATACCCACAAAAACGACCTTTAAGGGCGTCATTCCAGGCGTAGAGGCCCGCTGCACAGGCTCAATTACACTGGAAGTGGTCTTCGGATCCCCGGATAACTTCCGAAGCGAAGAGTTAATCTTCGATATAGTCCCGTTCCGAAGTGGTTATCATGCACTGCTCGAACGAACCGCATTTGCTAGATTCAATGCGGTACCACATTATGCATACCTCAAGCTCAAGATGCCAGGACCTCGCGGAGTTATTACAGTCAATGGAAACACAGAGCGCTCTCTCCAAACAGAGGAGCACACCGCGGCCCTTGCAGCAGAAGCGCAAAGCAGCCTCTCAAGGCAATCTACCAGTTCGGCGTCTCAAAGCTCGGACACCTTCAAGCGCGCTCGGGGCAATCGGCAAATAGACCGCCTGGCGCGATCTAAGCTCGCGTAGCAATATGGCGGCCACCCCAATCCCAGCCCAACGGCGATATTCATGCCACGCGTACATAATTACGCATTAAAAATACCATGGGCACAGGTGGGGAGGGGGGCACATTGCGGCACGCCCCAAAACGCGGCCTAAACCGCACTAGGGGCTTCCCGTTTGGTTATTTTTCTTTTTCTTTCAGGACTTTAATCTCTGGAAACACTGTCCAGCAGCTCTATTGCCAAACACATGATACAGCAACCAAGGAGGCAGACAACTACGTTATACAACGGAATTCCCAGGTTGATTACAGATTTCATATCATTCCTCAGCTCGCCCTTGGAAGGGACATAGTCCTACTCTTTTGCTTATTGCACTATCTGTAACACTCTGCTTTCATGCAATTTTTTAATATACAATGCATGACATTATGACTATTATTGCATTTTTGTTATATATATATATATATGTGTGTGTGTGTGTGTGTTCATTAATGACGCCTTGCAACCGTACACTCTGGTACGGCCAATGCACCAAGGGCTTACGTACCCACAATATGGTGTGAAATGTCCGAACACTTTCACAAGTGCGGCACCCCGAACTTAGAGCATTATATGCATCAGCTCTGAATCATGTCTTTGGTCAAATGTTGGGTTTGCCCGGCTCCTATGTTTTGGTACCTTACGTTTCGCTCTATCAGCTAAGGTAGCGCTAGGAGAACTACTGTGATTGTGCCCCGGTTCTGCCGGGCTGAGCACCTCAGTAGAGAAAGCTAAAACTGACAGTCATGATAATGCGAGAGACTGGTCGCTGTTCGGCGAGGTTTTTCGAGTCCCAAAAGACTTATGCCGCTTAGGGCGAGGGGCCGGCTCCGTCCGGCTTACAGGCGTGTATCGCGCCCCGAATTCGGCCTTCCGAATACCAGGGGCTTCGCCGAAATTTAAAATTATAGAATTCTATGGCTAAGTGAGAGTGATAAAGCATTATTAGTCTGGTTGCCTTGTTCGTTGTGCTGAGCACCTCCCTCGAAGGACCCAAACATGGGAGCAAGAGTGCTCAGGTTTATCCCAAACACCCCAGCACTCGTGGCATGGGGGCAGAAGCCGAGGACTAGCCATCTCTCAGATTGGATAATCAACCAAACAGAAGGTAATATTTTAAATTCACACAAGCGTTGCATAGTGAATATGATACAAGTTTTCATACATACAGGACAAAACGAGCAAGTCTCATTCAAATATTACATTTTGTGAACACTCATCCGCGATAAGACGGGCGCTCGGCAGAACACCCTCGTAGTACATCCTGGGGTGGTGGTGCTCCTTGCCCTCCGGTGGCCCCTCCTTGATCAGCTTCACGGCGTCTAGCTTGACCCACTGCGTTTTTACACGGGCGAAAGCCCGGCCTGCACCTTCAATGCAGACGGATTGCTTAACGACCTCCAGCCGTGGGCAGGCATCCACAAGCCGCCTCACCAGGCCAAAGAAGCTGTTCGGAAGGGCGTCGCCAGGCCACAACCGGACTATGAAGCCCTTCATGGCCTAATCCGCCGCCTTATGTAGCTCGACCATCTGCTTCAGCTGGTCGCTCATTGGCACCAGATGTTCGGCCTCAGCATACTGAGACTAGAACAACTTCTCCGTCGAGCTCCCGTCCTCGGCCTGGTAAAATTGTGCGGCATCGGACACACGGCAGGGCAAATCTACGAATGCTCCTGAAGTGCTCCGGATCCGGGTAAGTAATCGATAATTTACTTTTACATGCTTGCTTTGCATATAGAAAGCCTTACCCGCCGCTATCTTCTTCATCGCGTCGATCTCCTGAAGGGCCTTCTGGGCCTCGGCCTTGGCACTCTTTGCGCTCTCACGGGCCGCGGCAAGCTCAGACTCTCACGTCTTCAAGTCAAGCTCCAACGCCTCATGCTTCGTCACGAGAGCCTGGAGCTCTTGCTGCACCTCGCCCACCCGAGCCTCATGGCTCTCTCGCTCGGTGCGCTCCTTGGCCGCTGTCTCTTCGGCCTTGGTCAGCGCTTGCTTCAGGGTCACCACCTCGGCCGTGGCCCCTGGCAAAACATACAATGATCCTGTCATTCTGCAATCGCGTCCTTTCTTATATATACATATATCACTAGACGGGGTATTACTTACCCTCGTTCTCCTCAAGCTGCCTCTTGACAAGGCCGAGCTCTTTCTTGGACCCATCGAGGTCCTGCTTCAGTACGGCGACCTCCGTAATTAGTGCGGCGGACACCAGCAGAGAAGTCTGCATATGCATATTGACATACTTATATTAGACTCCTGCGATATTATTTGATCCTCTGTTCGGCTTTTCTTTGCGAACACCGAACAAAGCATCAGGGGCTACTGTCTATGCGGTAATACTTCTACTACATTTTGAAACACTTACCTCGAAGCCTGTTAGAAGGCTAGTACAGGCTTCAGTCAATTCGCTCTTGGCGGACTGAACCTTCTGGATCACCGCACTCATGATAGTGCGGTGCTCCTCCTCGATGGAAGCACTGCGAAGTGCTTCCAACAGATTGTCCAGCGCCTCTGGATGGACAGAGGTCACCGGCACAGGCGTCTCACCCCTCTTAGAAGGAGACAGCCTGCCCGAGCCCGGAACCGCTGGAGGTTCCGGCGCGGTGTTCGGCTGAGGGCCGAACTCGGAGCTCTTAGGGGCCCCATCCCCTCTGCTCCTGGAGTCCGGAAGGTCGCCTTGAGGCACCTCCGGGACTGTCTCCCCTCGATCCGGTGCCTCTTGAGACAACACCTCGGCGTCGTCGGCAGGATGAGGGAAGGTGGCAGTTGGGACGGGACTAGATCTCTATCCATGTCCAACGAACCCAGGGAGCCGTCAGATGATACCTCGATATTGGCTCATGTTGGCCTGCGTAATTATGTTCAGCGATTAGGGAAAGCAATGAGACAAAGGAATCCTATGGGTTACTTTGGTATCCGAATACTTACAATCTCCCCTGGGGTTGGCCCTGGGCAACCACTCGTCTTCACTTACGTCGGCGGCGGTGGAGCTGTCCGGAAGGAGAGTCCTTCCCTTCTTGGACCCTCCGGCCTCCCCAGTTGGAGCAGCCTTCCTTTTCTTGTCTCCCCCAGTCGGTGGGGGAGCCTCTTCTTCCTCTTCCTCGTCTTCGGGGGAGGAGTGTGCCGCAGAGTCATCGGACGGTGAGTCTGACGACGCCTGGCGTCGGGAAGTCTTTCGAGCTCCCTTGGCCTTCTTGGTCTTCTCCGGCACCTTATAAGGGGCCGGAGTCAACATCTTCGCCAAAAGGGCGTCTGCAGGGCCTTCGGGCAAGGGAGCCGGACAGTCGATTTGTCCGGCCATCTTCTGCCAGTCCTGTTAACGGCATGGGAGTTTAGATCCCGCATAGAGTCAATCTATATAAAAATAAGTATCCTGTGAAAGGTAAAACAACTTACCGCGCTGGCTTGGGGCTTCGCGCTGAATCCGTGATCCTCAGTAATGGGGGGAGGGACCTCGGCGCTCTTGAACAGCACCCTCCAGGCATCTTCATGAGTCGTGTCGAAGAGCCTGTTCAGAGTTCGGTGCTATGCCGGATTGAACTCCCACAAGGTGAACTCCCGTTGTTGGCACGGGAGTATCCGGCGGATGAGCATAACCTGGACTATGTTGACGAGCTTGAGCTTCTTGTCCACCATGTTTTGAATACATGTCTAGGGTCCGGTCAGCTCTTTTGAATTACCCCAGGACAGGCCCTTCTCCTTCCAGGAGGTGAGCCGCATGGGGGTGCCAGATCGAAACTCGGGGGCCGCTACCCGTGCGGGGTCGCGCGGCTCAGTGATATAGAACCACCCCGATTGCCACCCCTTTATGGTTTCCACAAAGGAGCCCTCGAGCCATGTTATGTTGGGCATCTTGCCCACCATAGCACCTCCGCACTCCACCTGGCGGCCGCCCACCACCTTCGGGTTGACGTTGAAGGTCTTCAGCCATAAGCCGAAGTGGGGCTTGATGCGGAGAAAGGCCTCGCACACGACGATAAACGCCGAGAAGTTAAGGATGAAGTTCGGGGCCAGATCGTGGAAATCCAGGTCGTAATAGAACATGAGCCCCCGGATGAAGGGATGGAGAGGGAATCCCAGTCCGCGGAAGAAATGGGTGAGGAATACAACCCTCTCATGGGGCCTGGGGGTGGGGATGAGTTGCCCCTCATCTGGGAGCCGGTGCGCGATGTCGTCGGGCAAGTATCCGGCTCTCCTCAGTTTCTTGACGTCTCCCTCCGTAACGGAGGACACCATCCATTTGCCTCCCGCTCCGGACATGGTTGGAGAAGGTTGAGATGGAAGTGAGGAGTTGGGCGCTAGAGCTCGAGTGTGCAGGAGTGGATGAGCAGAGGAGGAAGAAGGCGTGGATAGAAAGGTTAATCCTTATCCCTTTATATGGGCGGACAAAACTAAGCGTCCCCACTTGCCTGGTAAAACTCGCTTATCCCCCAAGCGCCGTAATTTATGGCGCGGTTGGGTTACCCATGCCCGTATTGATGAGAATCCCATAATAAGGGGACACGATCTCTGCTTTGACAAGACGTGTCGAAAAACTGCCTCGCGTTATGTGCATGGCTGGTTAAAAGAAACGGTTCGAATAATCACTGGGCCATGATGTAACATCATGTTGCCAAAACAAGCTAGCGAATTAGATCTGCGAAAATATTATTCTCTCTACGGTGGAATGTGGAACTTATTTTGCAGGGTCGGACACTATCCTCGTATTCAACTTCTTCTGTCATGTATTCGGAGAAGGAACCCGCCTTGCAATGCCGAAGACAATACTGCACGCCGGACTCGTCGTTATTGAAGCCTGGTTCAGGGGCTACTGTGGGAGTCCTGGATTAGGGGGTCTCCGGACAGCCGGACTATCTCCATTGGCCGGACTGTTAGACTATGAAGATACAAGATTGAAGACTTCGTCTCGTGTCCGGATGGGACTCTACTTGGCGTGGAAGGCAAGCTAGGCAATACGTATATGGATATCTCCTCCTTTGTAACCGACCTTGTGTAACCCTAACCCTCTCCGGTGTCTATATAAATCGAAGAGTTTTAGTCCGTAGGACAACAATCACAACATACAATCATACCATAGGCTAGCTTCTAGGGTTTAGCCTCTCTGATCTCGTGGTAGATCTACTCTTGTACTACACATATCTTCAATATTAATCAAGCAGGACGTAGGGTTTTACCTCCATCAAGAGGGCCTGAACCTGGGTAAAACATCGTGTCCCTTGCCTCCTGTTACCATCCCGCCTAGACGCATAGTTCGGGACCCCCTACCCGAGATCCGCCGATTTTGACACCGACATGCTTCCTCCTCGGTATGGTGGCTCCACTGAACTTTGCAAAACTTGATAACCTTGCTCCGAGTAACTCGGCTAGCAAACTCAAGAATTTTGATAGGTTTCTCCTCATATGTCAAATCACTATCCAACTGAATTGCTTCCAGGGGCATTGTATCTCTCAGAGGAATATCGGCCATCTCGGCATGGCACTTCTTCAAATGGGAAACGTGAAACACATCATGAACTCCTAACAGTCCTCCGGGTAACTCCAACTTGTAGGCAACCTCTCCCATGTGTTCCAAAACACGGTACGGTCCTACAAATCCTGGGGCTAACTTTCCCTTGACCCCAAAATGTTTAACTCCTCGCAGGGGTGACACTCACAGATATGCTCTGTTTCTGATTTCATAGGCTACCTCCTTGCGTTTCGAGTTTGTGTAACTCTTCTGTCGGGACTGAGCTTGATGCGGAGCATCCTACGATCATCCCCATGACACGAGCACCAGCTAGAGCTCCCGAGAACGAGGTGACTTCTTTCCTTAGTGATATCCCATTTGATCCTCTTGAGGCATGGCTACTACCTAAGTCCGGAATGTTATGCATGATTAGGTATCAAGAGGACCCTCCCGAAGGTGCACCTGAAATCGGACAAACCGCCAAGTCCACGGATGAAGAGAAACGCCAAAAGGAGAAGAATGCAGCTCCAGGACCTGGACATCCGGCCCCAGGCCCGGACATCCGGCCGCTGGAGACGACCACTACAGCAACAGCCGCCAAGTGCCACAAGCCCCGGACATCCGACGTCAACCCCGGACATCCGGCGCCTCGCCAAGTCCCGGACATCCGACCTCGCCCCCAGAAATCCGGCACCCTCCAAACAGAGAGCAACAAAGTCAGCTCCTCTAGCCCGGACATCTAGCCTGCCAGCCCGGACATCCGGCTCTCCGTGAAGCCCCGGACATCCGGCCCGTCGCCCGGACGTCCGGCCTCCCCTGCCTACGTGCAGTGCAACTGGGCCAAGGCCCATGTACCCCTTTGCCACTTAGACTATATATACTCCCCCTCCACCTACGTTTTAGGGTCAGCGTTGTGTTAGCTCATTTGTGAGATAGAGCTTCGCTCATCCATATCGGATCTACTCCTTGAGAGAGACCGCGGCCCCTCTTCGGAGAAGATCCACCTTGGATTCAAGACCCCTTTACGGGAAGATCCCCTTGTGGATTCAAGACCTCCTCATGGACAAGAACCGGCTACCCTTTGTATCGTCCCATGTTGGATTTGGATCGTGTATCTCCTTGTGTTTCGAGGATCTAGCACATGTGTGATTGTTCTTGTTGGTTTGAGTGATTCTCTCGTGTTTCCCCTCGTGTTTCTCCTTGTGATTCCCCTCGTGTTCTTCGTGTTCTTCGCGGGATCCGCTCCTTTCGTGAAAGATCGGGCCACTAGGGTTCTACCCTACATCATCTTGGTATCATGAGCCACGTTGATCATGATTTCGGAGCCTCCCCGTTGTGTTTTCTAGCCTAATTTTGTTGATTTCGTCCTAAATTCGAAAATCCCCACCAAAAATAGCCCCAATTTTTTTTTGTGATTTGTTGGTTTGAGGAAGTTTTTTTGATTTTGATCCACGGATTTGCTTGGTTTCGAGTGGATCTAGCATATCCCCAAGTTTCCCCACTTTCCATCCACGAAATCTCATCAAATTTTGCCCTTGGAATCATCAATTTCCGCCCCCAATTCGAAAATTTCCGCCCCAAACGAGATCTGGATTCGTCGGGCCGGACATCCGGGCCTCAGGCCGGACATCCGGGCCTCAGGCCGGACATCCGGGCCATCGGGCCGGACATCCGGGTCCCCGGCCGGACATCCGGCTCCTGGAGCGTCAAATCTGCACGGTTCTGGACATCAGGTCCCGGATTTCCGGCCCCTGACATCTCAGCCATCCCCGTTTCACCGTTTTGTCCATAACTAATTCATCCAGAGTCCTATTTTCGCGTTCTTTAGCTCGTTGAAAAGCTCTTGACATCCCCCTTCCAAAAAAATACTACCATAACCATTTGACTCCATCAAAGTTTTGGAACTTTGGCATCTTTGCCTAGGGCTTCCACCACAACCTCCGCATAACCACCACCGACTTCCGCAACCTAACCAATTTTGTTCCCCATCGCATTAGTGGTTGCTTGAGGAGTGATTTGAGTCTCCTAAGGTGTCTAGGCTACTTAGGGACGGTTGCTTCTTCATCAACCACCACCACCACTTCCGCATAGGCTTACCAACCATACACTTCCACCATCCCAACTTAACCCAATTTTGTTAGTGTTGTGAGTTGTGTCTCCTAAGGTGTTTCGGCTACTTAAGGACCGTGCTTTCAACTCCTACACCTTGTATAGCCAACCTTACTCTCCACTTCCGCATTGCCTACTCGTATAACCCATCATTGCACTTCCACAAAACCACCACTACATTCCCGCAACCACCATTTGACGTTTGAGATTTTGAGTTCGTAGTTTTTCCGTTTCCTAAGGTGTTTTGGCTACTTAGGGACGAGTCTCCATCATCTTGGTATCTCCATCAAGATCACTGCCACTCATCATCACCGCGGATGGTAACCTCCATATCATCTTGGTATCGTGGTATCCCTCCATTGTATATTTCCTTGCCATTGCATTAATAACCCCTAGCCCATTTTGCGTCACTTGCCTATCGAGACTAGCCATTTGAGTATTGCCGGCAACGTTATTTGTGCACATTAGTGATCTACACCATATATTGCATACGCAACATGTCATATTGGTATCATATCATCCCTTGTGTCACAAGATTGTTTTCGTATATACCCAATTGCTACCTTGGTTTGTGCATTTCGCATTGTGGCATTACAAAAAAAGAATAAACCTTTTAAGCAAAGAAAAAGAGTGAACAAAGAGCTTGTAAGCAAGCGCCATAGCATCATACCACATTGTCATATCCGATCATCTTGGATCATACCACCGGAACATCATATACATAGTATACTTGGGATAGAATTTCATACATTTTGCATCTTATAGGTTGTGCACAAGTGTCGTATCCGCCTATTGAGCAATCGTGCTAGCGCCTCTCTTGAGTTGTGCAACACGAGTGTTTTCCGTGGATTCCACATTTTGTGCTCATCCTTGGTTGCACGACCCCATTTATCTATCCGTGTGTACGTTTCCGTGTGCCATCCATATTGCTATTGGTCTACTTGTTACACTTGCGAATTTGTGAATCTCTTTCAACATTATTGACTCTTGCTAACATTTCGCATCAAATTTTTGTGCCACTATCCTCACCGAGCTCCACCATAAGCCTTATTTGTGTAGGTGCGAGAAACCTACAAGAATTGGTACCAATTGTGCTATTTCCTTGTCCACATTGGAGTGATCATTGATCCACTTTCAACTTTGGTCAAGGTACATTTGGTATTCGTTCTTCTCTTTGTACCACTCACATTTTTCTCTTGGAGTGATGGATAGGCAAGGCATTTCATCTCCGGTCTTCCACAACAATGACGGCGTGAACAACTACATCACCAAAGCGTCAATCTTCGATCTACAACGACAAATGCAAGGCGCACAATCAAGATTGTGAGAGCGCATCGAGAACCTCTCCATTAACATCCGCCACTCCGAAGCGAGGAAAAGGGAGTACATCGACAACAAGCTTTCCACACAAAAGGAGGAACAAGATGCAATGACGGAGGAGATTAGGACCTTGTTGATCAAGCATTCTTCCCCTTCATCATCCTCAAGGTGGCGACATTCCAATCACAAGTCTTCGGAGTGCAAAAATGATGCAAGCGCAAGTCGTCCACGTCCACATCTCCATGGCGACCACCATCACGTTCGTGCTCAACCTCGTCATGAAGGGCAAGTCACCTCCAACCGCGAGACGACCACAACCAAGACGGCGCTACGGCTACTACCACCACCACTTTGGCATCTTCGCCAAGTGCTATCAAGGCATCTTCGCCTTTGGACGTACGACATCTTCTCCTACCTCCCACAAGTACGCCTACAATGACTTCATCTAGTCCAAGGCGGCCACCTACGAGCGAGGGCGACACTTCCATCTTCGGAAGCCTCCCAAGGAAGATGGCCGAGCATGGGACATTCCCTTCGGTCATGGAGATGAGCTACGAGGTGCCACATCATATGGGACTCCTACAACAAGACGGCGACAAGAAGGTCGAGCAAGGGCCATCCCCTTCGACCACGGTGACGAGCATGAACCTCTTCAACTACATGATGACGGTGCCCCAAAAGGACTCATTCTCCGAGTCAAGCTACAAGACCGCACATGAGACCTTATCTTTTGTCTTGGTGGAGAGTGATGATGTGCCATCTTCGGCCTTCATCCACGGCTACGACAACGACATGATTGAGCATGAAGAAATTTGCACCTACATCTCTCCGACACCCACATATAAAGAGATGCCCCAATTGCCATGTGAGGAAAGCCACCAACACATGAGTGACATGAGTGACTCCACCATACGTGACATTGAGAGCATTTCCTATGAGAGGATGAGTGTGACCACCACTAGCCCCACACTTGAGAGCATGCCACACATCCTATGTGAGGGTGAGAGCCATTTGAGTGACTTCCACCAACCACATGAGTGAGAGCATCCGAGAGGGAGTGAGTGAGCCACAACACTTAGTGAGTGAGGTAGTTGACACAGCATGTGAGGCCACTTTGATTTCTAACGACTTAACCTCTACTCCTAATGTGTTTTCTTCTTTGGTGCTAGGTCTCCTACATGATGACATGCCTACCCTCGACGAGTCCATACCTACAATGACAACGATGGCCATGATGGACGATGATGCACCCCCCACATGGTTCCATCAAGATGAAGATGACCACGACTTGGTCTTCGACACCTCACCTACAACACCTGAGCGACGCTCCAAAGGTAACATAGGTGATGGTGCTTCTCTTGTCCCACTAGTGGACTATCTCACCAATGATTGCTTGCATGATGTTGATACACCTATTCCCATGGTTCATGCTAGTGCAACTTCTTCATGTCATGATTTACCTATTTATGATGAATATGATGATGAGCATGTTGAATTGCCTAGTTGTGATGCTATGCTACATAGGATATCATGTGAAAATTCTATTGGTCACATCATGTTTGATCATCCATTAACCTTGTCATATGCTATGAGTGAGATATCCCATATTGCATCATTTTAATCTCAACATAGTGACTATGCATGCCCCATTCACATAAAAATCCCATTTGCACTTATGTCATAGATGACGAGATGATGGTCATTGGCTTTTGTTTTTCATGTGATGATATTGCCATGCTTCCTTTACATGATTTGCGCAATTCATCTACTATGCCATGCCATGATCACATTGTTCCAAATATGCATTGTTTTGGATGTTGTCAATATTCTCCATGTGATGTTTCCATTAATGCTCATGAGGAGACCCCCATAGTTTCCTCATACATATTAGGAGATTTTGATGCATTCCATACTTTGCATGATTCCCATAATTGCTTGCACCATATGCATTCCATGAATAATAATGCTCTACATATTTCCCATGATGCATTACACAATTTGGATCTCCATTATGCTATACATAACAATAAACCTATCATGATGGATGACATGTTTCTCTATCATGCATCACATTTATTTGAGCATTGGCTATTTTGTGCTAACCAACACTTGCACGTGCGCATGATGATGGATGATGTGTACATCTACCACGCACACACAATTTTCCCTTTGTCTTTGTTTTGTGTAGGTACTCACGTACTCACGTATACTCGCATCTACCACGCATCTCTCTCACTTGGCTCTCACACGGCTATGGGCTATATACCGCTTGTCACTTCATGCTCATTTTACCGTGTTCACTTTGCATGCTATGCTTACTTCTATGCCTTTGCCATGCAATTGTGACCCTTGCGTGCATCTACCCATGATTCACCATTATGCTACTCCTATGTGTATTTGCATGCTTGGTGGAGATTCTTGTTGCTATTGCCATGTTTATCATGTGCCTCATGCTATTGATGCTATTTTGCTCATATCATCCTTTCATGCTTGTGCTATGTCATGTGAATTATTCATGCACACTATTTGCACCCATGACACGATTGCTATGATTCCTTCTAGTACGTTGCATCTTCGCACTACTAGCTTGCTTGCCTTGATTCACATGATTGCTTGTTTTGTCGCATCATCCATGTTCCACTATTACTCGCTTTCTTGGATTGATGACATATATGCTCTTGCCTCTCACATGATTTGTCTTGATAATTGTCTCTTGTCTCCATTAGTTGCATCCCTCATATCACCTTGTATTGAGTGCCAACTTGCTATGCTTGATCATGGAGACTTGGACATATTACTTGTGATGCATGCTTGTTCAGTTGAGCCTATTGTATTTGGTTGTTCTCACATCATATGCCTCCATACTATGAAATGCTCCTTTGTCCTTTCTTATGATGAGCATGATGCATACACTTGTTGGGTATCTTACCACACGAATGGTAGGTTTTGCACTTCCACTAACCTCATTTGTTTTTCCAAGTGTTTGTCATGTTCTTTCATTTTGGATGATTCACAAGGCGGCGCCGTCATGAGACAATTTGGTCATGTGAAGGCATACACGATGTGCAACACCAACATTTGCGAGAATCTCCTAAAGGTGAACTCCTTCCCTTTGAGCCATCCTCAATTACGCATATTGGATGGGTCACTCTTTCATTGTTGTCTCCTTCTTATTGTCTACATGATACATCTTGCGAACGGAGGAGCGACAAGGGAGATTGGCTCTATGGACCTTCAAATTGAGGAGCGCTCGAACTTATTGGATGCACCTTCGAACCGCCACTCATGCCACGACATCGAGCATTGGTACACCAACAGCTCCATATTTGTTGATTGTGCTCACACATGTCATGCTCGATGGACATATCATACACATGACAAATTTGCATCTTATGCATGTATTGACTCATATTATGATTGCCTTGTTGCATCTTGTCTTTCTATGTCATCCATGATATATGAGCTTGTGCATTTCCTTAGCAAATTTGTTGTGATATACCTTGATGGCATATTCATACATCATGATCATATTGCCTACCATCAATTGCATGATAACTTATTCATCTTGAGCATCCATTGCCATATTCATGCTATTGATATACCGTCTCTCTATGACATCATTTTGCACCGTGGTTGCATTGATCACATTCACAATACATTTGCGTGCACAATGAATGCTTTTGCTCCCGTGAATGCTTTACATCTCATTCCATATCATCTTGCTAAGCTTCATGTATTTTGTCACGAACATTGTTGCCGCACGGACTCATACTTCCTTGATGGACACTTTGTGTGCGCTAACCATTGTATTTTCGAGTGTCATTTGTGTTTGCTTTTCTTGCATGTATACCACTCCGGCGACACCTTGGAGTACTTGAATTGCGCATTGTCTTCAACTCCGTCCAACTACAAGTCCGTCCACAACAACCATTTCCATGGTGATGAGGATCACGATCGGAGGTCGGATCTTTCCCAAGGGAGGGGAGATGATGCGGAGCATCCTATGATCATCCCCATGACACGAGCACGAGCTAGAGCTCTCGAGAACGAGGTGACTTCTTTCCTTAGTGATATCCCATTTGATCCTCTCGAGGCATGGCTAGTACCTAAGTCCGGAATGTTATGCATGATTAGGTATCAAGAGGACCCTCCCGAAGATGCACGTGAAGTCGGACAAGCCGCCAAGTCCACGGATGTAGAGAAACGCTGAAAGGAGAAGAAGGCAGCTCCAGGACCCGGACATCCGGCCCCAGGCCCGGACATCCGGCCGCTGGAGACGACCACTACAGCAATAGCCGCCAAGTGCCACAGGCCCCGGACATCCGACGTCAACCCCAGACATCTGGCGCCTCGCCAAGTCCTGGACATCCGGCCTCGCCCTCGGAAATCCGGCACCCTCAAACAGAGAGCAACAAAGTCAGCTCCTCTAGCTCGGACATCTGGCCTGCCAGCCCGGACATCCGGCTCTCCGTGAAGCCCCGAACATCTGGCCCGTCGCCCGGACATCCGGCCTCCCCTGCCTGCGTGCAGTGCATCTGGGCCAAGGCCCATGTACCCCTTCGCCCCTTAGACTATATATACTCCCCCTCCACCTATGTTTTAGGGTCAGCGTTGTGTTAGCTCATTTGTTAGATAGAGCTTCGCTCATCCATATCGGATCTACTCCTTGAGAGAGACTGCGGCCCCTCTTTTGAGAAGATCCACCTTGGATTCAAGACCCCTTTACGGGAAGATCCCCTTATGGATTCAAAACCTCCTCACGGAGAAGAACTGGCTACCCTTTGTATCGTCCCTTGTTGGATTTGGATCGTGTATCTCCTTGTGTTTCGAGGATCTAGCACATGTGTGATTGTTCTTGTTGGTTTGAGTGATTCTCTCGTGTTTCCCCTCGTGTTTCTCCTCGTGATTCCCCTCGTGTTCTTCGTGTTCTTCGTGGGATCTGCTCCTTTCGTGGAAGATCAGGCCACTAGGGTTCTACCCTACATTAGAGCTACCTTCAGTCTATCTCGAATCAGCTTAACCTTCTCTTTAGACTCCTTAATCAAATCCGGTCCAAACAACCGGCGGTCTCCAACTTCATCCCACATCAACGGTGTTTGCCATCTTCTTCCATATAGGGCTTCGAACGGTGCCATCTTCAAACTGGCCTGGTAACTGTTGTTGTATGAGAACTCCGCGTAGGGCAGGTTATCATCCCAACTAGATCCATAGTCTAGCGCACAAGCTCTCAACATGTCATCCATAATCTGATTGACTCTCTTAGTTTGTCCATCTGTCTGCGGATGAAAAGCTTTACTGAATTCTAGCCTGGTACCCAAAGTCTGGTGCAGCTGGTGCCAAAACTTTGAAGTAAACTGTGTTCCTCTATCTGATACGATGGTCCGCCGAACCCCATGCAGACATACGATCCTGGTCATATATATATTGGCCAACTTCGCACTTGTATAGGTGGTCTTCACTGGATAAAGTGAGCGACTTTGGTCAAACGATCCACTACTACCCAGATAGAATCATATCCCTATCGGGTCCTGGGTAATCCGGTGATAAAATCCATGCCAAGTTTTTCCCACTTCCAGTGGTGTATCGGCATAGGCTGCAGTAGTCCTGCTGGCTTCTGATGTTCTGCCTTCACTCTCTGACATACATCACATACGGCTACATACTCGGCAATATCCTTCTTCATTCCAGTCCACCAGAAACGCTCCTTCAAATCCAAAAACATCTTGGTGTTTCCTGGGTGTATCGCGAATCATGGGCTTCCTGAAGTATCAACTTCCTGATCTATGCATTATTGGGCACATAAACACGGTCCTCGAACCACAAGGTGTCGTGCTCGTCCTCACGAAAACCTTTGGCTTTTCCTTCACTCGTCTTCTCCTTATTTCAGCAATTTCTTTGTCATCCTTCTGAGTTTCTCGAATCTTTCCCAACAATGTCGATTGAACTTCCATGGTTGTAACAAAACCTCTAGGAACTATCTCCAAACGAAGCTCCTTGAGATCTTCTGCTAACTCCCTAGGCAAACCTCCTGTTACTAGGGTATTGGCATAACTCTTCCGGCTCAAAGCGTCTGCTATGACATTGGTCTTTCCTGGATGATAGTGCAACTTCATATCATAATCCTTTATAAGCTCCAACCATCTCCTTTGCCTGAGATTCAACTCCTTCTGTGTGAAAATGTACTTCAAACTCTTATGATCCGTGTACACATCACAATGGTTCCTAATAAGAAAATGTCTCCAGGTCTTGAGCGCATGCACTACGGCTGCTAACTCCAAATCACGCGTAGCATAATTTAACTCATGTGGCTGAAGTTGTCTTGAAGCATATGAAAGAACTCTTCCGTCTTGCATAAGTACTCCTCCAAGTCCTAAGCATGAGGCGTCGCAATACACTTGGAAATCCTTGCGTATATCCGGCAGGATTAGCACTGGGGTTGTAGTCAAATGTTTCTTCAACTCCTGGAAACTTGGTATCTTTCTTCTACAATGCCGTCATAGGCTTCGCAATCTTGGAGAAATTCTCAATAAATCTCCGGTAGTATCCCGTGAGTCCAAGAAAACTGCGGATCTCTCCAACTGAGGTGGGTGCAAACCACTCAATGACTGACTGAACCTTGGTAGGATCCACTGCTATACCTTCTCCTGATATAACATGTCCAAGAAATCCAACTTCCTTCAACCAGAACTCACATTTGTTGAACTTGGCATATAACTAATGTTCCCTGAGCTTCTCGAGAACCAAACGCAAATGCTCTGTGTGTTCCTCTTCATTCTTCGAGTATACTAAAATATCATCAATAAACACCACGACAAACTTATCCAAGAACACCATGAACACCTTGTTCATCATACTCATGAAATAGGCAGGGGCGTTAGTCAGTCCAAATGACATAACTGTATACTCATATAACCCGTACCTTGTGGTGAATGCTGTTTTTGGTATATCCTTTTCTCGAATCTTCAGCTGGTGATATCCTGATCGCAAATCGATCTTCAAAAACACTTTAGCTCCTTGCAGCTGGTCAAACAAATCATTGATCATCGGTAGTGGGTACTTGTTCTTGATCGTCACTTCATTCAACGCATGATAATCAACAACCATTCTCAATGATCCATCCTTCTTCTCAACCAAGAGCACTAGTGCTCCCCATGGTGATGAACTTCGTCGGATGTAACCTTTCTCCAATAACTCCTTAATCTTCTTCTTGATCTCTTCTAGATCATTTGCAGGCATTCGGTACGGTCTCTTCGATATTGGTCTGGTGCCTGGCATTAGCTCTATCAAAAACTCGATATCTCGATCTGGTGGCATGCCTGGTAACTCCTATGGAAATACATCGGGGTAATCCTTCACTACCGGCACTTCCTCCTGAACAACTCCTGAGAGAATTTACTTGAGTCCTCCTAGGTGCATGCCTAGATACATACTTGATCCTTTTTCCCTCTAAGGTGGTGAGTAGAATTGATCTGCTAGCACAGTCAATGTTCCCTTCATACTTCGATAACCAATCTATTCCTAGTATCACATCAAATCCTTGTGACTCCAAAATTACTAGGTCTGAGGGGAAAACATGGCTACCAATGGTTAAGGGTATCCGATCGCACCATCGGCTGGCCATATACTCTGCACCGGGTGAGCTCACTAGCAAGGGCGTCCTAAGGGCTAAGGTGGGTAACTTAAACTTGTCCACAAATCCCCTTGAAATGTATGAATGTGATGCACCGGTATCAAATAAAACAAGGGCGGTAAATGACTTAACCAAAAACTTACTGATAACTGCATCAGGATCCTCTTCAACCTCCTCCACATTCACGTGGTTCACTTGTCCCCTGTTGAAAGGGTTGGGCTTCTTCCCAGCGCTTCCATTGCCATTTCCGTTCTTCAATTCCGGACAATCATTAGCGTAGTGCCCAGTCTTCCCGCACTTGAAACAGGTAATGTGACTTTGATCCTTCTTGGCGGGTGTGGCTGGGTTAGAGCGGTTCTGGTTACTGCCTGCTCCATTCCCGTTTCCATTCTTGGGGCCGCTATGGTTATGCGAACTACCTCCATTGTGAGTGTGGCCTCCATGGTTATGGGTCAATCGTCCCGAGTTCGGGGTGAAACGAGGCTTGTGCTGAGCTCCAGAATTGTACTTTCCTTGTCCATACTTCCTCTTGCGGCTCTCAATCTGCTGTTGCTTCCCTTCAATCATAAGAGCCTTGTCTACCAGCTCCTGGTAGTTGTTAAATGTTGCCACCATCAACTGCATGCTCATCTCATCATTAAGCCCTTCCATAAACTTCTCTTGCTTCGCAACATCTGTGGCCGCATCATCAGGGGCATAACGAGATAGCTTACTAAACTCATCTATGTACTGGGCCACGGTACGATTTCCCTAGCACAAGTTGCGAAACTCATGCTTCTTCATTCTCATAGCTCCAGTTGAGACATGGGCGGTGCGGAATGCTTGCTGAAATTGCTCCCAAGTAACATTGGCTATGGGAAAAGTGGCTGTGTAATTCTCCCACCATGCGGCTGTGGGTCCATCCAATTGGTGTGTGGCAAAACGCGCCTTCTCAGCATCTATGCAACCGGCAGTGGTTAAGTCCCTTCCAATTCTACGTAGCCAATCATTCGCAACTATGGGCTTGGTGCTACTGGAAAACACCGGCGGTTGTAACCTCAGAAAGCGGGCTAAGTTGTCAACTAGAGGTGGTGGCGGTGGGTTGTTGTTGTTGTTGTTGTTGTTGCCCTGATTCTGAACTAGCAACTACATCAGTGTATTCTGCTGCTGGATCAACTGAGTGAGCTCCTGTGGGAAAGCAAAACCGGGGTCACGTCTCGGAGGCATCTGATGGGTTTTAGAGGGGAGAGATTAGAATAGAATGAGATCTAAGTAGAAAAGCACTACCCATATGCACATGAGACAAACACAATCATATCATATCACTCAATTAATCAAGCAAGGGCATACAATCGATCTAACTATCGTTACAGTGCTCGGACTATTCTATATACATGGGGTAACACTACTGATCATATGGTGGTCTACTAGAAATTTTGATCGGTGGAAGACTCCATGATATCTGCTCCAGCTTCATCTTCATAATCATCATCAGTGTCGTTGGGGTCGGAGTCGGTGTTGTCGATGATGATTTAGTCTTCAGAACAAATTTCCTTGGGTTCGTCATCTTCTCCTCCTGGCGCGGGGTCTCCCATGAAAAATCCTAGCTTCCTCGTCATGTCGTCATTCCTCTCCACAAGTATCATTATTTCCTCCTCATATCCATCGTGTGTAGACTTAAGCTCCTCTTCTAGCTCTGTGATCCTGGTCATCGCCTTCTTCAAATCTATCATGCTTGCACATCTGGTTCTCCTGGCGTCGAATGTGTTGGTTTAACTTCTGGATGAAAGCTGCTATGGACCTGTCCCTCCTGGTGCTAACTATCTCCCATTGCTCATCTCGGTGCCCACATATCTGGTAGATAGTGTCCTTAAGCTCCTTGTGGTAAACTTCGCCGATGCGTCCTATGGCGATGTGGGCTGCCATGCTCTTGCCTAGACTCCAGGTTGGTGCATCAAAGGAAAACACTATGGGTTTAGTGACTGGCGTGAATGTCCTTCCTGGAACTTGAACTCGAATCAACCAACGCTCCTCTTCTGGTAAAGTGGCGGTGTAGGTCCCGTTGAAGCTTGGTATTCCGATGTTCAGGTACCTAGTGACTTCCTTCAAATGTCGTCCAAACGGGGTGTCTTCATCTGGCTGTGAAACTTGTTCCTCGAGTCTGCCATCCTAAAGAGTAGAAAATGGAGAGGAGTCCGAAATGAGTAGAGAAGAGTGTCCTATGGCTCATCTTAGTGGTCATGTTCTACATTCAGCGTGTGCTCTGATACCATCTTGTAGCGACCCGACCTTAGACGGTCAAGTCTCTGTGTTCAGTGTCATCCCTGGATCGGTAATGCTAACACACACAGTACTTGAAGGATTTATAACAGAGTAGCAATCACACACTTATTACAACGAATGTCTCAAGAGAGAACTTATTACAATAAATATGGCTTAAGGCCATCTAAATAAGATAACAGCGGAAGACTTGGAAGATAAAGTGAGTCCATCAACTCCAACGGCATAGCTGAGTGCATGACAAATGACCTACCACATCTTACTCCTCGTCTAAAAAGTCTGCAACATGATATGTTGCAGCCCGAAAATGGGTCAGCACATGGAATATGCTGGCAATATAGCACAGTAGAGCAATGAACAGGTCAATGCTATCACCAGATGCATATTTGGCTGGTGGAGGCTCTATGGTTATAATGTTTTTGCGAAAAGCCAATTTTTCCCTACAACAAAGGAATATACTTTACTTAACTATCATGGTGGTTGAAACATTGAGAATGGTACCCCCATCTCAATCCCAATTATAAGTAATTATCAACCCAACAAATTAATTTAGAGTGATGAGATCCATATGATAATCCAAGAACCAGATACTCAAGTTGTCCATAACCGGGGACACGGCTAACCATGATTAGTTTGTACGCTCTGCAGAGGTTGGCGCACTTTTCCCCACAAGACTCGATCTCCTCCATTGGATTTCTCGCACTACATGGTGTTTGAGAAACGGATGACTGAGACACAGTCTTTCAGAAGCTTTAACTCTAACCCCGGGTAGACAGTACCAACCTACATCCCCTACATCTGCTAGCCTACCACTGGAAGAGGTCATGCAACCAACACAACTATGCTAGAGCCCATAATAGCTTGTGGCTGCACACGGAAGTTTCTAGCATGAATAATCTTATGATCCCTTTGAGCCTGGGTGGCGGACCATAGGAGGATCACACGGTATAACCCCGGGATCTCCTAGGACAACACTGGTATAACCCCAGGTGCCCAAAACCAACAATCCACCCAGATGTGTATTAAAGTTGCCACCTTAGAATTGAACCATTAATTAAACACTCACATCTGTCATGGATACACTCAAACCCAATCCACGTCTACTAGCATAGCATAACAATATAAGCATAACATAGAAGTAACTCCCAAGGATTTGATAATGAAACAGGTAATAGGTTCTACCTCATCAACTACTTCCCAATACCCACATGTTAATCACATCCTAATCATGCAATGTTTGAGGATTGTAAGTAATGCATAAAAACTGGGTATGAAAGAGTATGATCAATGTGTTACTTGCCTTACCGATGATCTGCAAAACCTAGTGACTCGTAGTACTACGCTTCGCACTTCGGGTGTTCTATCACAAACAAACAATAGCATACATAAGCAATCAAGCAAAGATGCACAGGGAAAGCTCAAATAAGAAGATCTAACCAGAAAGTTCAACTGAAGAACTCCGCTTTGCAAAAAGAATCAAATCAAATGGAGCAACAAAACACAAACTACGAAAGAAACAAGATCCGATTACTAATCTGGACTAAAGTCAAATTTTACAGTACCAAAATCTTGGTCAAGTTGGTTAAACATAAAGAGGACTTCGAGACAAAGATCTAGGCACTTGTTTCACCTGATTTGGATAAACGAGCGAAAAAATATCTTAGATCAAAGATTAGGCACAAATCGCGATGGAAAATAATCGCGGAAAATCCCTCAAAAAGGAAAAACTGATGAACAGGCTAACGAACGAACGTTTGCTATCTCGGACTAACAGACGAACAACGTTCGTTAAAACGAACATACAGACGAATGTCCGCTAAATAAATAAACCGATGAAAAACCGAATGAACCAATCTATTTAAAAAAACTAGATCTAGGGGTTTTCTAAAAAAGCAACGGTTTTCCCGAGAAAACCGGACGGCGGCGGTGGCTACCTCGGCGTCGGCGGGATCGGCGGCGGCGGGCGGCTGCTCCGGCGGTGGCAGGAGGCGCTGGCAGCGTCGCGACGCTAGGGTTCGGGCGGGGCTGGCGGCTTCGCGGGCCTAGGGCCTCACCTTAAAAAACTGTCCGGGTTGTGTCCTAGTCGGGCACGGCCCGTTAGGTCGGTGCTCTTTTTTTAAACCTGACGCAGAAAAAGAAATAAAACAAATACTAAACGGACTCCAAAAATCCTGAAATAAATTTTCTCGGTCCCCTAATAACATTCCAGACAAAGTGAACATTTATTTGGGCCTCTAATGCAATTTTGAAAAATGCATATTTTTTCCTAATTCAAATAAAATTGCAATAAAATCCAAATAAAATTTATCATTTGATTTAAATATTTTTCCTCCAATATTTCACTTATTTTTGGGGAAGTCATATTATCTCCTCTCATATATTTTAATATGAAATATTTTCAGAGAGAAAAATTATTAAAACCAAAATGATCCTTGCCTCAAAATTTGATAAAATTCAAATATGAAGAACGTGAAATCCCCAACTCTCTCCGTGGGTCCTTGAGTTGCTTAGGATTTTCGAGGATCGCGAAACAAAATGCAATGAAATATGCTATGCATGAATGACCTATGTATAACATTCCAAATTGAAAATTTGGGATGTTACATATGGGCTCCTAACTAACCGCCATAATGATCCCATTGTTTTGGGCTTGCAAAAGCTTAAGCTTGGGGAAGGTCATCACCAATTCTACATCAAGATGTGGTGGTACTATTTGAATAAATTGTTATGAGGTTGTACTTAAGCTCGTGGAGCTTCAAAATGCTCGTGTTTGATAGAGGCTAAGGTGTCCCGATGTTTCGATAAGATGGTGGCTATCGTTTTCTGTGGGAGTCGACCTTGACGATCCGACTACGAACGTGCGAGACGTCACGCCTTAGCAATCGCTAAACCAACTTCCGAGGGTTATTGACCACGTCGGAGCACGATCAACCTGACCACGAGGGTCTGTTTCCTGCGAGCAAACGAAGAACAAGCAAGAAACTAAGATTGCAATCGGGATATTGCGAATATAAGATGAAAGCTTTATTGATCAAGGTGGGGTTCTGTGACGTCTTGGTCTGGTCGTTGGACACAAACGAAGTACGCGAAGTTGCAGCTATGGCGAACTTTTAATCTAAACAAAACCCAAAGTCTAAACGACGCCCTAAGGGCTGTATATATGGAGGAAGAGGGGGGAATTTCGTGGCCCTTGAGGGTGGGGTCCGAAACCAACCCTAACTCTTGTTTCCCCACACATACGGACTCTAAAAATAGCCTATACTTAAGTATTTCGAAATTACATGGGCCTGGCCCATTAATAAGGTGACGCAGCACCTAGAATAGCCTATGGACGAATATTATGAAGTGGCATCTTGTATATTTTGTCCAAGGCTTCATGCACTCCTTATGGCGGCTTCAAAGTCCTGAAATCATCACTTGTAACTCCGTTCTTGATCCCCTTGCGCATGCCATCAACTCCATGTGTATTCTTGCTCCAATGTTCATCCTTCTCCAAGCTAGGCCCTGGTAATTTAATTGGCGTGCGCGAGCTCTAGTAATTGGTCCAGTATATGTAACAGTAGGGGCTGTGGGTGTAACAATGGTATTGATGTCCTCATCATCCTCCCCTTCTTGAAATGAAGTCGTCCTCGACGGAAGCGCATCTTCCTCACCCAAATAAGGCTTCAAATCTGCAATGTTAAAAGTGGGACTAACCCCAAAACCTACAGGTAGCTCAAGTTTATATGCATTATCATTTATTTTCTCTAACACCTTAAAAGGACCATCAGCACGTGGCATTAGCTTTGATTTGCGCAGATTAGGAAATCTATCTTTACGCAAATGTAACCAAACAAGATCTCCAGGCGCAAACACAACATGTTTTCTACCCTTATCTCCAGCAAGTTTATATTTAGCATTCATACGCTCAATGTTTTCCTTAGTTAACTCATGCATTTTTACAATCAATTCAGAACGTTCTTTAACATCAAAATTAACCTTCTTTGAAGATGGAAGAGGCAACAAATCAATAGGTGCACGAGGTAGGAAACCATACACAATTTCAAAAGGGCACATCTTAGTAGTAGAATGCAATGAACGATTATAAGCAAATTCAATATGAGGCAAGCATTCTTCCCACATTTTCTTGTTATTCTTCAAAACAGCCCTAAGCATAGTAGACAATGTTCTATTGACTACTTCAGTTTGTCCATCAGTTTGGGGGTGACAAGTAGTACTAAAAAGCAGCTTAGTCCCCAACTTAGCCCATAAACATCTCCAAAAGTGGCTAAGAAATTTAGTATCACGATCTGAAACAATAGTATTTGGCACACCATGTAAGCGAATAATTTCACGAAAGAACAAATCAGCAACATTAACAGCATCATCGCTTTTATGACATGGTATAAAGTGTGCCATTTTCGAGAACCTATCCACGACAACAAATATGCTATCCCTCCCCTTCTTTGTTCGAGGTAAACCTAAAACAAAGTCCATAGATATATCCTCCCAAGGAACACTAGGTACAGGCAAAGGCATATATAAACCATGAGGATTGAGTCGTGACTTAGCTCTTTGACATGTAGTGCAGCGAGCAACAAAACGCTCAACATCCCATCTCATCTTTGGCCAAAAGAAATGTGTAGCAAGTATATCCTCCGTCTTCTTGACACCAAAGTGTCCCATTAATCCTCCTCCATGCGCCTCCTACAACAACAAAAGACGGACGGAGCTAGCTGGAATGCATAGCTTGTTAGCACGAAACACAAGTCCATCGTTAAGAACGAACTTGTTCCAAGTTCTCCCTTCCTTAAAATTCTGCAATACATCTTTAAATTCAGCATCATGAACATATTGATCTTTGATGGCCTCCAAACCAAATATTTTAAAGTCAAGTTGTGAAAGCATAGTATAACGACGAGACAAGGCATCAGCAATAACATTTTCTTTACCCTTCTTGTGTTTAATGACACAAGGGAAAGTCTCAATGAATTCAACCCATTTAGCATGTTTACGGTTTAGTTTTGCTTGACTTTTAATGTGTTTCAAAGATTCATGATCAGAATGTATAACAAATTCCTTGGGCCATAAATAATGTTGCCATGTTTCTAAGGTCCGAACAAGAGCATATAATTCTTTATCATAAGTAGAATAGTTCAGACTAGGCCCACTCAATTTTTCAGAAAAGTATGCAACAGGTTTTCCATCTTGTAATAACACACCTCCTAATCCAATTCCACTAGCATCACATTCAAGCTCAAAAGTCTTATTGAAATTAGGAAGTTGGAGTAAAGGAGCATGTGTCAACTTATCTTTCAATACCGTGAAAGCTTCTTCCTGTGCGGTACCCCAAACAAAAGGCACATCCTTCTTTGTAAGCTCGTTGAGAGGTGCAGCAATGGTGCCGAAATCTCTCACAAAACGCCTATAGAAACCAGCGAGGCCAAGGAAACTCCTCACTTGTGTGACCGTTTTGGGTTGCGGCCAACTCTCAATAGCTTCAATCTTGGCTTTATCAACTTCAATTCCCTGTGGAGTAACAACATAGCCAAGAAAAGATACTCGGTCGGTGCAAAAGGTGCACTTTCCAAGGTTTCCAAACAAATGTGCATCACGTAGAGCAATAAAAACAGCACGTAAATGTTCCAAATGTTCCTCCAAAGATTTGCTATAAATCAATATGTCATCAAAGTAAACTACCACAAATCGTCCAATGAAAGCACGTAAAACTTCGTTCATTAACCTCATGAAAGTACTAGGTGCATTAGTTAACCCAAAAGGCATGACTAACCACTCATATAATCCAAACTTAGTTTTAAATGTTGTTTTCCATTCATCACCCAATTTCATACGAATTTGATGGTATCCACTACGCAAATCAACTTTGGAGAATATTGTAGAGCCACTCAATTCATCAAGCATATCATCTAGCCTAGGAATAGGATGACGATAACGAATAGTAATATTATTAATGCCTCTACAATCAACGCACATACGTGACGTACCATCCTTTTTCGGCACTAAAATGATAGGAACAGCACAAGGACTAAGGGATTCGCGTATATAACCTTTGTCGAGCAGTTCTTGTACTTGACGCATAATCTCCTTCGTCTCCTCTGGATTGGTACGGTATGGTGCACGGTTGGGTAGCAAAGCACCGGGAATTAAGTCAATTTGATGCTCAATCCCTCGAATAGGTGGTAATCCCGGTGGCACGTCTTGTGGAAAGACGTCAGCGAACTCCTGCAAAATGTTAGTGACAGCAGGGGGCAAAGAGGAAGGCACGTCCTCGAATGAAAATAATGCCTCTTTGCACACAAAAGCATAGCAAACAGACTTGCTAAAATCTAGCTCATCAATATCAGATTTGGTGGCAAGTAAACATGCACTTTTCAATTTAATTTCAGAAACAACAGTAGATGGTTTATTATTAGGCTTCATTTGGTGCTCAAATTCTTTTGCCACAATCTGATTTTCACTCTTATTTGTCTCCTGTTTTGCTTTATTAGCTCTATTAATATCATCTTTCAAAATGGAATCAGGAGTCATAGGAAGCAAAGTAATATTTTTATCGTTATGAACAAGAGTATACTGATTGTTTCTACCATGGTGTACAGAATTTTTATCAAATTGCCATGGTCTACCAAGTAATAAGGAACATGCTTGCATAGGTACCACATCACAATCAACATAATCAGCATATGTAGAGATACTAAAATGCACACGAACAGTACGTGTTACCTTAACCTTGCCGCTGTTGTTGATCCATTGGATCTGGTAAGGATGTGGATGTGGTCTTGTGGTGAGAGATAGCTTCTCCACCATCTCCATGCTAGCCAAGTTATTGCAGCTCCCTCCATCTATGATCACGCGAACAGAACGTTCCTTCACAACTCCCTTTGTATGGAACAAATTATGCCTCTGATTTTGCTCAGCTTGTGTAACCTGCACACTCAAAACAGGTTGAGCAACTAAACATTCATACCTGTCAGCATCTTCAGGAGCCATGTATTGCGTATCATGATCAGAATCGTCTCCACCGTGTTCTTCACGTGTAATAAGAGCCAAAGTCTCCTCATCATAGTCACTAGCGGACTCATACCCACCATCCTCAGTAACAATCATCACACGCTTAGATGGGCATTCTCTCGCATAATGACCTCCACCCTTGCAACGTCGACAAATAATATCATGTGTTTGCCCTGTTGATGCCATGGATGAAGAAGAGCTCTTTGCAGGCCCAGAAGGTGTGCTCTTGGCAAATAGTGGTGATTGTGCCTGCTTTATTGTATCACGGTTGGAGGTGGCAGCCGACGGAGGCGCCGGTGTAGCAGAATGTGTGGAAGTAGATGATGCATGTGGTGTCCATGATTAAGGTCAACCTGCAGAAAAGTTACTCCGCGCCAATGCCTGTCGATCCTGCACTTCACGTTCAGCTTTACAAGCAAGATGGAATAAACGAGTAATATTAGTATACTCCTTATACTCTAGAATCGTCTGAATCTCTCTATTTAATCCACCCATAAAACATGCAAGCATAGCTTCATTCTCCTCAACAATACCACATCTAATCATGCCAGTTTGTAATTCCTGATAATATTCTTCTACAGAATTTTTTCCCTGTCTTAAGCGCTGCAATTTTTGAAGTAATTCATGTTGATAATATGGTGGAACCCAACGAATACGCATAGCAGTTTTCAAAGCAGCCCAAGTAGCCGGAATAGGATATAATCTACAATGCTCAGACCACCAAACACATGCAAAACTAGTGAAAGCACAAACAGCAGTAGGAACACGTCTCTCCTCGGGATATTGTAAACATGTAAATCGTTGTTCAGTTTCTAACTCCCAAGTAAGATATATATCAGGAACATATCTACCCTCAAATGGTGGAATATTCAATTTTAGTTTAGGGAGATGGTCATGATCTCATACCTGAGGGTGAGCCCTACCATTGCCATTATTTGCATGTGGACGACCTGGTGGTTGCTGTGCTGGTGGTGGCACGTAGTTCTGATTTTGATCAACCTCATCCTCATAATCTCCCACATAATCATCCTCCTCCACATCAGCAGTAGGAGCCACAGAAGTATCAATAGCAGCACCAGTAGTTTGGCTCGACTGAAGAGGGACACGGCTCGCTCGGCGGAGGGCTGTTTCCCGACGTGGAGGTAGTCGATGTTGTTGCTGTTGTTGCAGAGGTGCGGCAGGAGCAGCCGGTGGTGGTGGTGGAAGACGCGAAAGCAATTTAGCAAACTTGTTATCGAGCTTTGTTTCAAACGTCTTCTCCATGCCATCTATCTTCTCCATGGCCTCTTCAAATCTGTTTATCACATCTTGCACCTGTCCACTCATCATTTGCTGAAACGTATCATGAAGCTCCTTGTTCGTCAAGTTCTCCCAGTCAGTCTCGTCGACTTGTGATCCTGGCATGGTTAGCAGCAATAGAAACACACAAGAATATGATCCTACAGACTACTAACCAGTGGTGGTGGTGGCGGGTGTCAAAAATCCGTCAAGCAAATCTCAAATTCTTACCAGTTCTTACCCAGCAGCAGGCGGTGATCGGCAACCATTGTAGTCAAAACTCTCAAAAGCTTGGATAGAGCGATTGTCAGGGAGAGTCAAACGCACGACGTAGATGTATGTGGAGCTGGGAAGGCTTATAGTATGGTAGCAAAAAGGGTCAGCAATAATCAATTCAGAGATGCAAAGTTGAATAAAGGCTCAACGACGGTACTGTGCTGGTCCTAGGCTAGACCGTGCTAGAGACGCGAGCCTAGAACACTAACAAAATCACGGCGCTGCACGTAAATAAGGGAAAAACACACTCTAGAACTCTTTTTTTCGCTCTTTTGTTTTGTTTTGTTTTGTTTTGTTTTTGCGCTCCTTTTTTTTGCGAAAAATCACTATAATGGCGAGTGTCACAAAAAATCACTATGATGGCACGTGGCTCAAAAGACTCAGAAAAGCCTAAAAATAGGATAGGGAAAAAAATTTGCCCGTGAACTTTTTTTTTCGAGACCTACGCAGGCAAGGAAACATGAAACGGAATTTAGATTGATCTCAAGAACAAACCTAATATGAGAAGAACTCGGATTGGTGGTGGATATATGGTTGTGGTATATGGCAGCGGTGGTGGTATATGGTAGCGGTGGTGGTATATGGATACAGATTGGTGGTGGTATATGGATACGGATTGGTGGTGGTATATGGATATGGATTCAGAGCGGTGGCGGATAAGCAAAAGTGGTAGATGGGCGATGATGATGGTGCGGCGGCGGCGTGACAACTTATGACCAGAACTCAAAACTCTAAAAGACTAGACTCTAAGACCAGCAACTTGACACGACGATGCAACCGCAAATTCAACAAAGCAAAAACCCTAAAAAGATTATGCAAAGGCTCAGATTGGTTCGGATATGATGAACTAACCCTAATTTTTTTCTGGCTTTTTCGTGGACTGTAGGTATGAAGAACAGACTCGATCTAATCTATGAAAAACTGTAAAATCTCACCGAGCAACCTGGAAATCTGATACCACTTGATAGAGGCTAAGGTCTCCCGATGTTTCGATGAGATGGTGGCTATCATTTTCTGTGGGAGTCGACCTTGACGATCCGACTACGAACGTGCGAGACGTCGCGCCTTAGCAATCGCTAAACCAACTTCCGAGGGTTATTGACCACGCCGGAGCACGATCAACCTGACCACGAGGGTCTGTTTCCTGCGAGCAAACGAAGAACAAGCAAGAAACTGAGATTGCAATAGGGATATTGCGAATATAAGATGAAAGCATTATTGATCAAGGTGGGGTTCTGTGACGTCTTGGTCTGGTCGTTGGACACAAACGAAGTACGCGAAGTTGCAGCTATGGCGAACTTTTAATCTAAACAAAACCCAAAGTCTAAACGACGCCCTAAGGGCTGTATATATGGAGGAAGAGGGGGGAATTTCGTGGCCCTTGAGGGTGGGGTCCGAAACCAACCCTAACTCTTGTTTCCCCACACATACGGACTCTAAAAATAGCCTATACTTAAGTATTTCGAAATTACATGGGCCTGGCCCATTAATAAGGTGACGCAGCACCTAGAATAGCCTATGGACGAATATTATGAAGTGGCATATTGTATATTTCGTCCAAGGCTTCATGCACTCCTTATGGCGGCTTCAAAGTCCTGAAATCATCACTTGTAACTCCGTTCTTGATCCCCTTGCGCATGCCATCAACTCCATGCGTATTCTTGCTCCAATGTTCATCCTTCTCCAAGCTAGGCCCTGGTAATTTAATTGGCGTGCGCGAGCTCTAGTAATTGGTCCAGTATATGTAACAGTAGGGGCTGTGGGTGTAACAATGTATTGATGTCCTCATCAGTGTTGGTTTGTTCCAACACTTTGCTTTTATTTGCCTCTGGTTTTTTTTTGCGTTTTTGCCCCTTGGATTCCGTTTGCATTTTTGTTTTCCGAGGAGTTGATCTAAGCCAGACAAAGAGGAATGCAAGAGTAAGGAAGAGAAGTGTGTACATTCACAACCCTGAAGGTATGTCCTACGACTCCCGTCTTTTGCAGTTTAAATACTTAGAGTAGAAGTAGTAGTAGTAGTAGTAGTAGTAGTAGTAGTAGTAGTAGTAGTAGTAGTAGTAGTAGTAGTAGTAGTAGTAGTAGTAGTAGTAGTAGTAGTAGTAGTAGTAGTAGTAGTAGTAGTAGTAGTAGTAGTAGTAGTAGTAGTAGTAGCAGTAGTATGTGTGATATGTGCAAATAGGAGTAAATCTTGATAAGTAAGACAAAGGTTTTGTTCTAGTAGCTAAAATAATTCTGTCGCCTTTGTTCTGTTTAATCTAGATAACCATGACTTGTTGTGGGACTGATTTTAAATGAAATGATCTTAACTAAGAATAACCTTGCATAAGAGAAAATCTCCTAAGACTTGGGTGTTGAGAAAAACCATATAGAAGATGATGTTTGAAATGCTCAACCCCATATTGTTAATTTTAATAGACTTGATAGCACTTGTGGATTAAATTGTCTAGAGGAAATTAGTTGAAGGGTGAACGAGATTATGCCAAAAATCTGTGTTGTATCTCTTACATGGTGCTTCAGCTTCTCGCTACTACCATGCACTGGTACAATGAGCTGCTATACAAACGGTTTTAACCCCTTTCCATGACGGTGTTTTAAACCGCCACCTAGTGA
>NC_041380.1:228790733-228932424 GCF_002162155.2 Triticum dicoccoides | reverse complement strand
CATATGTTTTGCATAACTAAGCGTATGTGATGCGGGTATCTATCCCAAACACGATTCTTCACACAACTGTTTGTGATATATCAAATATCCCAAACGCTCCATCTTTGCTACTCGTGTGTGCTGGCATTGCCATTGCAGACGCTATTATGTGGTGCAACATTTACGATACACACTCCATCACAAACAATACATGATTGCCAAGCGTGTGTGATCAGGAGACTATCACACACATTCACTTCTCCTGAACCGTATGCGATCTGTAATTAAGAAGATTACCCAATCATCGTACGAGTGTTGGACAGGATTACGAAACGTCGGGCCTTTGTACCAGCGTCGTACAGGATAACTATCACCCACGCTATTATGTGGTGCAACGTTTACGATGCCTACGACATTCGAAACAGTTCATGATTGTAAACCGTGTACGATAAAGTGACTATCACAAACATTTAGTTTGCTTGCACCATTTGTGATATTGTTTGACATCACACACGCTTCACAAACGGAAACTGTGTGCATGGTCGCACATGTTTCCTCTCTGCAAACCGTGTCGAAAGTACATGTATATCACACGTTTGTGCTTTACAGACCGTGTGTGCCGGAACGACCCGCAGAGCAGATTTCGACCCTAATTAAATCACTGCTATTTAAAATTGTACCGAATTTGAATTTGAAAGTTGGCTATAACTTTATTCATGTCCATCAGGTTAAACAACCAATGCATATTTGATTCATAGATACACATGATCAAGAATTACATAAGCACCAAATAAAGAATGATGAACCAGGGTTGTATACTTGTACTATTAAACACGGTAAAGAAAGATGCAAAAGACATTTTGGTTGCTGAACAAGGTGAATCAGAATGCCTGTATTGTGCTCTCCTCCATGCAGAAGGCACTTACGACTTAGTCCAACCCCTTGTGATGGCTGACCGCCCATCCTTCACTATCTTCATGACTCATGAGGGCATCTAGATAGTCATTGTGTTATGGTAGAAATACTTTAACCTTTGCATGCCCACCAATCATGTAGTTTGAGAGGTAATCTTGAGTAAACTGCTTCGAGAACCACTACAAAGGAAAAAGATTCAGACATTGTCATCTAACACAACTCATTATGGGCAGTGAAAAGAAGGTTGCAGAGTTCTTACTTACCATGCTGTAGTTCACTGTTGTCTTGGATAAAGTGTAAACAAATAGTCTAATTGCCATCTTTTGACCCATTTTAGTAACAATCTTTATCAGTTTCCTCACTTGATGTTGGTTCATCAATATCTCATTGCCCCATACGCAGAAAGGGTCGGAGCACGGATCTTTACTAGTGACATGTACCTAAAAGCTCCAAGTTAACATTAGAAGCTAAACAACAATTTCAATATGATGTGGTACAACACTCGCTCTGTCCCATTATATAAGATCTTATAGCATCCAATATATTCACGACATGGATGAATAAACATCTTATATTATGGGGCGGAGGGAGTTTATTACATTTGTACAAATACCAGCCAATTAACTGTAGTTAACTACTACTGTGTTGTTGGTGTTCTTGCTGTTGGTCTATTTATATGTAGACATCATCAGAACATTAAGGTAACACTCTTGGTTTGAGACTATGTTTGCCAAAGGTTGCCACACCTAAGGTTAGGTGTGTGTTTGGTTCAAGCCACACCTTAGGCATGCCACACTATGGTCCCACATCACATACACTCAAAAAGCGTGGCAAGATTCTCTTAGGCATGCCAACTTGTGGCTCTCGTTTTGAAGAACTAACCCTTTGGCAAGTTTTGCAACATTGTATGGCAAAGTGTGGCACTCCTAGGCCTAGAACCAAATAGCCCTTCCTTATTGCTGTGTGGCCTAGGATTGCATATTTAGTCATTCAGTACAATGCATCTTACTATGTATCCTCAAGTATGTTAGATATGGCCCTAGCTAACCTACCAATAAATGGATTACAGATATTTTCAGTTAAATGCCTGATTCAATGATTAATCCCTTATCATCCCCCGGCCTGTATGGTACTAGCTACCGATATCCTAAACTGTGAGTATATATAAGCCATGGGATGAAACTAACCTCGATGGTAAACAATAGATGTTCCCAATATTGTGCTGTGTAAGTACATCTGAAGGCATGTTAAGCACACCAGGGTAAACATCAACCACATATATCCATGGTAGAGAACATAATCTCCAAATGATACCTTCATGGTGAAGGTTTAAGCACGCTAGTTAAGAAAAACAAGAAGTGGAAAGGTGTGTTATTAAGCCTAATATTTTAAAACAAGCAAACATAGTCATTCAAACTTGTATTGTGCAGGTCTAAGTACACTAGTTATTGTTAAATCAAATGGAAAGGCATGTTAAATACTCCCTCCGGTCCCTTTTACTCTACATACAAGAATTGTCTAAAGTCAAACTTCATAAAGTTTGACCATATTTACATGAAAAAATATCAACATCTGCCATGCTAAAGTTATACAATATGAAAATTTAAGTCATGACACATCTATTGATATTGATTTCATATTGTGAATGTTGGTGTTTTTTTCTATAAAGTTGGTCAAACTTTATGAGGCTTGACTTTAGAAAAATCTTATGTGCGAACTAAAAAGGACAGGAGGGGGTACAACATGCTTAACAACAACCAAATATAGTCATTCATAGAGCTATTGTTAAAATTGGTATTGATGAAATTGAACTTCACAGTTCATACTAACTCATATAGAACATCACACTATGAATAGCTGAAATAAACAAGGCATACTACGAACAACCAAAGATGGAAATTGAAACTGGACATATGCTAACTACAAACAACCGAACAACCAAAAATCGTAGAAATAAACAAGGCGTAATGCAAACAACCAAATATAGCAATAAATACTGGACATGTTCTCACTACAAAATGGGTTCGAGAAAACAAATCATGGGATTCCCCGGTGTAGACGCACAGCAAAACAAATCATGGGTTTCCTCACTTGTCACAGATTGGCTCCTCCTCGTGGTCACCGTTGATGAGGCCTGACTTGGTAGCTGAGGATCCCAAGCCAGTGTCACAGAATGTGTCTGTCGGTTCAATATCCGGCGTATCTTGTAGTATGGGTCCTAAGCTAGGCATCTTGGAGCGATGGTAACATGGACACGGATTTTACCCAGGTTCGGGCCCTCTTGATGGAGGTAAAACCCTACGTCCTGCTTTTGATTGTATTCATATGGGGATAGTACAGAGTACATGTTTCTACCACGAGATGGTAATGAATATGAGATTCTCTATTGACTACCCTGGCCTCGGTTTATATAACACACCAAAGGCCTAGGGTTTAGGAGAGTCCTTGTCTTGAGCGCCAAGTCTTGTGGAGTCTTCCTTGTATGCGACAGGGGTTGTCCGAACTGGCCCATGGGTATGCGGCCATGGGGTCCTCGGCCCAATCTAACTGACCGGGAGACGACATGGTGAGTACCCCCTAGTCCAGGACACCGTCAGTAGCCCCCTAAACCGGTCTTCAAGTTGGGGACGCTCCTCGATTCTTCCGAACTGTTCTTCATCTTCGGTCGTCGGTCTTGAAAACTGGTTCAACAAGTCTTCCCATCTCCGATCTTGAGGATCGCTAAAGTGCATCCAAAGAGTTTACACGTCGGGTATCCGAGGAGCCCCTTTAAGTTTCCGGCCTTTATCAATGCCTTGTTATTTTTACGCCCACCTCGGGTTTGAAGTTGTCCCCATGCGGCGGTGTCCTCTTGCATCCGAGCTCCAACACCGGACTGCATTTGAGGTATCTTTTACAGCCGAGCACCAACGTTGGACTGTATCCGAGCTCCAACGCCGGACTGAATCCAAACCCCAATGGCGAAGAGTATCCGAGCTCCAACGCCGGACTGGATCCAAACCCCAATGCCGGAGAGTATCCGAGCTCCAACGCCGGACTATATCCGAGGTGTCATAGATCACCTTGACTCAAAAAGGTCAAAGGAGTTTAGCCGAGCTTAATGCCAGAAATGCCTTCTACGGAGCCAACCACTAGCGTCTGAGCTTTATGCCGGAATGCTTCCGAGGTGTCTATTGTAGTCGAGCACCAACGCCGGACTGTATCTGAGGTAGCGCAGCACCTCGACCATGGGCTGATTTTTATGAATTTAATTTCGAATCGTGCAATGTAATCTCTGCTGAGATGCATAGCCAGTAGCCCTCAAGGTGCGTGTTGGCCTAATATCCAGGATGCACCTGAAGGAAAAAATCAAACCGCTGACCCTAGTAGCCCCTGAGACTCAGGTCGATTCACAAAATCAGCCTGACGATCAATTCCCAGCTCGGTAGCATACTTAGGAATAGAAACGCGGTGTGCAAAGTCCTCGGGATCAGGTTGGGTGCGGCCGACCAACCTGAGGATAATAATCTCCTCGAAAACTATATTGCACTTTAAATTTTCTGCATTGGATTGTCAATGCAGTAGCCCCCGAGACACTGGTCGGGTGGCAACACCGGATTAGGGGATCGATGTACCCCTTTAATATTTGTAAATAATAAGCACGAAGCCCAGTAGCCCCCGAGCCTTAATGTGGGCATAGGTGGCCGAATTAAGGATCGATGTCCAAAGTAAAATCACAAATTATGTTAATGATTCTATGTATCCAAATACTTTTCATCATTAATGCTCGGATCCGCATTGTACAAAACTTTGTTGACCAACCATCGGCTTCCACCTCCTTGGCCAGTAGCCGAGGAGTGTTCGTCCTACTTTATAAAGCCTTTAAAAGGGCAAAGATTTACGACAAACAAGGCAATCCGGCCATACGGTTTTATAAACAAAGGTACGCGGAGAGATATGTTCTATTACTGTTTAATGTGAGGGACATCTTCCAAAGAAAATAGTCCCGCTATCGGTTCCTTTCTTTGGGTTTTCATGCCAACCATGATCATGAAACCTCACCTCCGATCAATGCAGGAGAAAAATATTGAGGAGTTAGTTCGGGGAAAGTTCCCAAATTCTATATTTATTTTGACTACGTTGCGACCGTTTATCAGTTGAAAGTGGCCCATCGTCGGCTTCTACCCCTTTGTAGATACTACGCAGGGTGTTTCCGCAATAACAAGACAACCCTTAGCCGACGTCTCGGTGCCCGAAGGCGGTTGTGTTAGCAGAAACGAGGCAATCAGATATGCGGGCTTTATAACTTTCACTTAGTCATAGGAGTTGTAAATTGGGGAAGCTAGCTACGAGCCCCCGGTTAGTGTTTGGCGATAGCCGAGGTCAAGCCGTAAACACTTCGGCCAATGTTATGAATGGCCCGTCATTTAGCATAGTCATCGGATCGCTGACCAGTTTACGCTTATTGTGAAAGTCAGTTTTCGGCTTTCTCCACTGAGGTGCGTAACCATGCGAGCTGGAAGCACAATCGCAGTGGTTCTCCCTTTGCACACCTAGCCGAACAAAGTGGAATGTAGGAGGCAAGCACAGGAGCCAGGCAACCCAACTATTGACCAAAGACACAATTCGAAACTGATGCATATAAAGCAATATCGGAGAATGTTTTTGCCGAATCTTTGAAGGTGTCCGGCATTGCACTATGAGACTTATGCTGGAAACACGCAAAATAGTTTAAAAGTGCCATAGGCTTGGAAAGTCAAAAAACTGCAGTAAAAATTTGAAGTCCGAACTAGATCAAGTGTTCGGTGCCAATCCGAAAATTGGTCTTAGAAAAAAAGGGCGCTTCTGTCATGCATTAATATGACACATCTGATCTCAAGACCTCAAGCGGGTCAGCCCACGGCTGTAACCTCCTATCCCAAAGGCGGAGTACTGCTTGTTAGGCCAGTTTAGCGAACTAAACTCGAGCGGCTTTGAGAGAGAGACTAGGCTCCCCGGCTATTGACCACACACTCGCGTCGAAAAAAGGAGTGATAGAAAAAGACTTTGCAACGACTAGGAAGAAATCATTTATGATAAAACGGCTCATATAAATTTAAGTGCCCCCAAGTGACTTGGGTAAAAGAATTTTTATGTATAATGATCATATGTACCGAAGTACTTGTATCATATCTGTGTTCACCCGAACTTTAAACGCATCTTAACCGACCGTTGGCTTCTCCCTCTTCGGTGAAGGACCGAAAAGTGTTATGTACTCCACCTGTTGAGAATATCAACATTGTTTTCAATAACCAGGCAATCAGGCCATAAGGCTGTAATAGACAAAGCGCGCTCAGGGAACTTATGCTATATTACTGACAAAGTATAATAAGCATCCTCGAAGAAAATAGTACCCCCACCGATACGTTTCTTCGGTGCTCATTGTTACTATGAGACTTGTGCAATAGATTTTTTGTACTCATGAGTTCCGTTGTGTGCTGACCATAATTGAAAACAATAAGAGTGCTAGCTTTCGGCTTCACCCAGTCTGAGGTCCGGCTCGGATGACCGATCGTGACAATCGCAGAGGTGCTCCCTTTACTCCCTAGCCGAACAATCGGGAACGTAGGGGTAAACACAGGAGCGAGGCAACCCAGCTTGCAAATCACTTAAGTCAACATGGTGCATATTGTGGCGTAATACATGAACAAAGAACAAAGTCATACAAGTATAATCATATGCAAGAGGAAAAGCTTCATAAAGGAAGCCCCCAAGTAAACGGGGTATTTGAATTTGTGCGTCACAAACAAAGTTTCGACAAGGAAGTTTTTCACAAGCCACTTTTTGCCAAAAAGGTATAATGCTTGGTCGAATGGAACAAAATTTAGAACCAAAAGTTTTTGAGCATGAAAGCGACTTAGCTGGTTAATGTGCTCGGTGTTGATGATGATGTCCGGACTTATGGCGGGACAAAGACATAGTCCTCGGCTTGGCCGAGGTCCCAGCCCCCAAGCTGGTTCCGAACTGTCCGAGAAAAGAGCTCGGCTTGACGAAGTGGTGACATAGCGCGGTTGACGTGTTGAGGAGCAGCCCCCGGTCCAGCCGAGCTAACGAAGCTGGTCGGCTAATGATGCCGGAGTCCCCAGAGTAGGTTTGATGAAGCGGCGACGCGGGGTTGCCAACACAGGGCAGCGCGCTAAGGCGATGACAAAATTAGGTTGCGGACGTCGGCACGTTGAGGTGACAGTGCGGCCCGGTCTAAGTCAATTGCCTGGACAGATAAAATAGTGCAAGCCAGAGATAATAATATATTTTTATATATAAAAAAATCCTCTACTTAATGAATTTAAGCAGAGTAAATAATTAAATAAATATGGCCTGAACGCCAAGGTCGTCTCGACAGAGTTGCCGCGGAGATGCGGGCACAAGGACGCACGCTGAGGTGACGCCACAACTTGATCGATGCAGGCAGGACGGCGCCATCGGCCCATAGAGTTGACCGTGTGACACAGTCGAAGTTGATTACCTGCACACATAAAATAATGCAAGCAAGGAATGATAATTGAAAAAAATGACGCATAAGTAGTTTATGTAAAGTGAATAAATAAAGAAACATGGCCTAAGGTCCGAGGTTGGTCCGGCGACACGTTGACCAAATGTGATGACCCCGCGACCTAGTTCGAACTCATCTGACAGGACGGGCCGCGAACATGGTGTCCGCTGAACTATGGAGCAAACCGGGTGGCTGGAAACTAGACGGACCACCACGCTGATACGATCAACGGACCGAATTGTAACCGGCAGAGAAATCTACACAGAAAAATTCATACAAACCAGCAGAAAAATATTCTATGCATATTTAAGACATATAGTACAGGTAATTAGGAAAATAAAACCTGATGTTCTTCATTCAGACGATGAGGCATAAGAATTCAAGGTAAAAAGAAAGGGCTAGTACTGTCTTGCACGAAGACCAATCAATCCTCACGTGATGACTAAATAGTATTTTTGCATAGAGTCCTCAACGTACTACTCCTAGTGGAGTACTCCCTGTGCATGTTGATCTCCCCAAGGCGTTTGTCCTTTTGTTGATCAGCCGATCAGCCATGGATTAATTAAACTTCACGGCAACTTAGCATTCATCTGCTATCAATATATTACGCCAGCACAAAGTACCGACCCGTAGGGCAGCGTTGCTATATGAATAATATAAAAAAGGTAGGCTTTGACGGTCTGCAGACGGGTTAGTATATAGCAAAGCTAAAGCAAACTAGTTGTAGCACGTGAGCAGATGAAGGACAAATAATTGATGACAAGTACAGCTTGATTAAATAATAAGGAGAAAAAAGAGGATGAGATCTCCCCGTGCAGCCGCCGATGTGAGCTCTTGGCCGGCCCACCCTAGAAAAATCAACATGGGCAGTACGCCCTGCATGGTCTCCTCGGCTGGTAGCCGCCGCTGCTGTTGAGATTTTTACGATCCGGTAGTCCAGATCCGACATATTACCAGACGGCGAATACAGCCGCTGCTGTTGAGATTTTTATGATCTTATCCTACTACAAACAAATAGCAGACACAACAACGATTTTGCAGAAAAGCAAAATTATATGGAATAGATCAAACTAGAAAAATATCACCCAATCATCCCATCAATCCGCGACGATCACCCAGCAGACTCTCAATGAAAGCACCAATGTCGGTTCAATATCTGGCATATCTCGTAGTAGGGGTCCTAAGCTAAGCGTCTTGGGGCGATGGTAACATGGACACGGATTTTACCCAGGTTCGGGCCCTCTTGATGGAGGTAAAACCCTACGTCCTGCTTTTGATTGTATTCATATGGGGATAGTACAGAGTACATGTGTCTACCACGAGATGGTAATGAATATGAGATTCTCTATTGACTACCCTGGCCTCGGTTTATATAACACACTAGAGGCCTAGGGTTTAGGAGAGTCCTTGTCTTGAGCGCCAAGTCTTGTGGAGTCTTCCTTGTATGCGGTAGGGGTTGTCTGAACTGGCCCATGGGTATGTGGCCATGGGGTCCTCGGCCCAATCTAACTGATCGGGAGACGACATGGTGAGTACCCCCTAGTCTAGGACACCGTCAGTGTCCTTCAGAAATGACAAAAAGGGGCTCCATGGCTCTGAAGGACGACAAATTGTTCATAACATGCTACAGGAGATTAGCGGCAGAGCCATTGATGAGATCAACGGTTGTCGAACCCAAGGGGTTGGCAGTGGGCAACTTAACCTATGAGATAGCCCATGTCGAGTCGTCACTGTCGACGACCTTGATGTCATAGCTAGTGTCTGCGACATGCCAGAATACTGTAGCCCGCTGATTGAAAGGTTGCGTCAAGTCATTGTCGCTAGCTTCCTCGGCGGCCATCTCACCGACATCGGGTGTAGAGGCTGCGATAAAGCTCTTTTGGGCCCTTCACTCCTCGAGCTCCCCTGGAAGCGTAGCCGGGATTAGGCTGCGATGCTCTAGAGTGGGGGAGGGAGTGGGGATGGGAATCTGCGGGAAAGGGGGCATTTCGGAGGCGTCATCTAAGAAACTCAGGGTGGTGAGGACATGTATATCGGTGGGTAACCTGCACGGGCGGACTAACAGAGTTGAGGATGGAGGCGGCGGCGACGACCTAGATAGGTTTTGAGCGAGGAAGGGGTGGTGTGTATGTGTGTGAGCGAGGGATTTGGGGTGAGCAAAGGATTTGAGGTGTGTGTGTGGAGGGGGACCAAGGTGGTGTTTGAGGAGATGCTGCGGGTACTGAAATTTTTACTAGACGGGAGTAAAATGGCGGAGCTATCGAAAATTTGGATCAAGGGATTGAAGCAGAGCGGGGTGGGAGTAACAAACATCACACACAGTTAAAACATAATAATCTTGTGCTATCAAATAGAAAAACACTCCAACCGAGCAAATATTTTTGAGATTGTGAGGGATGCAAGCGGGAGTAAAACACCGGGGCTACTCAAAATTTGGATCAACTGATTGAAGCAGAGCGAGTAACAGACATTGCACAAGGTCCACACATACTAAACATGTGCTATCAAACAGAAAAACCCTCTAGGCAGGTAGATATTTTCGAGATTGCGAGGGAGTAGATATTTTCAAGAGCGGGAAGGAAGCCTCATGGAGCCCAATCTACTGTGATGATGTGGCTGACTGCGGCAGGGGTTGCTGCGTCTGACTCGTTTGCTGTTTATAAATTTGGCAAAAAAATGAGGGAAAGGGTCAGAACACGAACATACTTGCATGTGGACCAAATATATGTATGAAAAGGGTGGTTTGATGTTCAAATACCCAATGCAAAACTTTGATGTGGCACCTGTGGCACAAAGCACACGTTATTATTGCTAGCCCCTCCCCCCCCCCCACACACACAAACTTCGTGTTAGCGGGAGGGGAATCCTAGCTATGAACGCATGCCCCCAAATAGCTAGTTCTGACATCTCACCCTATGTAGGATCGAAAGTAGGTCTAGAGGGGGGTGATTAGACTACTTGACCAAATAAAAATCTAACATTTTCCCAATTTTAAGTGTTGGCAGATTTTAGCAACTATCACAAGTCAAGCAATCAACCTACACATGCAATTCTAAGAGTGTAGCAGCGGAAAGTAAAACATTGCATATGAAGGTAAAGGGAAGGGTTTGGAGAAGGCAAACGCAATGTAGTCACGGAGATGTTTGGCGTGGTTCCAATTGGTGGTGCTATCATACGTCCACGTTGATGGAGACTTCAACCCACAAAGGGTAACGGTTGCACAAGTCCACGGAGGGCTCCACCCACGAAGGGTCCACGAAGAAGCAACCTTGTATATCCCACCATGGCCATCTCCCATGAAGGACTTGCCTCACTCGGGTAGATCTTCATGAAGTAGGTGATCTCCTTGCTCTTACAAACTCCTTGGTTCGACTCCACAATCTTGTCAGAGGCTCCCAAGTGACACCTAACCAATCTAGGAGACACCACTCTCCAAAAGGTAATAGATGGTGTGTTCATGATGAACTCCTTGCTCTTGTGCTTCCAATGATAGTTTGCCCAACACTCAACTCTCTCTCACAGATTTGGCTATGGTGGAAAGATGATTTGAGTGGAAAGCAACTTGGGGAAGGCTAGAGATCAAGATTCTTGTGGTTGGATTGGAATGTCTTGGTCTCAACACATGAGTAGTTGGTTCTCTCTCAGAAAATGAGTAGTGGAAGTGTAGGCACGTTCTGATGGCTCTCTCTCAAATGGAGAAGGGGGTGGAGGGGTATGATGACCCACAAGTATAGGGGATCTATCGTAGTCCTTTGATAAGTAAGAGTGTCGAACCCAAGGAGGAGCAGAAGGAAATAACAAGCGGTTTTCAACAAGGCATTCTTTGCAAACACTAAAATTATCGGTAACAGATAGTTGTGTGATAAGATAATTCGTAACGGGTAACAAGTAATAAAAGTAACTAAGGTGCAGCAAGGTGGCCCAATCATTTGTGTAGAAAAGGACAAGCCTGGACGAACTCTTATATAAAGAAAAGCGCTCCCGAGGACACATGGGAATTACTTTCAAGCTAGTTTTCATCATGTTCATATGATTCACGTTTGTTACTTTGATATTTTGATATGTGGGTGGATCGGTGCTTGGATGCTTCCCTTCCTTGGACAAGCCTCCCACTTATGATTAACCCCTCTCGCAAGCATCCGCAACTACAAAAGAAGAATTAAGATAAATCTAACCATAGCATGAAACATATGGATCCAAATCAGCCCCTTACGAAGCAACGCATATACTAGGGTTTAAGCTTCTGTCACTCTAGCAACCCATGATCTACTTATTACTTCCCAATGCCTTCCCCTAGGCCCAAACAATGGTGAAGTGTCATGTAGTAGACGCTCACATAACACCATTAGAGGATAGACAACATACAACTCATCAAAATATTGAACGAATACCAAATTCACATGATTACTTATAACAAGACTTCTCCCATGTCCTCAGGAACAAACGTAACTACTCAGAAAGCATATTCATGTTCATAATCAGAGGACTATTAATTATCATTAAGGATCTGAACATATGATCTTCCACCGAATAAACCAACGAGCATCAACTAGAAGGAGTAATCAACACTACTAGCAACCCATAGGTACCAATCTGAGGTTTTGAGATATAGATCGGATACAAGAGATGAACTAGGGTTTGAGAGGAGATGGTGCTGGTGAAGATGTTGATGAAGATTGACCCCCTCTCGATGATAGGATCATTGGTAATGACGATGGCTTCGATTTCCCCCTCTCAGAGGGAAGTTTCCTTGGAAGAACAGCTCCGCCAGAGCCCTAGATTGGTTCTGCCCAGGTTCCGCCTCGAGACGGCGGCAATTCATCATGAAAGCTTACTTCTAATATTTTCCAGGTCAAAACACACCATATAGCAGAAGATGGGCATCGGGGGCCTGCTAGGTGGCCCACAAGGCAGGGGCGCGCCCAGGGGGTAGGGTGCACCCTCCACCCTTGTGGATGGGAGGTGGACCCCCTCTGGTGCTTTCTTCACCCAATATTTTATATATATTCCAAAACAATTCTCCGGGAAGTTTTAAGACTTTTGGAGTTGTGTAGAATAGGTCTCTAATATTAGCTCCTTTTCTAGTCCAGAATTCCAGCTGCCGGCATTCTCCCTCTTCATGTAAACCTTATAAAATAAGAGAGAAAAGGCATAAGTATTGTGATATAATGTGTAATAACAACTCATAATGCAATAAATATTGATATAAAAGCATGATGCAAAATGGACGTATTAACTCCCCCAAGCTTAGACCTCGCTTGTCCTCAAGCAAAAGCCGAAATTGAAAAATATGTCCACATGTTTAGAGATAGAGGTGTCGATAAAATGAAATACAGACATGAGGGCATCATGATCATCTTTAGAACAACAACATATAATGTCATATAATTTCTTATATTAAAGTATCAATTCATTCACAAGGTAAAGTATGAATCATAAATTTTACTGAAAACTAACAAACAATGATCTCAGTTATTGAAGTAATGGCAATTCATAACATCGAAAAGAGTCAATATAAGAGCTTTTCAGCAAGTCCACATACTCAACTATCATTTAGTCTTTCACAATTGCTAACACTCACTTGATACTTATGGGTTCAAAGCTTCAATCAGACACAGAGAAAGATAGGGGCTTATAGTTTCGCCTCCCAGCCTTTTATCTCAAGGGTAATGTCAACAATAATACTTTATTATAACCTACATCCGAGTGGATACATACATACATACATACATACATATAACAGAGATCATTGTGTGTGTGTGTATCCAACACATAGTGCTTGCCAAAAGAAAAAGTGTAAAAAGGAAAGGTGAAGATCACCAAGACTCTTGTTTAACGGTAGAAGATAAAAGTAAAAGACAGGCCCTTCGCAGAGGGAAGCAGAGGTTGTGATGCGCTATTATAGTTGGATGCACAAAATCTTAATGCAAATGAACGTCACTTTATATTGCCGCTAGTGATAAAGAACTTCATTATGCAGTCCGTCGTTTTTATTTCTTCCATATCACAAGTTCGTATAAAGCTTCTTTTCTTCACACTAATATATCATACATATTTAGAGAGCAATTTTTATTGCTTGCACCGATGACAACTTACTTGAAGGATCTTACTCAATCCATAGGTAGGTATGGTGGACTCTCATGGCAAAACTGGTATAAGGGATATTTGGAAGCACAAGTAGTATCTCTACTTGGTACAAAGAATTTGGCTAGCATGACAGGGAAAGGCAAGCTGAACATGTTGGAGGATCCATGACAGTATAACTTCTATTCGGATATAAGAGAACATAGCCCATTATGTTGTCTTCCTTGTCCAACATCAACTTTTTAGCATGTCATATTTTAATGAGTGCTCACAATTACAAAAGATGTGTAAGATAGTATATTTATATGTGAAGCCTCTCTTTCTTTATTACTTCCTATTAATTGCAACAATGACCAAAAGTATGTTTGTCAACTCTCAACAACTTTTATTCATCATACTTTTTATATGTGAAGTCATTACTCTCCATAAGATCAACATATCAACTTTTTATTTCTTTTTATTCTTCCTTCAATTTTTATTCCCTCAAGATCATAGCAAGAAAGCAAAGCCCTCAATTCAAAACTACTCTTTATTATATAAAACTCATGAACTCGATTACATAGATAGATATCGAAACAAAACTCAAAGCTAGATCATACTAAAAACTTTATTCTACTAGATCAAGATATAATCGATAGGATCAAACTAATAAAAATGATAAAGCTAAATGTAAAGGTGTGATGGCGATACGATACCGGGGCACCTCCCGCAAGCTTGGCAGTTGCCAAGGGGAGTGCCCATACCCATGTATTTATGTCTCTCTCTTCGGAGGTGGTGATGATGGAGTTGTTGATTAAGTAGGATTGTCATCCATCTTCCAAGGTATAGGCTCACCATCATAGAAAGATGAACGAGTCTCCGGGATCCTCAAATCTGCAGCCAAACTCATCCTCTTAAATCTGTATTCATACTCACAGTTTTGGTTTTGCAGGTCATAGATTTGGGCTTGGAGATGGTCGATTTTCTCATGAAGCTTGAGGTGGCCTCCCCGATGTTCTTGGCATCCAGCTTGTGATTGTTGGTGAACTCCGTGATCATCATGTGATTGGCATTGAGTCCACGTTCCACCATCCCTTGGCACTTGAAAACTTGTTGCTCCATGGCTTCGAGTCTTGTCTCCACGCTTCCGGTCTTGTTCGGCCCCTCAACATCACGGATGTGCATCACCCCTCATGCATCTCAATGGCTTGAGGGTGTCGCAGCACCTTCGCAAGGTAGCGGTTGATGTTGTTCTCCAAAAACTTGTCCTTGGGGGTGCTTGGAGACGTCATGGTGATCTAGATCTGTCAGAAAAATAGCTCGAAAAAAGAACAGAAGATTTTTTTCGTGGTACGATGGTCAAAACCTTCGGGAGATTATATCATGAATTCTTACGGACCGAAAGAAGTATTGTGCAAGAAAACAGAGTTCGGAGGGCACACAGGTTGTCACAAGGTAGGGGGCATGCCTATGGGGCAGGGCGTGCCCTCCACCCTTGTGGTCTGATGTCTACTACACAACCTTCTTCTTGTAGACGTTGTTGGGCCTCCAAGTGCAGAGGTTTGTAGGACAGTAGCAAATTTCCCTCAAGTGGATGACCTAAGGTTTATCAATCTGTGGGAGGCGTAGGATGAAGATGGTCTCTCTCAAGCAACCCTGCAACCAAATAACAAAGAGTCTCTTGTGTCCCCAACACACCCAATACAATGGTAAATTGTATAGGTGCACTAGTTCGGCGAAGAGATGGTGATACAAGTGGTATATGGATAGTAGATAAAGGTTTTTGTAATCTGAAAATATAAAAACAGCAAGGTAACGAATGATAAAAGTGAGCACAAACGGTATTACAATGCTAGGAAACAAGGCCTAGGGTTCATACTTTCACTAGTGCAAGTTCCCTCAACAATAATAACATAATTGGATCACATAACTATCCCTCAACATGCAACAAAGAGTCACTCCAAAGTCACTAATAGCGGAGAACGAATGAAGAGATTATGGTAGGGTACGGAACCACCTCAAAGTTAGTCTTTCCAATCAATTCGTTGGGCTATTCCTATAAGTGTCACAAACAGCCCTAGAGTTCGTACTAGAATAACACCTTAAGACACACATCAACCAAAACCCTAATGTCACCTAGATACTCCAATGTCACCTCAACTATCCGTGGGTATGATTATACGATATGCATCACACAATCTCAGATTCATCTATTCAACCAACACATAGAAACTCAAAGAGTGCCCCAAAGTTTCTACTGGAGAATCGCGACGAAAACGTGTGCCAACCCCTATGCATAGGTTCATGGGCAGAACCCGCAAGTTGGTCACCAAAACATACATCAAGTGAATCACATGATATCCCATTGTCACCACAGATATGCACGGCAAGACATACATCAAGTGTTCTCAAATCTTTAAAGACTCAATCCGATAAGATAACTTCAAATGGAAAACTCAATCCATTACAAGAGAGTAGAGGGGGGAAGAAACATCATAGGATCCAAATATAATAGCAAAGCTCGCAATACATCAAGATCGTATCATCTCAAGAACACAAGAGAGAGAGATCAAACACATAGCTACTGGTACATACCCTCAGCCCCGAGGGAGAAATACTCCCTCCTCGTCATGGAGAGCACCGGCATGATGAAGATGGCCACCGGAGAGGGATTCCCCCTCCGACAGGGTGCCGGAACGGGTCTAGATTGGCTTTCGGTGCCTACAGAGGCTTCTGGCAGCGGAACTCCCAATCTATTGTTCTCCCCGGTCGTTTTAGGGTATATGGAGATATATAGGCGGAAGAAGTACGCCAGGGGAGCCATGAGGGGCCCACGAGGGTGGAGGGCGTGCCCAGGGGGGTGGGCGCGCCCCCTACCTCGTTGCCTTCTTGAAGCTTCCCTTACATGGACTCCAAGTCTTCTGGGCTTCTTCTGATCCAAAAATAAGTTCCGTGAAGTTTCAGGTCAATTGGACTCCGTTTGATTTTCCTTTTCCGCGATATTCTAAAACAAGGAAAAAAATAGAAACTGGCACTAGTCTCTGGGTTAATAGGTTAGTCCCAAAAATCATATAAAATAGCATATAAATGCATATAAAACATCCAAGGTGGATAATATAATAGCATGGAACAATCAAAAATTATAGATACGTTGGAGACGTATCATGGTCTCCTCGTGCATCTTTTGGACTACTTTAAATTTTTCCTTATTTTTTAAATATTCCAAAACGGAGAAAATTACCATTGGAAACATTTTGTAGTCGGTTTACTTACCATACCACATACCTATTCCTTTTCGAGTCTGAAACTTCTGTAAAGTATCCCTTATGTACCCATTCAGTGTTATGGTATTAATAATATTTGTCTCAACATTTATGGGAGTACCTGAGATATAATGTTTGATTCTTTAACGTTTACCACCTTCGGATTTGTACCTTTGGCGTTGTTGATTTTGATGGCACCGGAACGATAGACTTCCTCGATAATGTAAGGGCCTTCCCATTTAGAGAGAAGTTTTCCTGCAAAAAATCTTAAACGAGAGTTGTATAGCAAACTACATTAAACTCACGCTTTAGTATCCTTTTTGTCATGCCATCTTTTAACCTTTTCTTCAAACAACTTAGCATTCTCATAAGCTAGGGTTCTCCATTCATCAAGTGAGCTAATGTCAAATAACCTCTTCACACCGGCAAGTTTGAAATCATAATTGAGCTCTTTAATGGTCCAATATGCCTTATGTTCTAGTTCAAGAGGTAAGTGACATGCTTTTCCATAAACCATTTTATACGGAGACATACCCATAGGATTCTTATAAGCAGTTCTATAAGCCCATAATGCATCATCAAGTTTCTTATACCAATTCTTTCTAGATCTATTAACAGTCTTTTGCAAAATCAATTTAATCTCTCTATTTATCAATTCTACTTGACCACTAGACTGAGGGTGATATGGAGATGCAATTATATGGTTAACATCATATTTAGCAAGAATTTTTACGGAAAGCACCATGAATAAAATGCGAACCACCATCAGTCATTAAATATCCAGCGACTCCAAACGTCGGAAAAATAACTTCTTTAAGCATCTTAATAGAAGTGTTATGACCAGCATTACTAGTTGGAATAGCTTGTACCCACTTAGTAACATAATCAACAACAACTAAAATATGTGTATACCCATTAGAGGAAGGAAAAGGTCCCATATAATCAAAGCCCCATACATCAAATGGTTCAATAACAAGTGAATAATTCATAGGTATTTCCTGATGTCTACTAATATTGCCAATTCTCTGGCATTAATCACAACACAAGACAAACTTACGAGCATCCTTGAAGAGAGTAGGCCAATAAAAACCAGATTGCAATACCTTGTGTGCAGTTCTATCTCCAGCATGGTGTCCTCCGTAAGACTCGGAGTGGCACTTGCGTAGGATCTGTTCTTGTTCATTCTCAGGAACACAACATCCAATAACACCGTCTACTCCTTCTTTATAAAGGTGTGGGTCATCCCAAAAGTAATGTCTTAAATCATAGAAAAACTTTTTCTTCTGCTGGTACATGAAACTATGTCGGGGTTCTAGAACGACACCTATGGGATCCCATGAAGGAATCCCTTCTACGGTTGCGAGGTGTGGGGCTGCGTAAAGAGCGGGTTTAGAAGATCAACTCAGTGGGATTTTTACCCAGGTTCGGGCCGCAAGCGATGCGTAAAACCCTAGTCCTGCTTTGTGTGTATTTAGTGTTCTTGAGTTCTTGAACTAGCTGCGGTGCATGCCCCGTCCAAAAAGTCTGAATCCTTCCTCGGTATGCCTTGGGCCTCCTTTTATATGTCAAAGGGGTTGCCACAGTGGCACACATGAGGCGGAAAGTATGTACAATTTACAAGTTTATCTCCTGACATCCTAGGACAAATGCATTTAACGCGACGCCTATGTGTCTTCTTGCTTTATCGGGGATGGTAAAGAGGTTCGTACCGTTCATCGCCGCCATGCCTTGCTTCGACGCGCGTCCAAGGTGACGAGGCATGCAATGCCACGCTGGCTAGTTGGCTGCTGAACTGGTGCGGTGGCAGAGTCTTCACGAAGATATGCATGCCACCACGCAGGTGCTTGGTTGGTTGGCCTAGAAGTTGCATGCTGCCACACAAGTGTGTGCCTAGTTGGTAGGATGGTCGCCATGTTAGAACGGGCGCGGGGCAGCGAAGCTTTGGTAAGTGTGGGCCTGGCTTTCGCTCTATAGATGCTTCCGGCAAGGCCCTTGCCAGGATCTCATGGGCGTCCCTGGCAAGGGTCTTGCCAGGGGCTCGGGGGCGTCCCCGGCAAGGATCTTGCCGGGCCTTCATCTTCTGGTGCTCACCTAGGCCTGTAGGCCTTTGGTTTCCACAAAGATCTGCATGCCACCATCCAGGAGCTCCCGAGCCTCGGTCTTGACGTTGTCGACAACGTCATGACTCTCAGGCTCAAGAGTGGCGGTCTTGCTGGTGTTGGGCAAGTTGCCCCGGCAAGGCTCTTGCCGGGGCCATGTAGGGCGTCTCTGCAAGGGCCCTTGTCGGGGGAAGCCCATCTTGCCTCTTCGCTCTTCATGCTTCTGGCTTGGGTGCTGCCTCGGCAGCCTTGTATCTTTGCTCCCTCTGCCCTGCCGAGCCCGGCCGCAGGTGTGGCTACGACTGCCCGTGCACATGTAAAGGGGTACAGAAGGGCCCCTACTTTTATACACCGACAAGAGCCCCCGGGCCTGATCCACATATAAGCGCATGGCGTTGTTGGGCCAGGCCCAAAACGGTGTGCGGGTACGCGTGGCAGAGTTTTTACTGCGGTAACTCCTTCGCCAGTTGCACTTCCCCACGACCCGCATTGAATGCGCGACGTGGGGGCCGTGCATGGAATGACCGCAGCATGCTTGCATCACCCCACGGTGAATAGTATAGAGGCGCCCGCGTCTTCCCTATAAAAAGGGAAAACTATAGGGGCGCTGCTCATTTACCCTCTGTGCCTTTCCAATCTCGGAACCGTCGTTCCCCTCTTCTTCCTCAAGCACAAATCGAAGCCCTCGCCTCTTCTTGCCGCTGCCGTGCCCCCATCGTCCTTGACCCCACATCCCCTCCCAGCCGCCGTGGCGCCCAAGACCAACAAGGGCAAGGGAGCAGCCAAAGACGAAAGAGGGAAGGAGGCGCATGAGAGCGAGTTGGTGGAGCTTCGAACGTAGCGCGCCCTCTTCACCTTGATGGTCGACGTGCTCATCCTCAGGGACATGTTCAGGCCCCTGTGGGGAAGGGAGACGTCGGGGCACCCTGCCACGCGTATCATCCCTGCCGCCTTTGCCAAGGATGGCCCAAATCGGTACCCTTTCTTCGTTGATTACTTCTCCAGCGGGCTCTACCCCCCTTTCTCCGATTTCTTCAACGATAGTATGCCTTCAACGACAAAAAGTCTGAATCCTTCCTTGGTATGCCTTGGGCCTCCTTTTATATGTCAAAGGGGTTGCCACAGTGGCACACATGAGGTGGAAAGTATGTACAATTTACAAGTTTATCTCCTAACATCCTAGGACAAATGCATTTATGCCACACATTAGTCACTCCAAAGTCACTAATAGCGGAGAACGAACGAAGATATTATGGTAGGTTACGAAACCACCTCAAAGTTATTCTTTCCAATCAATCCGTTGGGCTATTCCTATAAGTGTCACAAACAGCCCTAGAGTTCGTACTAGAATAACATCTTAAGACACAAATCAACCAAAACCCTAATGTCACCTAGATACTCCAATGTCACCTCAACTATCCGTGGGTATGATTATACGATATGCATCACACAATCTCAGATTCATCTATTCAACCAACACATAGAACCTCAAAGAGTGCCCCAAAGTTTCTACCGGAGAATCACGACAAAAACGTGTGCCAACCCCTATGCATTGGTTCATGGGTGGAACCCGCAAGTTGGTCACCAAAACATACATCAAGTGAATCACGTCATATCCCATTGTTACCATAGATACGCATGGCAAGACATACATCAAGTGTTCTCAAATCTTAAAAGACTCAATCCGATAAGATAACTTTAAAGGGAAAACTCAATCCATTACAAGAGAGTAGAGGGGGGAAGAAACATCATAGGATCCAAATATAATAGCAAACCTTGCGATACATCAAGATCGTATCATCTTAAGAACACGAGAGAGAGAGAGAGAAAGATCAAACACATAGCTACTGGTACATACCCTCAGCCCCGAGCAAGAACTACTCCCTCCTCCTCATGGAGAGCACCGGGATGATGAAGATGGCCACTGGAGAGGTATTCCCCCTCCGGCAGGGTGCCGGAACGGGTCTAGATTGGCTTTCGGTGGCTACGGAGGCTTCTGGCGGGGGAACTCCCGATCTATTGTTCTTCCCGATCGTTTTAGGGTATATGGAGATATATAGGCGGAAGAAGTACGTCAGGGGAGCCACGAAGGGCCCACAAGGGTGGAGGGCGCGCCCAGGGGGGTGGGCACGCCACCCTACCTCGTGGCCTTCTCAAAGCTTCCCTTACATGGACTCCAAGTCTTGTGGGCTTCTTCTGATCCAAAAATAAGTTCCGTGAAGTTTCAGGTCAATTGGACTCTGTTTGATTTTCCTTTTCTGCGATATTCTAAAACAAGGAAAAACAGAAACTGGCATTGGGCTCTGGGTTAATAGGTTAGTCCCAAAAATCATATAAAATAGCATATAAATGCATATAAAACATCCAAGGTTGATAATATAATAGCATGGAACAATCAAAAATTATAGATACGTTGGAGACGTATCAGCATCCCCAAGCTTAATTCCTTCTCGTCCTCGAGTAGGTAAATGATAAAAACAGAATTTTGGATGTGGAATGCTACCTAACATATTTATCCATGTAGTTCTCTTTATTGTGGCAAGAATATTCATATCCATAAGATTCAAGACAAAAGTTTAATATTGACATAAAAATAATAATACTTCAAGCATACTAACAAAGCTATCATGTGTTCTCAAAATAACATGGCCAAAGAAAGCTATCCCTACAAAATCATATAGTCTGGCTATGCTCCATCTTCACCACATAAAATATTTAAATCATGCACAACCCCGATGACAAGTCAAGCAATTGTTTCATACTTTTGATGTTCTCAAACTTTTTCAATCTTCACGCAATACATGAGCGTGAGCCATGGACATAGCACTATAGGTGGAATAGAATGGTGGTTGTGGAGAAGACAAAAAGGAGAAGATAGTCTCACATCAACTAGGCGTATCAACGGGCTATGGAGATGCCCATCAATAGATATCAATGTGAATGAGTAGGGATTGCCATGCAACGGATGCACTAGAGCTATAAATGTATGAAAGCTCAACAAAAGAAACTAGTGGGTGTGCATCTAATTTACTTGCTCACGAAGACCTAGGGCATTTTGAGGAAGCCCATCATTGGAATATACAAGCCAAGTTCTATAATGAAATATTCCCACTAGTATATGAAAGTGACAACATAGGAGACTCTCTATCACGAAGATCATGGTGCTACTTTGAAGCACAAGTGTGGTAAAGGGATAGTAGCATTGCCCCTTCTCTCTTTTTCTCTCGTTTATTTTTTTTTTATTTTTTATTTGGGCCTTTTCTCTTTTTTATGGCCTCTTTTCTCTTTTTTATTTGGGCTTCTTTGGCCTCTTTTATTTTTTTTATTTTCATCCGGAGTCTCATCCCGACTTGTGGGGGAATCATAGTCTCCATCATCCTTTCCTCACTGGGACAATGCTCTAATATTGATGATCATCACACTTTTATTTACTTACAACTCAAGAATTACAACTCGATACTTAGAACAAGATATGACTCTATATGAATGCCTCCGGCGGTGTACCGGGATGTGCAATGATGCATGAGTGACATGTATGAAAGAATTATGAATGGTGGCTTTGCCACAAATACGATGTCAACTACATGATCATGCATAGCAATATGACAATGATGGAGCGTGCCATAATAAACGAAACGGTGGAAAGTTGCAAGGCAATATATCTCGGAATGGCTATGGAAATGCCATAATAGGTAGGTATGGTGTTTGTTTTGAGGAAGGATATGGTGGGTGTATGATACCGGCGAAAGGTGCGCGGTATTAGAGAGGCTAGCAACGGTGGAAGGGTGAGAGTGCGTATAATCCATGGACTCAACATTAGTCATAAAGAACTCACATACTTATTGCAAAAATCTATTAGTTATCGAAACAAAGTACTATGCGCATGCTCCTAGGGGGATATATTGGTAGGAAAAGACCATCGCTCGTCCCCGACCGCCACTCATAAGGAAGACAGTCAATAAATAAATCATGCTCCGACTTCATCACATTCACCATATGTGCATGCTACGGGAATCACAAACTTTAACACAAGTATCTCTCAAATTCACAACTACTCAACTAGCATGACTCTAATATCACCATCTTCATATCTCAAAACAATTATCAAGTATCAAACTTCTCATAGTATTCAATGCACTTTATATGAAAGTTTTTATTATATCCCTCTTGGATGGCCATCATATTCAGACTAAATTCATAACCAAAGCAAACTACCATGCTGTTCTAAAGACTCTCAAAATGATATAAGTGAAGCATGAGAGTTCATCTGTTTCTACAAAATAAATCCACCACAGTGCTCTAAAAAGATATAAGTGAAACACTAGAGCAAATGACAAACTACTCCGAAAGATATAAGTGAAGATCAATGAGTAGTCGAATAATTATGCAACTATGTGAAGACTCTCTAACATTTAATAATTTAAGATCTTGGTATTTTATTCAAACAGCAAGCAAAGCAAAAGAAAATGACATTCTAAGAATATAAAACATCATGTGAAGAAGCAAAAACTTAGGATCAACCGAAACTAACCGATAGTTGTTGAAGAAGAAAGGTGGGATGCCAGCCGGGGCATCCCCAAGCTTAGAAGCTTGAGACTTATTGAAATATTATCTTGGGATGCCTTGGGCATCCCCAAGCTTGATATTTTGTGTCTCCTTAATTCCTCTCATATCACGGTCTCCCTAAATCTCAAAAGCTTCATCCACACAAAACTCAACAAGGACTCGTGAGATAAGTTAGTATAAACCATTGCCAAAACCTTATCATACTCTACTGTAGCAAATCACTAAAATTATTATTCAACATTGCATAATAAATTCCTATGCATTTAATAGTCCTATCCTCAAATAGAATCATTAAAGAAGCAAACATATGCAAACAATGCAAACATAACAGCAATCTGCCTAAACAGGATAGTCTTTAAAGAGTGCAGCAAGATCTATACTTCCCTAACTCCAAAAATTATGAAAGAAAATTCTCACTGTAGTAAATTTATCAGAGCTTAATATGCAAAAGGTTTCAACATTTTATCACATTCTGACTTTTCTAGGGAATTATTGCAACAACGGTAAACTTTCTGTTTTCAAACAGCAACATGAAGACTTGTAACATAGGCATAGTAAAGACTATCAATGCCACTTTTATTGGAATAAAAGATGCAAACATTGTTCTAAATAACATCAAGCAAATCCTAACAAAATAAATTGACGCTCCAAGCAAAACACATATCATGTGGTGAATAAAAATATAGCTCCAAGTAAAGTTACCGATGGAAGTAGACGAAAGAGGGGATGCCTTCCGAGGCATCCCCAAGCTTAGGCTTTTGGTTGTCCTTGAATATTTCCTTGGGGTTCCTTGGGCATCCCCAAGCTTAGGCTCTTGCCACTCCTTATTCCATAATCCATCGAATCTTTACCCAAAACTTGAAAACTTCACAAGACAAAACTTAACAGAAAACTCGTAAGCTCCGTTAGTATAAGAAAGCAAATGACCATCATAAGGTACTGTAATGAACTCATTATAAATTCATATTGGTGTAATATCTACTGTATTCCAACTTCTCTATGGTTCATACCCTCCGATACTACTCATAGATTCATCAAAATAAGCAAACAACACGATGAAAACAGAATCTGTCAAAAACAGAACAGTCTGTAGTAATCTGAATCAAACATATACTTCTGGAACTCATAAAATTCTCAAATAATTTCTGGACCTGAGGAATTTATCTATTAATAATATTCAAAAAGAATTAACTAAATAGCACTCCCCAAATAAAAATGGCAGCAATTCTCGTGAGTGCTAAAGTTTCTGTTTTTTACAGCAAGATCAACAAGACTTTCCCCAAGTCTTCCCAACGGTTCTACTTGGCACAAACACTAATTAAACACATAAAACCACATATAAATAGAGGCTAGATGAATTATTTATTACTAAACAGGAACAAAAATAAAGTTGGGTTTCCTCCCAACAAGCGTTAACGTTTAACGCCCCTAGCTAGGCATGATGATTTCAATGATGCTCACATAAAAGATAAGAATTGAAACATAAAGAGAGCATCATGAAGAATATGAATAGAAAATTTAAGCCTAACCCACTTCCTATGCATAGGGATTTTGTGAGCAAACAACTTATGGGAACAAGAATCAACTTGCATAGGAAGGTAAAACAAGCATAACTTCAAAACTTTAAGCACATGGAGAGGAAACTTGATATTATTGCAATTCCTACAAGCATATATTCCTCCCTCATAATAATTTTCAGTAGCATCATGAATGAATTCAACAATATAACCAACACCTAAAGCATTCTTTTCATGATCTACAAGCATATAATTTTTATTACTCTCCACATAAGCAAAATTCTTGTCATTCGGAATGGTGGGAGTATCATAAGAAACTCGAATACTATAAATTGTTTCCATATTAAAAGAGTAATGTTCAGAAAAAGGGGAATCATAATCATGACAAGTTTTATAAATATAATCATCACTACTTTTTATAGCATATGTATCATCACAATAATCATCCTAAGTAGGAGGCATGCTATCATCATTATAAATTTGCATATCAAAACTTGGGAGACTAAAAATATCATCTTCATTAATCATAGCTTCCCCAAGCTTGGGACTAACATTAATTACAGCAAATATATTCTCAAAACATCATCTTCATCAAACATAGCATCCCCAAGCTTGGGCCTTTTTATATCATAAGCATAATCACTCTCATCATTAATAGTATGGATAGCACCAATAGTATAGCAATTATCATATTCTTCCAAGCAAGTGCCAAAAAGATTTTCAAGATCATAAGAAGTATCATTATCTTCCACAATTATATTTTCATGAGGCATAATAGTAATATGAGCAGCATTATTTGGGAGAGATTTCTTTTTACCTCTCTTCCTTTTTCTTTTCTTCTTCTTCACCACATCATGTGTGGGTTCAATCCTCTTTTGGGAGCTCCTTATTAATGAGATTGGTTAAATAGGAGGCTCCGCCTTGTTACCTGATTCATCATAAGAAATAATAGAAGGGTATTGGAAGTATCTTCCCTTTCGTTAGTATTCTCTTCATCCTCTATTTTTTTTCTTTTCTTTATGCAATTGGCAATATAAGGATTTTTAATGCAATTCACCGCACAATACATATAAATTTCCTCTAGATCAAAGCCAAGCAGTTTATAACGGGCAAATTCTGGAAGATCCCCAGTTATATGTTTCATTTCTTCGCAACCCATAAGCAAGCTAAGTTCATTATAATGTGCAAGGGAAATCAACTCATCACAATTTTTGGACACGATTAGATCATGAAACAATTTGCATCGGATGGTTAAATGACCATGTTTATTGCAAAGCTCACAAGTATGGCCAAGAAAATTTAAATTTTCAGCACAATCATCTAGCCTTTCTTGCAACAATTTAGTTTCTAAGTACTTATGCCTCTTGCAATATCTATCTTCCCTATTTGGTGTGTACTTACAAACCCATTGCACTCCACAAAAATTGACATGTTTATAGGAGACATTTTCATCATAACTAGTGTAATCATCATTAGTACCATGGATATTCAAGGAGTTCATACTAACAACATTGCAGTCATGCTCATCATTCAAATATTTAGTGCCAAACATTCTAATGCATTCTTCTTCTAACACTTTGGCACAATTTTCCTTTCCATCATACTCACGAAAGATATTAAAAAGATGAAGCGTATGAGGTAAACTCAATTCCATATTTTTTTTGTAATTTTCTTTTATAAACTAAACTAGTGATAAAAACAAGAAACTAAAAGACTCAATTGCAAGATCTAAAGATATACCTTCAAGCACTCACCTTCCCGGCAACGGCGCCCGAAAAGAGCTTGATGTCTACTACACAACCTTCTTCTTGTAGACGTTGTTGGGCCTCCAAGTGCAGAGGTTTGTAGGACAGTAGCAAATTTCCCTCAAGTGGATGACCTAAGGTTTATCAATCCGTAGGAGGCGTAGGATGAAGATGGTCTCTCTCAAGCAACCCTGCAACCAAATAACAAAGAGTCTCTTGTGTCCCCAACACACCCAATACAATGGTAAATTGTATATGTGCACTAGTTCGGCGAAGAGATGGTGATACAAGTGGTATATGGATAGTAGATAAAGGTTTTTGTAATCTGAAAATATAAAAACAGCAAGGTAACGAATGATAAAAGTGAGCACAAACGGTATTACAATGCTAGGAAACAAGGCCTAGGGTTCATACTTTCACTAGTGCAAGTTCCCTCAACAATAATAACATAATTGGATAACATAACTATCCCTCAACATGCAACAAAGAGTCACTCCAAAGTCACTAATAGCGGAGAACGAACGAAGAGATTATGGTAGGGTACGAAACCACCTCAAAGTTATTCTTTCCAATCAATCCGTTGGGCTATTCCTATAAGTGTCACAAACAGCCCTAGAGTTCGTACTAGAATAACACCTTAAGACACAAATCAATCAAAACCCTAATGTCACCTAGATACTCCAATGTCACCTCAAGTATCCGTGGGTATGATTATACGATATGCATCACACAATGTCAGATTCACCTATTCAACCAACACATAGAAACTCAAAGAGTGCCCCAAAGTTTCTACCGGAGAATCACGACAAAAACATGTGCCAACCCCTATGCATAGGTTCATGGGCGGAACCCGCAAGTTGGTCACCAAAACATACATCAAGTGAATCACATGATATCCCATTGTCACCACAAATACGCACGGCAAGACATACATCAAGTGTTCTCAAATCTTTAAAGACTCAATCCGATAAGATAACTTCAAAGGGAAAACTCAATCCATTACAGGAGAGTAGAGGGGGAAAGAAACATCATAGGATCCAAATATAATAGCAAAGCTCATAATACATCAAGATCGTATCATCTCAAGAACACAAGAGAGAGAGAGAGATCAAACACATAGCTACTGGTACATACCCTCAGCCCCGAGGGAGAAATACTCCCTCCTCGTCATGGAGAGCACCGGCATGATGAAGATGGCCACTGGAGAGGGATTCCCCCTCCGGCAGGGTGCCGGAACGGGTCTAGATTGGCTTTCGGTGGCTACGGAGGCTTCTGGCGGCGGAACTCCCGATCTATTGTTCTCCCCGGTCGTTTTAGGGTATATGGAGATATATAGGCGGAAGAAGTATGCCAGGGGAGCCACGAGGGGCCCACGATGGTGGAGGGCGCGCCCCCTACCTCGTTGCCTTCTTGAAGCTTCCCTTACGTGGACTCCAAGTCTTCTGGGCTTCTTCTGATCCAAAAATAAGTCCCGTGAAGTTTCAGGTCAATAGGACTACTTTTGATTTTCCTTTTCCGCAATATTCTAAAACAAGGAAAAAAAAGAAACTGGCACTAGGCTCTGGGTTAATAGGTTAGTCCCAAAAATCATATAAAATAGCATATAAATGCATATATAACATCCAAGGTTGATAATATAATAGCATGGAACAATCAGAAATTATAGATACGTTGGAGACGTATCATGGTCTCCTCGTGCATCTTTTAGACTACTTTAAATTTTCCTTATTTTTTAAATATTCCAAAACGGAGAAAAATTACCATTGGAAACGTTTTGTAGTCGGTTTACTTACCGTACCACATACCTATTCCTTTTCCGAGTCTGAAACGTTTTGGAAAGTATCCCTTATGTACTCATTCGGTGTTATGGTATTAATAATATTTGTCTCAACATTTATGGGAGTAGCTGAGATATAATGTTTGATTCTTTTACCGTTTACCACCTCCGGATTTGTACCTTCAGCGTTGTTGATTTTGATGGCACCGGAACGATAGACCTCCTCGATTATGTAAGGGCCTTCCCATTTAGAGAGAAGTTTTCCTGCAAAAAATCTTAAACGAGAGTTGTATAGCAAAACATGATCACCTACGTTAAACTCACGCTTTAGTATTCTTTTGTCATGCCATGTTTTAACCTTTTCTTCAAACAACTTAGCATTCTAATTGGTTTGGGTTCTCCATTCATCAAGTGAGCTAATGTCAAATAACCTCTTCACACCGGCAAGTTTGAAATCATAATTGAGCTCTTTAATGGTCCAATATGCCTTATGTTCTAGTTGAGAGGTAAGTGACATGTTTTTCCATAAACCATTTTATACGGAGACATACCCATAGGATTCTTATAAGTAGTTCTATAAGCCCATAATGCATCATCAAGTTTCTTATACCAATTCTTTCTTGATCTATTAACAGTCTTTTGCAAAATCAATTTAATCTCTCTATTTATCAATTCTACTTGACCACTAGACTGAGGGTGATATGGAGATGCAATTATACGGTTAACATCATATTTAGCAAGAATTTTTACGGAAAGCACCATGAATAAAATGTGAACCACCATCAGTCATTAAATATCCAGGGACTCCAAACGTCGGAAAAATAACTTCTTTAAGCATCTTAATAGAAGTGTTATGACCATCATTACTGGTTGGAATAGCTTGTACCCACGTAGTAACGTAATCAACAACAACTAAAATATGTGTATACCCATTAGAGGAAGGAAAAGGTCCCATATAATCAAAGCCCCAAACATCAAATGGTTCAATAACAAGTGAATAATTCATAGGCATTTCCTGACGTCTACTAATATTGCCAATTCTCTGGCATTAATCACAACACAAGACAAACTTACGAGCATCCTTAAAGAGAGTAGGCCAATAAAAACCAGATTGCAATACCTTGTGTGCAGTTCTATCTCTAGCATGGTGTCCTCCGTAAGACTCAGAGTGGCACTTGCGTAGGATCTGTTCTTGTTCATGCTCAGGTACACAACATCTAATCACACCATCTACTCCTTCTTTATAAAGGTGTGGGTCATCCCAAATGTAATGTCTTAAATCATAGAAAAACTTTTTCTTCTGCTGGTATGTGAAACTATGTCGGGGTTCTGGAATGACACCTATGGGATCCCACGACGGAATCCCTTCTACGGTTGCGAGGTGTGGGGCTGCGCAAAGAGCGGGTTTAGAAGATCAACTCGGTGGGATTTTTACCCAGGTTCGGGCCACAAGCGATGCGTAAAACCCTAGTCTTGCTTTGTGTGTATTTAGTGTTCTTGAGTTCTTGAACTAGCTGCGGTGCATGCCCCGTCCAAAAAGTCCTAATCCTTCCTCGGTATGCCTTGGGCCTCCTTTTATTTGTCAAAGGGGTTTCCACAGTGGCACACATGAGGTGGAAAGTATGTACAATTTACAAGTTTATCTCCTGACATCCTAGGACAAATGCATTTAATGCACTGCCTATGTGTCCTCTTGCTTTATCAGCGACGGTAAAGAGGCCCATCCCGTCCATTGCCGCCTCGCCTTGCTTCGATGCGCGTCCAAGGTGACGAGGCATGCAATGCCACGCTGGCTGGCTGCTGAACTGGTGCAGTGGCAGAGTCTTCACGAAGATATGCATGCCACCACGCAGGTGCTTGGCTGGTTGGCCTAGAAGTTGCATGCTGTCACACAAGTGTGTACCTAGTTGGTAGGCTGGTCGCCACGTCAGAACGGGCGCGGGGCAGCAAAGCTTTGGTAAGTGCGAGCCTGGCTTTGGCTCTGTAGACGCCCCCGACAAGGCCCTTGCTAGGATCTCGTGGGCGTCCCTGGCAAGGGTCTTGCCAGGGGCTCGGGGGCGTCCCCAACAAGGATCTTGCCGGGGGCCTTCATCTTCTGGTGCTCACCTAGGCATGTAGGCCTTTGGTTTCCACAAAGATCTGCATGCCACCATGCAGGCGCTCTCGAGCCTCGGTCTTGACGTTGTCGACAGCGTCATGACTCTCAGGCTCAAGGGTGGCGGTCTTGCTGGTGTTGGGCAAGTTTCCCCGGCAGGGCTCTTGCCGGGGCCATGTAGGGCATCTCTGCAAGGGCCCTTGTCGGGGGAAGCCCATCTTGTCTCTTTGCTCTTCATGCTTCTGGCTTGGTGCTGCCTCGGCAGCCTTGTATCTTTGCTCCCTCTGCCCTGCCGACCCCCCCCCGTAGGTGTGGCTACGACTGCCCGTGCACATGTAAAGGGGTACAGAAGGGTCCCTACTTTTGTACACCGACGGGAGCCCCCGGGCCTGATCCACATATAAGCGCATGGCATTGTTGGGCCAGGCCCAAAACGGTGTGCGGGTACGCGTGGCAGAGCTTTTACTGCGGTAACTCCTTCGCCAGTTGCACTTCCCCACGACCCGCATTGAGTGCGCGATGTGGGGGCCGTGCATGGAATGACCGCAGCATGCTTGCATCACCCCACAGTGAATAGTAAAGAGGCGGCCTGCGTCTTCCCTATAAAAAAGGGAAAACTGTAGGGGCGCTGCTCATTTACCCTCTGCGCCTTTCCAATCTCGGAACCGTCGTTCCCCTCTTCTTCCTCAAGCACAAATCGAAGCCCTCGGGTCTGCTCACCGCTGCCGTGCCCCCATCGTCCTTGACCCCACATCCCCTCCCAGCCGCCGTGGCGCCCAAGACCAACAAGGGAAAGGGAGCAGCCAAAGACAATGGAGGGAAGGAGGCGCAGGAGAGCGAGTTGGTGGAGCTTCGAACGTAGCGCGCCCTCTTCACCTCGATGGTCGACGTGCTCATCCTCAGGGACATGTTCAGGCCCCTGTGGGGAAGGGAGACGTCGGGGCACCCTCCCACGCGTATCATCCCCGCCGCATTTGCCAAGGATGGCCCAAATCGGTACCCTTTCTTTGTTGATTACTTCTCCTGCGGGCTCTGCCGCCCTTTCTCCGATTTCTTCAAGGACATCATGCAAACCTTTGGCTTCCATATTCTGGATTTCACGTCGAACGTCGTGCTGTGCATGGCCTTCTTCGACCATCTCTGTGAGGGCTTCACCGGAGTGCACCCCAACACGGCGCTCTTCCGGCATTACTTCACCCCTCGCATCCAGCCAGGGGGCGCCATCTCCGGCTGCATCACCTGGATCCCGAGGGGTCAGACCAAGGGCACGTACCCGGAGGGTGCCAAGAAGGAGAGGTGGGAAGAGTGGCGGGGCCGGTGGTGCTGGATCAAGGAGGCCGATCCGCAGGAGTTCTGCCGGGTCCGTAAGAAACCGCTGGTTCGCCGCAACGACTGGAGCGGCGTTGATGCTGACGACAAGAAGCTTACGGTCGCCACCACCAGGATCCATCACCTTACGTTGGCCGGGCTTACCCTCGAGATGATCGGGGCTGACTTCATTCGCCGCCGGATTGCCCCACTACACAAAAAGGGAGGCCGGTCTGGGACTTCAGGAACGCAGCCGATGTCATGAGGCTCCACCCTGACCTAAAATACAATTTCATAGTGCTGCAGCATGCTCATCTTTGCAAGAGGCTCTTTCAGCTTAAGGTTGACGAGGCCGGCAGGGTCGAGAGGACCGGCAAGGCCGAGAAGGCCGCCAAGGTTGGCAGGTCTCTGTTTGGGTTGCCAGCGGGAGTGGTCCCCATGAGCAACAACGCTCGCCATACCGCCATCATCGCCATGATGCCGGACTTCAATGCGCACAACCTCGATCCAACCTAGGCCGAGCCGGAAGCGGAGCGGGTGTAGGCATTCTTCGACAACCTGTCGGAGAGGTATGTTCGTGATGAGCCACTGCTTATCCGCGACACTACTTAGGAAGAGCTGGCATACATTGCCGCCAGGGCGAAGGAGGCCACCCTTTCTAAGGAGGCTGACACCGTCGGCACCATGGAGGACGAGGCCGACACGGCCGCAGAAGAGAAAGAGTTCGCCGAGTGGGCGGGGTTTGCCGGGGGACCCATCGATGCCGGTGCTGGGGTCCCCCTTGTCGAAGACATGGTCGAGGAGTCGGCCAAAGAGAAGACTGAGGCGGAGGACCCCCCGGCCCCAGAGAGAAAATGCGTCCTACGACGGGCTAGCTCCTGCGAGCCGGTCCGGCCCGGCAGGACTACGCAACGGCAACGGGCCCAGGCGCAGCCCGCATGCGAGACGAGGGCAGGGACAACAAAGAAGGCTACGGCCGCCACTTCTTCCTCATCCATGCGGTGCAGGACACCTTCGCCTTCCCCTCCCCCACGGACGCCGCCTCGGAGGCCGACTTCGACCTTGGGTCCTTTAGCCTGAAGAGGAAGATGAGGCAAGTAGAGGAGGACGAGTAAGAATCTTGCCCTTCATCATTTCTGACCCTCAGCCTACGCCATATTTCCTGACCTGGTCTTGTCTTTGCAGCGACACGGAGAAGCTGGCCCAGAGGGCGGCAAAGAGGGCCAGGGCTTCGACGGGCGACAAGCCCCCGGCGAGCACCCCGCGCACGCCGGAGCTAGTGCCCACATGACCTAGCCTTCTATGCCACAACCAGCCTTTAGAGGATTTAGCAATTAAGAAAGTTCTAGGTTGAGCCTTTTTTAGTGAAATCAACAATGTAAAGATCACCTCTACGTATACCGGTAAAGACCATTTTATGATTGTCTCTTCGAAACACTTGACAGTCTACTTCAGTAAATAGGACATTGAAACCGAAATCAGCAAGTCTAGATACTAAAAGTAAATTTTACCCAAGAGATTCAATGAGCATGATGTTTTGTACGGAGCTATAATGTGAGATGGCCACCTTACCGAGGCCAACCACCTTACCCTTTGAGTTATCACCAAAAGTGACATACTTTCGAGGGCCATCATTTTTAGCAAGCTCACGAAACATATCTTTGTCTCCGGTCATATGATCAGTACATCCACTATCAAGGGCCCATTCCTTTCCTCCAGCCATGTAGCCGCGAAGATTAGCCATAAGACCAAAGTGTCTCATCGCATCATCAAGATCATGGTCACTATCATCATCCTCATCATAGTATCCATGTTCAATATCGTCATGTGATGGATCAACTCCTAGAGAGGGTAATTCATTAGAAGTATGACCGTAACAATGTTCATCTCTATGGATTCTAATAACTTCGGAAATGATATTGCTAACAATTCCAACATCTCCTTTTGCACTCGTAAGATTAGTAAGCTCAACTAAGAAATCACCAAACTTGGGATCATTAGAACTCATCTTACCCAAGGCAATAGACTTATGAAGAATCTCATCTAGATTTTCAAGGAATAATTTGGGAACATTCCTCAAGGAATCTCCATAAGGTGTAGGCACAATCAAAAGTAGGCAAGCTAGCAAGCAAGTTTCTAGGCAAACCTCTAGTGATTAAATTGACCGTTCTAAGATTACAGATCATGTCAATAGACTCATCAAGAGTAGGATGCAAAGGATTAACAATGCCCAGCACAAGGGGTAGTAATGTACTTGGTCAAATGATATTCATTGAAAATCTCAAGCATCTCATTTTCCCACTCATGAAAGAACTCTCCATCAAGAATAGGCACACTACGTCTAAGACTCCCCAACGTAGACTCATCCATATTCCTCCAATGGTGATTAAACCAAAGCAATGGAGACCAATGCTCCGATACCAATTGAAAGGATCGAGAAGAGTTGTCTAGAGGGGGTGAATAGACTCTAAGTAAGAAAAGTTGCAGTTTTTAACTTCTTTAAGTTGAAGTGGAGTTTTGGCACAAGTTTAAACATTCACAATACATATCAAGCAAGCATGACAAGAGTATATGAGCAGCGGAAAGTAGAGCATGCAAGTTGCAAGAATGTAAAGGGATGTGATTGGAGTGTGCAAACACAATAGGAGACACGGAGATTTTTGGCATGGTTCGGATAGGTGGTGCTATCGTACATCCACATTGATGGAGACTTCAACCCACGAAGGGTAAGGTTGCGCGAGTCCACGGAGGGCTCCACCCACGAAGGGTCCACGAAGAAGCAACCTTGTCTATCCCACCATGGCCGTCGCCGATGAAGGACTTGCCTCACTCCGGTAGATCTTCACGAAGTAGGCGATCTCCTTGCCCTTACAAACTCCTTGGTTCAACTCCACAATCTTAACATAGGCTCCCAAGTGACACCTAGCCAATCTAGGAGACACCACTCTCCAAGAGGTAACAAATGGTGTGTTGATGATGAACTCCTTGCTCTTGTGCTCCAAATGATAGTCTCCCCAACACTCAACTCTCTCTCACAGGATTTGGATTTGGTGGAAAGATGATTTGAGTGGAAAGAAACTTGGGGAAGGCTAGAGATCAAGATTTATGTGGTTGGAGTGAAATATCTTGACCTCAACACAAGTGTAGGTGGTTCTCTCTCAGAAAATGTATGTTGGAAGTGTAGGCATGTTTTGATGGCTCTCTTCACCAATGAAGAGTGGGTGGAGGGGTATAAATAGCCTCCACACAAAATCTAACCGTTACACACAAATCACCAAACTCGGTGGGACCGAATCATGAAACTCGGTCAGACCGATTTAGTTCAAAATGTGACCGTTAGGCATTTCGGTGGGACCGATATAATCGACTTGGTGGGACCGATGTGCTAGGGTTAGGGTAAAGCCACATCTCGGTTTGACCGATTACACAAACTCAGTGGGACCGATTTGGGTAATAAGAAAAACAAAGAGTTGGCCAAGCAAACTCGGTGGGACCGATTGCATATCTCGGTGGGACCGAAATTATTGCAATAGGCAACAGAGAGTTTGCAAGCCCATCTTGCTGAGACCGAGATCCCATCTGTGAGACCGAATTGATTAGGGTTTCTGGCAGTGGCTATGTCAATTGAACTCGGTGGCGCCGGATAGAAAGTTTCGGTGGGGCCGAGTTTGACTTTTGGTTTGGGACATATGTGGATATGAGAAAGTAGTTGAGGGCTTTTGGAGCATATCATTAAGCACTTTGAGCAAGCAAGCCATTAGGCAGCACCTCATCCCCTCTTAATAGTATTGGCTTTTCCTATGGACTCGATGTGATCTTGGATCACTTAAAATGGAAAGAATTGAGTCCTGAGCTTTCAGTTTGAGCCAATCCTTTGTCCTCAGCATTTTGAAGGGGTTCCACATCCTCTAGTCCATGCCACTATATTGTTGAACTTATCTGAAACATACTAGGTAGAAGCATTAGTGCAACAAGAGATATGTTGACATTAATTACCAAAATCACCCAGAGAGCACTTGTGCTTTCAGCGTGAATCCCTGGTGCTAACCTTGTCGGGTTTGCAGGAGAAGAGCGGCAATAGGAGGAGCCACTAAGGGCCACCCCTGACACACCGCCCCCATCAACCATGCCGCCCAGAGGGGCGTCCCCGGCAAGGGCACCTTCTGCCGAGCCCACACACATGGAGGAAGAGAAGGAGGCAAGCATGGGTGCTGGCGGCACTGTCCCGGCCATGAGCATTGGCAGGGAGGGAACCACTTCTTCTCAGCCCGACACGAGTAAGTGGCTCGCCTCCTGTCTCTGCTTTCTTCCTGTTCTTTGTTCTGAATTTTGATTTTGGCCCTGCTTCATCCTCCCTTCTGGTCTCCAGACCCTCCCTCGATGGATCAAGAGGATATCGACACCGTCATCGAGGGGGTCACCAAGGACGTCGAAGCCGAGGCATCTAAGATCGCGGCTGGTGAAGCCGCCAAGTCTGCTGCCGAGGAGGCCGGCAAGGGCCTGCCGGGGAGGCCGGCAAGGCCACTGCCATGGAGGCCACCAAGGAGCTTGCCAAGGAGGGGATGGCCGGCGACCAACCTTCCTTCCCTGCAGCCCCCGCCTCGGGAAAATACTTGAAGGTGGGTGACGACTTGTTCGTCCGCCTCCCCGGGACGGTGAGCGCCACGGCACCGGCCGAAGGGGAGGTGTTTGATGATGACGCGCTTGCCACCACTGAGCTCCAAGTTGTCGACGAACCAAGCGCCGGCGGCGGCGGTTTCGAAGAGGAGTGGCTTCTCAGGGCCATGAGTGCCAACTTCCAGAAACTCCAGGCGCTCCACCGTGCCCGCCAAGACAAGGTGAAATCCAGGATGGCGGCGGTGGACAAGGCGGAGGCAGATTTTGAGGAGCATGTCGCTCAGACGTAGGTCTGGTTTGGCGAGGCCCGAGAAGAGCTGAGGGCTACCCAGGGTGAGCTGGATGAGCGCAAGAGAGAGCTCATCCTGAAGCAGGCCGAGGTCGAGATGGCCCAGGAGGCGGCGAAGGAGCAGGCCACCAAGGACGAAGCCCCCCGGGTGCAGCAGCAAGCTCTGATGAACACCTAGGAGGAAGACCTCATCGCCCGCAAGCAGGAACTTGCCGCCATGCTCCGTGGCAAGGACGAGGAGATCAAGAAGATCATCGCACAGCAGACCCAGGAGCTGGAGTAGGGGCACAAGGAGGCACTCGATGCTCTGGCCCTGGACCACGCCGGCAAGGTGAAGAAGCTGGAGCTGTAACGGGAGGAGCTGAAGAAGAAAATCTCAGGGCTTACGGAGGAGAGGGACGCGGCCAACCGTTCTCTGGCGGATTCGCAGGTCATCGTCTCCGACCAGACCAAGCTGCTCTCCGAGGCCAATAGCTCCATTGATGATCTGAAGCTTCAGCTGGGCGCTTTGGAGGGGAAGCTTTCAGAGGTCACGACTGGGAGACTGGGAAGCAGCTGCAGAGCAATGACGCCGCCGCCCATAAGGAATATGCGGGAAGCATAAACCTCTAGATCATCTATGTCGCTGATGTTGCCAAGAGGCTCACTATGCAGCTACCCGTCATGGGCATGTCAGATGTCAGGTACTCCCAAGAGCCGAACGTGAGCCCCAACACCAAGCTAACCTTGTTCTTTGAGGGCGTCCTCGATGCTCTGGAACGGCTCCGCTCCAACCGAGCTTTGCTGGGGTGCCATGACCAAGGTGCGCAACAAGGTGGCGTTCTCGAACCCCAATGTCGACTTCGCCGACGTGCTTGAGAGCTTGCCGGAGGGCACGGACCTCACGATGCTTGAAGAGCGCATCGAGCCCATCATCAGCTGCGTCGATGGAGTCCAGAGGGTGGAGGTCCAGCGCCGGGACTAGCCAACACGTTTCTTCTTGCCGCCGCGAGTTCATGCCCAAGACAATTTTTACCTTAAGTTAGAACTGCGGCAATCATTAATGTAATATAACTCTGCAGTACTTTGAAATGAAGCATGCTATCTTCCTGCTTGATCTTTCTTTGTGTGTACACACCCTACGCCTAGTTGGACAGGTTTGCTGGCACGTAAACCCATGCTACGACGCTTTGAGGAACAGATCCTTAGCAACCTGCCAGGGGCGCTTGCTGACGGACAAATCACCTTGCCATTCTCAGCGCAGCCGTCTGATCTGCTAAGCGGACTCGAAACAGAACAGGGGCGTTGCCAATAGCGGAAGAGTTCCCTTGCGTGTAGGTTTTCCATACAAGGAGCAAGATCTTTCGAGGAAGATAACCCTATAAAAAGGAAAATTGCTCAAAGTTTTGCGTGACTTAACTTTTCCGTTGCCACGCGGATGGTTATTACGGCTGCGGGCGGCACTGCCTCGCCCAGCTGACGGCACCAGAGTGTAGCTGATTAACGTCACCTTCTTCTCTCGAGCCATCGCGACAATGGAGTCGATGAGTTGGCCTCAAAAATGGATTTTCACAGCCTCAGTGCGTCTACCTGGTGCGCCAAAAATGTTGGGGTTCTGGAACGACACCTATGGGATCCCATGACGGAATCCCTTCTACGGTTGTGGGGCATGGGGCTGCGCAAAGAGCGGGTTTAGAAGATCAACTCGGTGGGATTTTTACCCACGTTCGGGCTGCAAGCGATGCGTAAAACCCTAGTTCTGCTTTGTGTGTATTTAGTGTTCTTGAGTTCTTGAACTAGCTGCGGTGCATGCCCAGTCCAAAAAGTCTGAATCCTTCCTCAGTACGCTTCGGGCCTCCTTTTATATGTCAAAGGGGTTGCCACAGTGGCACACAGGAGGTGGAAAGTATGTACAGTGTACAAGTTTATCTCCTGACATCCTAGGACAAACGCATTTAATGCACACCTATGTGTCCTCTTGCTTTATCGGGGACGGTAAAGAGGCCCGTCCCGTCCATCGTTGCCTCGCCTTGCTTCGACGCACGTCCAAGGTGACGAGGCATGTAGTGCCACGCTGGCTGGCTGGCTGCTGAACTGGTGCGGTGGCAGGGTCTTCATGAAGATATGCATGCCACCACGCAGGTGCTTGGCTGGTTGGCATAGAAGCTGCATGCTGTCACACAAGTGTGTGCCTAGTTGGTAGGCTGGTTGCCATGTCGGAACGGGCACAGGGCAGCGAAGCTTTGGTAAGTGCGGGCCTGGCTTTGGCCATGTAGACGCCCCCGGCAAGGCCCTTGCCAGGATCTCGTGGGTGTCCCTGACAAGGGTCTTGCCGGGGGCTCACGAGCGTCCCCGGCAAGGATCTTGTAGGGGGTCTTCAGTCGTCCCCGGCAAGACCTTGCCGGGGCCTTCGTCTTCTGGTGCTCACCTAGGCCACAAAGATCTGCATGCCACCATGCAGGTGCTCCCGAGCCTCGGTCTTGACGTTCTCGATAGCGTCATGGCTCTCAGGCTCAAGAGTGGCGGTCTTGCTGGTGTTGGGCAAGTTACCCCAGCAAGGCTCTTGTCGGGGCCATGTAGGCCATCTCGGCAAGGGCCCTTGCCGGGGGAAGCCCATCTTGTCCCTTCTCTCTTCTTGCTTTCGGCTTGGGTGCTGCCTCGGCAGCCTTGTATCTTTGCTCCCTCTGCCCTGCCGAGCCCGGCCACAGGTGTGGCTACGACTGCCCATGCACAAGTAAAGGGGTAGAGAAGGGCCCCTACTTTTGTACACCGATAAACTAGGTGGTATAAATTTAGCAACAATATAATTAGCATAATCAACATACCTTGGAGTATTACGAGAAGCATTTATGACAACTAATTGTTCCTCAGGAAAGCTATCATCAATAGGCAGTGGGTCATGAAGAACATTTTCTAACCTAGACAAGTTGTCCGCAACGGGGTTCTCAGCTCCCTTTCTATCTATAATATGCAAATCAAAATCTTTTAGCAAGAGAATCCATCTAATAAGTCTAGGTTTAGCATCTTTCTTTTCCATAAGATATTAAATAGCAGCATGATCAATGTGAACAGTTACTTTGGAATCAACAATATAAGATCTGAACTTATCACAAGCAAAAACAACTGCTAAGAATTCTTTTTCAATAGTAGCATAATTTCTCTGGGCACTGCCTAGAGTTTTACTAGCATAATGGATAACATTTAATTTCCTATCAACTCTTTGTCCTAGAATAGCACCAATAGCATAATCACTAGCATCACACATAATTTCAAAGGGTAAATTCCAATCAGGTGGCTGAACAATGGGTGCAGAAATCAAGGCTTTCTTAAGTATTTCAAATGCTTCTACACAATCATCATCAAAAACAAAAGGAACATCTTTTAGCAAGAGATTAGTGAGAGGCCTAGAAATTTTAGAGAAGTCTTTAAGAAACCTCCTATAGAAACCAGCATGACCAAGGAAACTTCTTATACCTTTAATATCTTTAGGACACAGCATCTCTTCAATAGCATCTACTTTAGCTTTATCAACTTCAATACCTCTTTCATAAATTTTATGCCCCAAGACAATACCTTCATTAACCATAAAGTGGCACTTCTCCCTATTCAAGACAAGATTAGTTTCTTCACATCTCTGCAAAACTCAATCAAGGTTGCTGAAGCAATCATCAAAAGAAGTTCCGTAAATGGAAAAAATCATCCATGAAAACCTCAACAATCTTTTCACAAAAGTCAGAGAATATAGCAGTCATACATCTAGAAAGGTAGCGGGTGCATTGTATAAACCAAAAGGCATATGTCTATAAGCAAAGGTACCGAAAGGGCAAGTAAAGGTGGTCTTTTCTTGGTCCTCTTTGGACATAGGTATTTGAGAGAAACTAGAATAACCATCTAGAAAGGAAAAATGTGTATGTTTTGATAGTCTTTCTTGCATTTGATCAACAAAAGGTAGAGGGTAATGATCTTTTATAGTAGCATTGTTTAATTTGCAAAAATCAATTACTATTCTATAAACTGTAACAATTCTTTGTGGAATCAATTCATTCTTATCATTAGGAACAACAGTAATACCTCCCTTCTTAGGGACACAATGAACATGACTTACCCATCTACTATCAGCAATAGGATAAATTATACCTACCTCCAGAAGCTTTAGTATTTCATTTCTTGCCACTTCCTTCAACTTGGGATTTAACCGTCGTTGGTGATCAACAACTAGTTTGACATCATGCTCCAAATTAATTTTGTGCTGACATAGAGTGGGACTAATGCCCTTAATATCATCAAGAGTATATCCAATAGCGGCACGATGCTTCCTTAGGCGTCGTTTGGATTATCATTTCCATTACAAATACCCCCGTAAAACTAATACAGACCTCAACCCGTCATTTTGTTTTTGACCTGGAAATAGCTCTTGGCCTGTAAGTTACACGTGTAAATAAATTACACCCGTATTCAGTTACATCCATACCAATCGCGGCCTTAGAGTTTTCAACAATTTCTTTTCTTCATGCTCTGAAATGTTAGCACTAATAATAATAGGATATATCTTATTTTCATCAAGATAAGCATATTTCAAAGTATCAGGTAACTATTTAAGCTCAAACATGGGATCACCCTTGGGTGGAGGAGGATCTCCAAGGATTTCAACAGGCAAATTGTGTTTCAAAACCGGCCCTTGATTAAAGAATATTTCATATATTTCCCTTCTTTCATTCATAAACATATCATTTTCATGGTCTAGCAAATATTGTTCTAAAGGATTAGTAGGAGGCATGACAATAGAAGCAAGACAAATAATTTCATCTTTACTAGGAAATTCTTTACCAAGGGGCTGTCTACGAAATTTAGAGAAATTAAAATCATGAGACATATCCCCTAAACTGACAGTAACAATATCTTTCTTGCAGCCTATCTTAGCATTAAAGTATTCAAGAAAGGTCTACCAAATATAATGTGACAAAAATCATCTTGTGGGGAAGCAAGAACAAGAAAATCAGTAGGGTATTTTATTTTCCCACACAATACTTCAACATCTCTAACAATCCCAACTGGTGATATAGTATCTCTATTGGCAAGCTTAATAGTAACATCAGTATCTTCTATCTCAGCAGGTGCAATATCATTCATAATTTCTTTGTATAGAGTAAAAGGAATTGCACTCACACTAGCACCCACATCTCATAAGCCATGATAACAATGATCTCCTATTTTAACAGAAACAACGAGCGTGCCAACAATAGGTCTATGTTTATCTTTAATATCAGGTTTATCAATTCTAGCAGCTTCATCACAGAAATAAATAACATGCCCATCAATATTATCAACCAAGAGATCTTCAACCATAGCAAAACTAGGTTTGATGAGGACATGAATACCATTGTTACACCCACAGCCTCTGCTGCTATACATGCTGGACCAATTACTAGCAAGTTCAAGCATGGAGATGATGGCATGCGCAAGGGGAACAAGAACGGAGTTACAAGTGATGATTCTAGGACTTCGAAGCTACCATAATGAGTGCATGAAGCCTTGGTTGAAATATACAAGATGCAACTTCATAAATTTCATCCAAAGGCTATTCTTGGTGCTGTGTCATCTTATTTTTAGGCCAGGCCCATGTAATTTCGAAATACTTGATTATAGGTTGTTTTTAGAGTCGGTGTGTGTGGGGAAACAAGAGTTAGGGTTGGTTTCGGACCCCTCCTCCAAGGGCCAAGAAATTCCCCCCTCTTTCCTCCATATATACAGCCCTTAGGGCATCATTTAGACTTTTGGTTTTGTTTAGATTAAAAGTTCGCCATAGCTGCAACTTCGCGTACTTCATTTGTGTTCAACGACCAGACCAAGACGTCACAAAACCCCACCTTCATTAATAAAGCTTTCCTCTTATATTCGCAATATCCAGATTGCAATTTCAGTTTCTTGCTTGTTCTTTGTTTGCTTGCAGGAAATAGACCTTCGTGGTTAGGTTGATCGTGCTTCGGCGTGGTCAATAACCCTTCGGAGTTGGTTGTGATTGCTAAGGCGCGACGTCCTCGCACGATCGTAGTCGGATCGTCAAAGTCTACTCAACCAAAAACGATAGCCACCATTGATAACCAACAAGTATAGGGCATCGCAACAGTTTTTGAGCGTGGAGTAATCAACCCAAATTTATTGCTTCGTTACAAGGGGAGCCAAAGAATAATTGAAGCTATTAGCAGCTGAGTTGTCAATTCAACCAAACCTAGAGACTAATTATCTGCAGCAAAATGATCAGTAGCAAAGTAGTTCGATAGTTTTGATAGTAGTAGTAGCAGCAATAGTAACAGTAACAGTGATAGCAATAGTTTTGTAGCAAGTGTAATAGTGATGATAGCAGCAGTAACTTAGCAGAAACAATATGGAAAAGTTGGTAGGCATTGGATCGGTGACTTGTTAGATGATATTCATCATGTGACAGTTATAACCTACGGCGATACGGCACTAGCTCCAGTTCATCGATATAATGTAGGCATGTATTCCGTAAATAGTCACACATACTTTATTAAAAGAACTTGCATGACATCTTTTGTCCTACCCTCCCGAGGCAGCGGGGTCCATATTGGAAACTAAGGGATATTAAGGCCTCCTTTTAAAAAAGAACTGGAACAAAGCATTAACACATACTGAATACATGAACTCCTCAAACTACGGTCATCATCGGGAGTGGGCCCGGTTATTGTCAAACCGGGGTTGCCGGATCATAACACGTAGTAGGTGACTATAACTTGCAAGATCGGATCTAGAACATAGATATAATGGTGATAACATAAACGGTTCAGATCTGAAATCATGGCACCTGAGCCCAAAGTGACAGGCATTAGGCACAGCAAAGTCATACCAACATCAATCTAAGAACATAGTAGATACTAGGGATCAGGCCCTAACAAAACTAACTCGATTACATGATGAATATCATCCAACTCCTCACCGACCAGCGAGCCTACGAAGGAATTACTCACTCCAGGTGGGAAGCATCATAGAATTGGTGATGGAGAAGGGTTGGTGATGACAAAGAACGAAGATCCCCCTCTCTAGAGCCGCAAACGGACTCCAGATCTGCCCTTCCGAGGAAGAACGGGGCTTGGCGGCGGCTCCATCTCATGGATCGCGATATTTCTTTCTCCCTGATTTTTTTCTCCGAAAATAGGAATTTATAGTGTTAGTGTTGAGGTCTGCAGGGCCACCAGGTTGGTACAACCCACATGGGCGCGCTAGGAGAAGGGGGCGCACCCTGGTGGGTTGTGCCCACCCAGGGGCCCCTCTCCGGTAGGTCTTCGCTCCAGAAATTCTTATATATGATATAAAAGTTCCTCAAAAAGTTTCATTCCATTCCGAGAACTTTTATATCTGCACAAAAACAACACCATGGTAGTTCTGCTAAAAACAGCGTCAGTTCGGGGTTAGTTTCATTCAAATCATGCAAATTAGAGTCCAAAACAAGATGGAAAATGTGAGAAAAAGTAGATCCGTTTGAGACGTATCAACTCCCCCAAGCTTAAACCTTTGCTTGTCCTCAAGCAATTCAGTTGATAAAATGAAAGTGAGAAATAAAAAAATTTACGAACTCTTTTGCTCTTGTTTGCATAAATAAGCTTAAACAGCACCCAGGTTTTCAGCCAACATTATAACTAACCATGTCGACAATAACTCTTAAAGATTATAATGACTCATATCAATGACATAATCAACTAGCGAGCAATAATAAGATGTCTCAAACGGCAACACATTGTCAAAACAACCATGATATAATATGACAATAATGGTATCTCGCTAGCCCTTTATGAGACAGCAAAACATAAATGTAGAGGACCTCCAAAGTTCAAGTAGCGACTAAACATTGTAATTCATTGTAGAAAAGATCCAGTCATGATGCACCCAACATTAGCTACACACAATGCATAAATCATGACCGCTGTGCTCTACTCAGTTTCTGGCGCTTGTTTTAGAATGTGATGACACAACATAAAACTAAATAGATAGTCCCTTCGCCAGAGGGAAGCAGTGATTTGCAGAGGTGCCAGAGATCAATTTTTAAAACAGAGATAAATGTAATTTTAAGACATGCACCTTTCTCATTTACTTCACGGCCATCAGTTATCAACATCTTCCATGCTAAGCACGCTAGTGGCGGTTCCCAAACAATAAAAGTAAAGGTTTACTCCCCCTCCACCAACAATCACACTCCATAGCTTGTCCGAAACAACGGGTGTTGTCCAAACCAACAATAGTCCTGGGGGAGTTTTGTTTAATTATTTGCATTTTTGAGTTTGGGACTGGGAATCCCTATTATCGCCCATTTTCTCGTGCGGTGGCAAGTGAGTAAACACTCGACCTGAGAATAACCCGCTTAGCATGGAAGATACCGACCACCTCCTGTCGTTCCATGAACGATCCAGGCACACAAAATGGATGATTTTTTAGAAGTTTTTAGAGGTGGCACATGCAAATTTAATTAGGATGGCAGGGTAATACCGTATATAGGTAGGTATGGTGGACTCATCTAGAATAACTTTGGGTTCAAGGTTTTTGATGTACAAGGAGAATCCCCACTTAGTACAGGCGAGGGCTAGCAATTTAGATTGAGAAGCGGCCAGCTAGAGAGCAACAACGATCATAACCATGCATTATGTGTAAGTAACATTGGAAACTAGCATGAGTAGGATATGAACACCATGAACATAAACATTATAGAGGCTATGTTGGTTTTGATTCAACTACATGCATGGACATGTACCAAGTCAAGCTACTTGAACATTCAGAGGATACCATATCATCATACTACATCACAATCATCTTAATGCTATGTTGATATCCAAGATAAATCATTATTAACTCCCAGCTACTTATGCATGGCATGGGAAACTATAATATCTAATTGTCATTGCAAACATGTTTAATCATAATGGGCTGAATCATGGGTACTAGGTTAAACATATTTACACAGATAGAACAAGTCGAGTTCATACCAGTTTCTCTTTGCCACGGCCAGTTCATTGAATGTCGTCATTATTGCCTTTCACTTGCACGATCGAATGATATGAAAGTAATAATAGTGCAAGAGTGCCATGGACTAAGCTGGAATCTGCAGAACATTTTATTCAAAAGGAGAAGACAAGGTAAAATGGGCTCTTTATTAGTTCAACAATTATTCATATGAGAGCCACTCAACATTTTCATCGTGGTCTTCTCCTTGGTGCAACTCAAATAAAAGGAAAAGGAATTTAGAGAAACACACTGAAATATTTTTGGAGTTTTTGGTTTTCTCGAACAAGCAAATAAAAGGGAAAAGCAAAAACGAGAAAAACTTTACATGAGAAAGCTCCCAACAAACAGAAGAAGAACAAGGAAATCTTTTTGGATTTTCTTTTTAGTACTACTACTAAGCATGCATAGAAAGTAAATTAACTACAACAATCTTTTTTGTTTTTCTAAAGTTTTTCAAACACACAAGAAGAAAGCAAGAAAATAAATCTAAACATGGATGATACAATGAAAAAGTGTGAGCACCTATAAATGGAATAAGTGGATAGGAATGTAAAGTCGGTGAGAGACACATACTCCCCCAAGCTTAGGCTTTTTGATGTAGGGTGGAAACCCTAGGGGCCGATCTTTCACGAAAGGAGCGGATCCCGCAATGAACATGAAGAAGACGAGGGGAAATCATAAAGGGGCACAAAGAGAAACACTCAAACCAACAAGATTAAGTCACACATGTGCTAGATCCTCGAAACACGAGAGGAGATACAAGATCCAAAGTCAACAAAGGACGATGCAAATGGTAACCGGTCTTCTCCGTGAGAGGTCTTGATGGTCTTATCCATGAGGAGGTCTTGAATCCAAGTGGATCTTTTCTGAAGAGGGGCCGTAGTCTCTCTCGTGGAGTAGATCCGGATGGATGAGCGAAGCTCTATCTCACAAATGAGCTAACACAATGCTGACCCTAAAATGTAGGTAGGAGGAGATTATATATAGTCTAGGGGCGAAAGGGAACATGGCCCTCGGCCCTTTATTGTGCGTAGACAGACGGGGTCGGACGTCCGGGCGTCAGGTCGGATGTCCGGGCCTTCGAGAAGTGTCGGATGTCCGAAGCTGGGGCCGGATGTCCGGGATGACAGGGATTCCCTTCTGTCCTCTGTTTGCAGCTTGTCCGGATATCCGGGCATTGGGGCCGGATTTTCGAGCCCGGCCGGATGTCCGGGCTGGGGCTGGATATTTGGGGCCTATAGATGTCTAGTGGCTGGAAGGCTGCTGCAGCTGATGTCTCCAGCGGTCGGATGTCCGGGCTCGGGGCCGGATGTCCGGGCCCTAGAGCTGCCTTCTTCTCCTTTCGGCGTTCCTCTTCATCCATGGACTTGGCGGCTTGTCCATCTTCACGTGCATATCCGGGAGGGTCGTCTTGGTACCTAATCATGCACAACATCTCAGACTTAGGTAGTAGCCATGTATCGAGGGGATCATATGTAATATCACTAAGGAGAGAAGTCACCTCGGTCTCGAGAGCTCTAGCTCTAGCTCGAGTCATAGGTCCTCTTGGCACTTCGTGAGGCAGGTCCATGGGGATGACCGTAGGATGCTCCGCATAATCTCCCCTCTCTTGGGGAAGATCTGACCTCGGATTGAAATCCTCATCACCATGGTAGGGCGAGAGATCTTTGACGTTGAAGATGTTGCTCATGGAGTACTTGTCGCATGGAATGTCGATCTTGCAGGCGTTGTTGTTGTAGCGTTCAAGCACCTTGAAAGGTCCATCCGCTCGTGGTCGAAGTTTGGACTTGCGTTCATGGGGGAAGCGGTCCTTGCGAAGGTGTAGCCACACAAGATCTCCAATGTTGAATACCATGGGGTGCTTGTTGATGTTGCGCTTGGTCACAAGTCGTTGTACTTGGCGCTCGATGGTGTGCCTTGTATCTTCATGCACCTTCTTGAGATGGTTCACACGTGCACTTGCGTCCATATTGATGCACTATTGTAGTGGTAGAGGTAGAATGTCCAAAGGGGACAATGGGTTAAATCCGTAGACGACCTCAAAGGGGGAGTTGCCAGTAGTTGAGTGTCTTGCGCGGTTGTAAGCGAACTCGACGATAGGTAGACACTCCTCCCACTCCTTGATGTTCTTCTTGACGAGCGCTCAAACTAGATCGCAGAGTGTGCGGTTGGTCACCTATGTTTGGTTGTCGGTTTGAGGATGGTAAGCCGTGGATAAGAGTAGCTTGATTCAAAGCTTGGCGCATAGGGTCTTCCAAAAGTAACTCAAGAACTTGACGTCGCGGTCTGAGACAATCGTCTTTGGCACTCCATGTAGTCGTAAGATCTCCCTACAAAAGATATTCGCAACATGTGAAGCATCGTCTATCTTGTTGCAAGGAATGAAATGTGCCATCTTAGAGAATCGGTCCACAACGACAAATACCGAATCCTTTCCATTTCTAGTTCTAGGCAATCCAAGTACAAAATTCATGCTAATATCTTCCCATGGTTGATATGGAATTGGAGAGGCATATAAAGTCCATGGGACTGAGCTTTAGACTTAGCTTTGTGACATGTAGAGCATCGGTTGGTGAAGCGGTTGACGTCGCAAAACATCTTGGGCCAATAGTAGTTCTTGGAGAGCGTGGCGAAAGTCTTGTCGCGTCCAAAATGTCCCATTAATCCTCCTCCATGAGATTCTTGCAAAAGCAACAAACGAAGAGAAGACTCAGGGATGCAATGTTTGTTAGCTCTCATAAGATATCCATCTTTGATGTAATAGCGTTCCCAAGATGTATGCATCAAACATTTGGCATAAGGAGTAGCAAAAGTGGGGTCATGCGCATACAAGTCTTTTATGTGCTCAAAGCCAATGACATCCAATTCAAGTTGAGTAACAAGCATGCATATGCGGGAAAGAGCGTCCGCCACAACATTTTCCTTACCTTTGATGTACTTGATGACATAAGGAAAAGACTCAATGAATTCACTCCATTTAGCATGACGCTTGTTCAACTTAGTTTGACCCTTAAGGTGTTTAAGCATTTCATGATCGGCATGAATGATAAATTTATGAGGGCGAAGATAGTGTTCCCATTCATGCAAAACTCGCAGTAAAGCATATAACTCTTTGTCATAGATGGGGTAATTGAGTTGCGCTCCGGAAAGTTTCTCACTAAAATAAGCTATGGGGCACATCTCTTGCGTTAACACACCTCCTATGCCATTACCACTAGCATCGCAATGAATCTCAAAGGGTTTGTCAAAGTTGGGTAATGCAAGCACGGGAGCATGAGTAAGAAAATTCTTAAGCTCAATGAAAGCGGTATCTTGGGATGGTCCCCAAACAAAAGGCGCATTTTTCTTGCTCAAAGCATGCAAAGGTGAATTAATGGTGCTAAAGTCCTTCACAAATCTACAGTTGAAACCGGCTAAACCAAGGAAGCTATGCACTTGATGCAAGTTGGTTGGTTGTGGCCAAGTTTTAATAGCATTGATCTTAGAGTCATCAACATGAACACCCTTAGAGGAAACAACAAAACCCAAGAAAATGAGCTTATCAACGCCAAAAGGCACTTTTCCATGTTAGCATAGAGACGCTCTTTTTTAAGAGTTTGCAAAATGGTTCGAACATGGGTGACATGATCTTTAAGAGATTTGCTATAAACAAGGATATCATCGAAGTGGACCACAACAAACTCACCAATGTAAGGGCGAAACACATAGTTCATAAGACGCATGAAAGTACCCGGTGCTTCCGATAAACCCATAGGCATGACTAACCACTCATACAAACCAAACTTTGTTTTGAAAGGAGTTTTCCATTCATCACCCTCTTGTATGCGGATTTGATAGTAACCACTTTTAAGATCAATTTTTGAAAAGATAGTGGCACCACTAAGTTCATCAAGCATATCATCAAGGCATGGAATGGGATACCTATACCGAACGGTGATAGCATTGATAGGTCTACAATCGGAGCACATGCGAAAGCTACCGTCTTGTTTTGGCACAAGAATGACCGAAACGGCACAAGGACTCAAACTTTCACGCACACGTCCATGGTCTATGAGATGATTTACTTGCCTTTGTATTTCTTTGGTCTCTTCGGTGTTGACGCGGTAGGGAGCTTTGCTCGGAAGAGGTGCTCCCGGGATGAGGTCGATGCGGTGCTCGATGCCTCGTAGTGGAGGTAGTCCCGGAGGTAGCTCGTCGGGGAAAACATCTTGGAATTCCTGCAAAAGAGAAGACAACACTAAAGGTAGAGTGTAAGAGGTGTTAGCTTTTGGTGCGTCGTCCTTGCACAAAAGTGAAGGAAATATGCCCTAGAGGCAATAATAAAGTTGTTATTTATATTGCCTTATATCATGATAAATGTTTATTATTCATGCTAGAATTGTATTAACCAGAAACTTAGTACATGTCTGAATACATAGACAAACATAGTGTCACTAATTTGCCTCTACTTGACTAGCTCGTTGAATCAATGATGGTTATGTTTCCTAACCATAGGCATGAGTTGTCATTTGATTAACAGGGTCACATCATTAGAGAATGATGTGATTGACTTGACCCATCCGTTAGCTTAGCACGATGATCATTTAGTTTGTTGCTATTGTTTTCTTGATAACTATACATGATCCTATGACTATGAGATCATGCAACTCCCGAATACCAAAGGAACACTTTGTGTGCTACCAAACATCACAACGTAACTGGGTGATTATAAAGGTGCTCTACAGGTGTCTTCGGTGGTGTTTGTTGAGTTGGCATTGATCAAGATTAGGATTTGTCACTCCAATTGTCGGAGAGGTATCTCTGGGCCCTCTCGGTAATGTACATCACAATAAGCCTTGCAACCATTGTAGCTAATGAGTTAGTTACGGGATGTAGCATTACGGAACGAGTAAAGAGACTTGCCGGTAATGAGATTGAACTGGGTATTGAGATACCGACGATCGAATCTCTGGCATACCGTTATGCGGTTTGACCGATAAAGATGTTCGTAGAATATGTAGGGGCCAATATGAGCATCTAGGTTCCGCTATTGGTTATTGACCGGAGACATGTCTCGGTCATGTCTACATAGTTCTCCAACTCGTAGGGTCTGCATGCTTAACGTTCGACGATGATCAGTATTATGAGTTTATGTGTTTTGATGTACCGAAGGTAGTTTGGAGTCCCGGATTTGATCACGAACATGACAATGAGTCTCGGAATGGTTGAGAAGTAAACACGATATATTGGAGGCCTATATTTGGACATTGGAATGGTTCCGAGTGGTTCGGGCATTTTTCGGAGTACCGGGAGGTTACCGGAACCCCCCGGGGAGTATATGGGCCTTATTGGGCCTTAGTGGAATAGAGGAGAGGGAAGGGAAAAGAGGAAGGTGTGCCCCCAAGCCCGATCCGAATTGGGAGGGGGGCCGGCCCCCCTTTCCTTCCTCCCTCTCTCCTCCTTCCTTCCTCTCCTACTCCTACTTGGAAGGGGGGAATCCTACTCCCCAGAGAGAGTAGGACTCCCCTAGGGCGCGCCATAGAGAGGGCCGGCCCTCCCCCTCCTCCACTCCTTTATATACGGGGAAGGGGGGCACCCCATAGACACACAAGTTGATCATTGATCTTTTAGGCGTGTGCGGTGCCCCCCTCCACCATAATCCACCTCGGTTATATCATAGGGGTGCTTAGGCGAAGCCCTATTCCGGTAGCAACATCATCACCGTCATCACGCCGTCGTGCTGACGAAACTCTCCCTCAAAGCTCTACTGGATTGTGAGTTCGCGGGACGTCACTGAGCCGAACGTGTGCAGATCGCGGAGGTGCCGTACCTTCAGTGCTAGATCGGTCGATCGTGAAGACGTACGACTACATCAACCGTGTCGTCATAACGCTTCTGCTTATGGTCTAAGAGGGTACGTAGACGACACTCTCCCCTCTCGTTGCTATGCATCACCATGATCTTGCGTGTGCATAGGAATATTTTTGAAATTACTGCGTTCCCCAACAGTGGCATCCGAGTCAGGTTTATGCATAGATGTTATATGCACGAGTAGAAAACAAAGGAGTTGTGGGCGTGGGTATATACATATTGCTTGCCGTCACTAGTTGATTCTTGATTCAGCGGCATTGTTGGATGAAGTGGCCTAGACTGACATTACGTGTACGCTTATGCGAGACTGGTTCTACTGACGTGCTTCGCACACAGGTGGCCACTGGGTGTCTGTTTCTCCAGCTTTAGTTGAATCAGATTCAATGAACAGGGTTCTTTCTGAAGATCAAAAAGCAATCACTATACCGCGTTGTGGTTTTTGATGTGTAGGTAAGAACGGTTCTTTCTCAGCCCGTAGCAGCCACGTAAAGCTTGCAACAACAAAGTAGAGGACGGCTAACTTGTTTTTGCAGGGCATGTTGTGATGTGATATGGTTAAGACATAATTCTAAATTTTATTGTATGAGATAATCATGTTTTGTAACACAGTTATCGGCAACTGGTAGGAGCCATATGGTTGTCGCTTTATTGTATGAAATGCAATTACCATGTAATTGCTTTACTTTATCACTAAGTGGTAGCGATAGTCGTAGAGGCAATAGTTTGCGAGACGACAACGATGCTTTGATGGAGATCAAGGTGTCAAGCTAGTGACGATGGTGATCATGACGGTGCTTTGGAGATGGAGATCAAAGGCACAAGATGATGATGGCCATATCATATCACTTATATTGATTGCATGTGATGTTTATCCTTTATGCATCTTATTTTGCTTAGTTCGGCGGTAGCATTATAAGATGATCTCTCACTAAATTTCAAGGTATAAGTGTTCTCCCTGAGTATGCACCATTGCTACAGTTCGTCGTGCCGAGACACCACGTGATGATCGGGTGTGATAAGCTCTACGTTCACATACAACGGGTGCAAGCCAGTTTTGCACATGCAGAATACTCAGATTAAAATTGACGAGCCTAGCATATGCAGATATGGCCTCGGAACACCGGAGACCGAAATGTCGAGCGTGAATCATATAGTAGATATGATCAACATAGTGATGTTCACCATTGTAAACTACTCCATCTCACGTGATGATCGGACATGGTTTAGTTGATATGGATCACATGATCACTTAGATGATTAGAGAGCTGTCTATCTAAGTGGGAGTTCTTAAGTAATTTGATTAATTGAACTTTAATTTATCATGAACTTAGTACCTGATAGTATTTTGCATGTCTATGTTGTTGTACATAGATGGCCCGTGTTGTTGTTCCGTTGAATTGTAATGCGTTCCTAGAGAAAGCTAAGTTGAAAGATGATGGTAGCAACTACATGGACTGGGTCCGTACCTTGAGGATTATCCTCATTGTTGCACAGAAGAATTACATCCTAGAAGCACCGCTAGGTGACAAACCCGCTGCAGGAGCAACGCCAGATGTTATGAACACCTGGCAGAGCAAAGCTGATGACTACTCGATAGTTCAGTGTGCCATGCTTTACGGCTTAGAACCGGGACTTCAACGGTGTTTTGAACGTCATGGAGCATATGAGATGTTCTAGGAGTTGAAGTTAATATTTCAAGCAAATGCCCGGATTGAGAGATATGAAGTCTCAAATAAGTTCTACAGCTGCAAGATGGAGGAGAATAGTTCTGTCGGTGAACATATACTCAGAATGTCTGGGTACCACAACCACTTGATTCAACTGGGAGTTAATCTTCCTGATGATAGTGTCATTGACAGAGTTCTTCAATCACTGCCACCAAGCTACAAGAGCTTTGTGATGAACTATAATATGCAAGGGATGGATAAGACGATTCACGAGCTCTTCGCAATGCTAAAGGCTGCAGAGGTAGAAATCAAGAAGGAGCATCAAGTGTTGATGGTCAACAAGACCACCAGTTTCAAGAAAAAGGGTAAAGGTAAGAAGGGGAACTTCAAGAAGAATAGCAAGCCAGTTGCTGCTCAAGTGAACAAACCCAAGTCTGGACCTAAGCCTGAGACTGAGTGTTTCTACTTCAAAGGAACTAGTCACTGGAAGCGGAACTGCCCCAAGTATTTGGCGGAGAAGAAGGATGGCAAAGTGAAAGGTATATTTGATATACATGTTATTGATGTGTACCTTACTAATGCTCGCAGTAGTGCTTGGGTATTTGATACTGGTTCAGTTGCTAACATTTGCAACTTGAAACATGGACTACGGATTAAGCGAAGATTGGCTAAGGACGAGGTGACGATGCGCGTGGGAAATGGTTCCAAAGTCGGTGTGATCACCGTCGGCACGCTACCTCTACATCTACCTTCCGGATTTATATTAGACCTAAATAATTGTTATTTGGTGCCAGCATTGAGCATGGACATTATATCTGGATCTTGTTTGATGCGAGACGGTTATTCATTTAAATCAGAGAATAATGGTTGTTCTATTTATATGAGTAATATCTTTTATGGTCATGCACCCTTGATGAGTGGTCTATTTTTCCTAAATCCTGATAGTAGTGATACACATGTTCATAGTATTGAGGCCAAAAGATGCAGAGTTGATAATGATACTGCAACTTATTTGTGGCACTGCCGTTTAGGTCATTTTGGTGTAAATCGCATGAAGAAACTCCATTCTGATGGACTTCTGGAATCACTTGATTATGAATCACTTGGTACATGCGAACCATGCCTTATGGGCAAGATGACTAAAACTCCATTCTCCGGAACAATGGAGCGAGCAACAAAGTTATTGGAAATCATACATACTGATGTATGTGGTCCAATGAACATTGAAGCTCGCAGCGGAAATCGTTATTTTCTCACCTTCACAGATGATTTGAGCAGATATGGGTATATCTACTTGATGAAACATAAGTCTGAAACATTCGAAAAGTTCAATGAATTTCAGAGTGAAGTGGAAAATCATCGTAACAAGAAAATCAAGTTTCTACGATCTGATCGTGGAGGTGAATATTTGAGTTATGAGTTTGGACTTCATTTGAAACAATGCGGAATAGTTTCGCAACTCACGCCACCTGGAACACCAAAGCGTAATGGTGTGTTTGAACGTCGTAATCGTACTTTACTAGATATGGTGCGATCTATGATGTCTCTCACTGATTTACTGCTATCGTTTTGGGGTTATGCTTTAGATATAGCTGCATTCACATTAAATAGGGCACCATCTAAATCCGTCGAGACGACACCTTATGAACTGTGGTTTGGCAAGAAACCCAAGTTGCCGTTTCTGAAAGTTTGGGGCTGCGATGCTTATGTGAAAAAGCTTCAACCTGATAAGCTCGAACCCAAATTAGACAAATGTGTCTTCATAGGATACCCAAAGGAGACTATTGGGTACACCTTCTATCATAGATCTGAAGACAAGATATTCGTTGCTAAGAATGGATCATTTCTAGAGAAGGAGTTTCTCTCGAAAGAAGTGAGTGGGAGGAAAGTAGAACTTGACAAGGTAATTGTACCATCTCCCTTATTGGAAAGTAGTTCATCACTGAAATCAGTTCCAGTGATTCCTACACCACTAAGTGAGGAAGCTAATGATGATGATCATGAAACTTCTGATCAAGTTACTACCGAACCTCATAGGTCAACCAGAGTAAGATCTGCACCAGAGTGGTACAGTAATCCTGTTCTGGAAGTCATGTTACTTGACCATGACGAACCTACGAACTATGAGGAAGCGATGATGAGCCCAGATTCCACAAAATGGCTTGAAGCCATGAAATCTGAGAAGGGAGAACAAATTATGGAATTTGGTTGACTTGCCCGATGATCGATAGGCCATAGAGAATAAATGGATCTTCAAGAAGACTGACGCTGACGGTAATGTTACTGTCTACAAAGCTCGACTTGTTGCAAAGGGTTTTTGACAAGTTCAAGGAGTTGACTACGATGAGACCTTCTCACCCGTAGCGATGCTTAAGTCCGTCCGAATCATGTTAGCAATTGTCGCATTTTATGATTATGAAATTTGGCAAATGAATGTCAAAACTGCATTGCTTAATGGATATCTTAAAGAAGAGTTGTATATGATGCAACCAGAAGGTTTCGTCGATCCAAAAGGTGCTAACAAAGTGTGCAAGCTCCAGCGATCCATTTATGGACTGGTGCAAGCCTCTCGGAGTTGGAATATATGGTTTTATAGTGTGATCACAGCATATGGTTTTATACAGACTTTTGGAGAAGCCTATATTTACAAGAAAGTGAGTGGGAGCTCCGTAGCATTTCTGATATTATATGTAGATGACATATTGTTAATCGGAAATGATACTGAATTTCTGAATAGCATAAAAGGATACTTGAATAAGAATTTTTCAATGAAAGACCTCGGTGAAGCTGCTTATATATTGGGCATCAAGATCTATAGAGATAGATCAAGACACTTAATTGGACTTTCACAATGCACATACCATGATAAAGGTTTGAAGAAGTTCAAAATGGATCAGGCAAAGAAAGGGTTCTTATCTGTATTACAAGGTGTGAAGTTGAGTCCGACTCAATGCCCGACCACTGCAGAAGATAGAGATAAAATGAAAGGTGTTCCCTATGCTTCAGCCATAGGCTCTATCATGTATGCATGCTGTGTACCAGAACTGATGTGTGCCTTGCTATAAGTTTAGCAGGGAGGTACCAAAGTAACCAAGAGTGGATCACTAGACAGCCGTCAATAACATCCTGAAATACCTGAAAAGGACTAAGGATATGTTTCTTGTATATGGAGGTGACAAAGAGCTCCTCGTAAACGGTTACATCGATGCAAGCTTTGACACTGATCCGAATGACCCTAAGTCACAGACCGGATACATGTTTTTATTAAATGGATGAGCTGTCAGTTGGTGTAGTACCAAGCAGAGCGTGATGCAACCGTCGACACAAAATCGATGGCACGAATATTTCCCAACCTTTGATGGTACGATGTCACTTGAAACGACGTGGCGCTCGCGATCTTGTAGATGCAATCACCACAGAAACAACACGCACACCCGAGAGAGGAAGTACGTGGACGATCCTCCACGGATCAGCAACAAAGTAGAGACGACGTCTCTAATCCCTCGCCAAAAACACAAAGCAATAATTAAAGCTCCTTGACAAATATACGCTATGGGGAGATACCCCGACTTGCTTTTCCTCTGTTCCAGAACCAAAACAACCTCCAAAAAAACTCCCCCTAACGCTACGGCACGGAAGAATAAATAGTGCGCTGACCCTGGCCGGCCTAAGACAATCGTACCTGACTAGAACTTCTCTAAATATCCTAACCGACTATTATTCTAATCTAATTAACAACCGGCTAATTAGTGCGGTAATTTAGGCACGCATGCCTTTTCTTTCCAAACAAAGATGCATACGTGTCAGGTCCTTTCTTTATTGAAATCAACATGTTGGTTGCCATCCACACATGGAGTCTTGTAATCCCAGCTTTCCTTGCATTCTGCATACTTCTTGACCACGTAGCCAAACCGATCAAAACCAATCTTAGACTGGTTCAAGGGCTGCACTCCTCCTGTTATCCAGCTTCCCCGTATATGAATATTATTTTTCTATCACCACTTTGGTGCTGTATAGTTTGACGGCCTTATCGTCACAAATTGTTGACGCAGTGTAGGCACAATATACCTCTCCTTTCTTCCTTCGGTGTCCTTATTAATAGTATCAGTAGCGAGAACACATGGGGTCACATCATCCTCCCTCCCTTGAATAGAAACCGTCCTCGGTTTCAGTCTATACCTTGCAGATTTTTTCTTGAACACTTCTATGGTACAACTGATATCTTTTGCATCTTCGAGAAGAATAGCGTAGAACTCACCTTTATGCATAAAAGTGTACCTATTTGTTCGTCCATGATGGAGAGCGTTAACATCATGCTGCCATGGACGCCCCAAAATAATATGACAAACATGTAGTGGCATAACGTGGCATTCCACTTTATCAACATAACCATCAATAGAAAAAGGGACCTTCACCCTGTGAGTAACCTTCACTTTTCCCACATCATTGATCCACTTCATATAGTATGGTTTTGGGTGCTCCCACGTTGGCAAAGAAAGAGACTCGGCCACATCCTTGCTAATCATGTTGCTAGCACTGCCGCCATCAATTATCAGTTTGCACACTTCTTCCTTGATGGTACATGCAGTATAAAAAATACTCTGTCGTTGTCCTGGTTCAAGAATGACCTTGTCATCTCGCTGGACCTTATGTGCTAGCAAACTCTCCATATCGGGATCATCTTGAGGATAACATAGTATGGTATCACCACGACCTCTTATGATTCCATCCTCTAACTTAGGCGTCTCATCTTCAGATTCTGAAATATATTCCGCATCAACAAGTAGAACCCTTCGTTGATTGGAACATTCATGCTTCATGTGTCCACGTCCTCCACACTTGTGGCAAATAATATTACGGTGATGCGATGACGTCGCACTAGATGAAACCTGAGAAACCTCCTTTGGCGCAGCCGCCACTTTGCTCTGTTCAATGCTTCCCGACTTATAAGGAGTCAGTTTAGCACTAAAACCACCATCAATAGGAGAAGAACCACGTCGCCCATTGTTGTAAGTTGGACGATTCTCTGAAGCTTGCTTCTCCAATACCCAACATTCAGCACGCTCCGCTTGATGAAGTAACTCATGAATATCATTATATTGCATTAAATCAACACGGTCACGAATCTTTTCTTCTAACCCCTCAAAGAAACGTACCATGGTCGCCTCCGCAGACTCACGCACAGCTGTACGGATCACCAAAACTTGCATCTCCTTGTAGTACTCATCAACTGATTTCATACCTTGCACTAGACGATGCAATCTACTATGAAGCTGGCGAGTGTAGTAAGCAGGCACAAAACGTTCCCTCACGATTCGCTTCATGTCAGCCCATGTCACTGGTCGCTCATGAGTACGGTTCTTACTATCCCACCATACAAGAGAATACTCTGTAAATTCGATAGATGCAACACGAACCTTCTTCTCTTCGGAGTAGTTGTGACCATCAAAAATCTGATTTACGCGCATCTCCCACTCCAAATATTTCTCCGGGTCAGCACAACGTCCAGAGAATTCAGGTATGGTTATCTTGATTCGACCCAAACCATCATCCTCGTGGGCACCATTGCCGCCATAGTCACGACGCTGCCCAGCATGGCGGTGAGCCCCAGCATCATGCCGTGGTCGGTGAGGTAAGCCTCCACGGGCATCAGAATCCTCAGAAAAATCACCATCATCGTCATTGGCATGGTCACGATGTCGTAGTGGTGAGTGGGAATGTCGGGGTGCCACATCTCTCGCCTGAAGGCGCTGAACTGCTGCGGTGAGCCAATTAAGACTCGCAGTCACCACCTGTAGACTATCAGTGCGCTCTCGATCGCTGGCAGTCAAACGCTTGTTCAACCTGTCCTCGACACCAACAATATTTGCATACAACTCCTCAACCCTTGTCCCAAGCTTCTTGTTCGCTCCCTTGATCGACATGAGATGGATACGTAAATCATCACTTATATTCAGATCCTCCGGAAGTTCATCGCCCTCCTCATGATCAGATTTCTCATGCTGCGAGTTCACCATCTTTCAAACAATTGAATCAAATAGCCGAGGAAAAAAATTGTACCGTGATCAACCTTGCTCTGAATAACACTTGATGCAACCGTCGACAGAAAATCGATGGCGTGAATATTTTCCAATCTTTCCCGGTACGATGTCACTTGAAACAATGTGGCGCTCACGATCTTCTAGATGCAATCACCACAGAAACAACACGCACACCCGAAAGAGGAAGTACATGGACGATCCTCCACGGATCGGCAGCAAACTAGAGACGGCGTCTCTAATCCCTCGCCAAAAACACAAAGCAATAATTAAAGCTCCTTGACAAAAACATGCTACGGGGAGATACCCCGACTTGCTTTTCCTCTATTCTAGAACCAAAACAACCTCCAAAAAACTCCCCCTAACGCTATGGCACAGAAGAATAAATAGTGTGCTGGCCCTGGCCGGCCTAAACCAATCGTACCCGACTAGTACTTCTCTAAATATCCTAAGCGACTATTATTCTAATCTAATTAAGAACCAGCTAATTAGTGTGGTAATTTAGGCACGCAGGCCTTTTCTTTCCAAACAAAGATGCATACGTGTCAGGTCCTTTCTTTATTGAAATCAACATGTTGGTTGCCATCCACACATGGAGTCTTGTAGTCCCAGCTTTCCTTGCGTTCTGCATGCTTCTTCACCACGTAGCCAAACCGATCAAAACCAATCTTAGACTGGTTCAAGGGCTGCACTCCTGTTATCCAGCCTCCCCGTATATGAATATTATTTTTCTGTCGCCACTTCGGTGCTGTACAGTTTGATGGCCTTATCATCACAAATTGTTGACGCAGTGCAGGCACAATATACCTCTCTTTTCTTCCTTCGGTGTCCTTATTAACAAGATCAGTAGCGAGAACACATGGGGTCACATCAGAGCATCGTCGCGGGATCTATGTGTGAAGCGGAATACATAGCTGCTTCGGAAGCAGCAAATGAAGGAGTCCGGATGATGGAGTTCATATCCGATCTAGGTGTCATACCTAGTGCACCGGGTCCAATGAAAATCTTTTGTGACAATACTGGAGCTATTGCCTTGGCCAAGGAATCCAGATTTCACAAGAGAACCAAGCACATCAAGAGACGCTTCAATTCCATCCGCGATCAAGTCAAGGAGGGGGTCATGGAGATTTGCAAGATACATACGGATCTGAATGTTGCAGACCCGTTGACTAAGCCTCTCTCACGAGCAAAACATGATCAGCACCAAGACTCCATGGGTGTTAGAATCATTACAATGTAATCTAGATTATTGACTCTAGTGCAAGTGGGAGACTGAAGGAAATATGCCCTAGAGGCAATAATAAAGTTGTTATTTATATTTCCTTATATCATGATAAATGTTTATTATTCATGCTAGAATTGTATTAACCGGAAACTTAGTACATGTGTGAATACATAGACAAACAGAGTGTCACTAGTTTGCCTCTACTTGACTAGCTCGTTGAATCAATGATGGTTATGTTTCCTAACCATAGACATGAGTTGTCATTTGATTAATGGGATCACATCATTAGAGAATGATGTGATTGACTTGACCCATCCGTTAGCTTAGCACGATGATCGTTTAGTTTGTTGCTATTGCTTTCTCCATAACTATACATGTTCTTATGACTATGAGATCATGCAACTCCCGAATACCAAAGGAACACTTTGTGTGCTACCAAACGTCACAACATAACTGGGTGATTATAAAGGTGCTCTACAGGTGTCTCCGATGGTGTTTGTTGAGTTGGCATGGATTAAGATTAGGATTTGTCACTCCAATTGTCGGAGAGGTATCTCTGGGCCCTCTCGGTAATGTACATCACAATAAGCCTTGCAAGCAATGTAGCCAATGAGTTAGTTACGGGATGTAGCATTACAAAACAAGTAAAGAGACTTGCTGGTAACGAGATTGAACTGGGTATTGAGATACCGACGATCGAATCTCGGGAAAGTAACACACCGATGACAAAGGGAACAACGTATACCGTTATGATGTTTGACCGATAAAGATCTTCGTAGAAAATGTAGGAGCCAAGATGAGCATCCAGGTTCCGCTATTGGTTATAGATCGGAGACATGTCTCGGTCATGTCTACATAGTTCTTGAACCTGTAGGGTTCGCACGCTTAACGTTCAGTGATGATCGATATTATGAGTTTATGTGTTTTGATGTACCGAAGGTAGTTCGGAGTCCCGGATTTGATCACGGACATGACGAGGAGTCTCGGAATGGTTGAGACGTAAATATCGATATATTGGAAGCCTATATTTGGACATCAGAATGGTTCTGAGTGGTTCGGGCATTTTTCTGGAGTACCGGGAGGTTACCGGAACCCCCCGGGGAGTATATGGGCCTTATTGGGCCTTAGTGGAATAGAGGAGAGGGAAGGGAAAAGAGGGAGTCACGCCCCCCCAAGCCCAATCTGAATTGGGAGGGGGGTTGGCTCCCCTTTCCTTCCTCCCTGTCTCCTCCTTCCTTCCTCTCCTACTCCTACTTGGAAGGGGGGAATCCTACTCCCGGAGGGAGTAGGACTCCCCTAGGGCGCGCCATAGAAAGGGCCGGCCCTTCCCCTCCTCCACTCCTTTATATATGGGGATGGGGCACCCCATAGACACACAAGTTGATCATTGATCTTCTAGCCGTGTGCGTGCCCCCCTCCACCATAATCCACCTCGGTTATATTGTAGTGGTGCTTAGGTGAAGCCCTGTTCCGGTAGCAACATCATCACCGTCATCACGCCGACGTGCTGACGAAACTCTCCCTTGAAGCTCTACTGGATCGTGAGTTCACGGGACGTCACCGAGCCGAACGTGTGCAGATCGCGGAGGTGTTGTACCTTCGGTGCTAGATAGGTCGATCGTGAAGACATACGACTACATCAACCACGTTGTCATAACGCTTCCGCTTACGGTCTATGAGGGTACGTAGACGATACTCTCCCCTCTTGTTGCTATGCACCACCATGATCTTGCTTGTGCGTAGGATTTTTTTTGAAATTACTGCATTCCCCAACAAAAAGGACATAGTGTAGGACACTAGATGGATTCTCACACACTCCTCTTATCTCACTTTTGGTGGCCAATAGAACTAAGTTCTTGTTGTTTCTCATCGTGGAGGCACTCAATTTGGGCTTGTGGCACTCACTCTCTTTTTGGTTGTTCGCTCTCTCACCATTCTCTCGACGATGGGTGGCTTGCTTGTCGGCGATCACTTGGCTCGGAGACATAGGGCGAAGTACGTATTCCTTTTCTTTCATCTTGAAGATGTAGTGGTTCGTTTGACCGTTGTGGATGACACCTCTATCAAATTGCCATGGTCGACCAAGAAGAAGGTGGAAAACGGTCATTGGAACGACATCACACTCCAAAGTGTCTTCGTAAGCTCCGATTTTGAAGGAGACTTGCACTTTATGCTCATCTTTAATAGTGCTGGAGTCACTCTGCCATTGAACTTTGTAGGGATGTGGGTGCTTCATCTTGGGCAATTGGAGCTTGGAGCAAAGTTCTTGACTTGCTAGGTTATGGCAACTCCCTCCATCGATGATGACCTTGACGGACCTTCCATTGATGTCAGCCTTGGTATGAAAGATATGGCATCTTTGGTCTTCTTCTTGGTGATGTTGAAGAGTCAATACCTTGGAGACAACAAGAGCGGGACTTGAATCTTCATCACAAAAGACTTGTTCCTCTTCATTGTTCACTTGCCGGTGCATGGCGACTTGCTCAAGTGCTTCCGTTTCTCATTCACTCATGGAGTTGTATGTACCATCATCATTGAGGATCATGGTTCGCTTGTTGGTACCGTCAAAGGACTTGTGGCCTCGGCCTCTGCATGTGAAGCATTTCAAGGAACTTGTCTTGACGGTCTCATCGGTTGGGGTAGATGATGATGAAGCTCGCGGCTTGAAGTTGCTTGTATTAGGTGGATGACTTGGAGTTGTCAAAGTTTTCTTGTAACTCGACTTATCGTTGTTGCTTGTAAAAGGTTTGGTTGAGGTAGAAGGTGTTGGAGTCGTTGAAGCTTGGGTGTTGGAGAAGCCGTATGACTTGGATGAGAACTTGGCATACTTGAAGTCTTCTTGCACTTGACGTTCCGCTTTGGTAGCTTGATGCACTAGCTCGATGAGGTTCGAGTATGGTTGGAAGTCGGTGATCTTCTTGATGGGATGATTGAGTCCATTCAAGAAACGTGCCATAGTTTGCTCATCATCTTCCATGACATTGGCTCGTATCATTGCAATCTCCATTTCCTTGTAGTACTCCTCAACACTCTTGGTTCCTTGCTTGAGTAGTTGGAGTTTCTTGAAGAGGTCGCGGTTTAGTAGGTAGGCACGAAGCGTGCTCTAATGACATCCTTCATTTGCACCCAAGTAGTGATGGGTGGTTCACCTTTTGCCTCTCGGCGCTCAATGACTTGTTCCCACCAAATGAGGACATAGTCTTGGAACTCAAGGGATGCCATCGTGATCTTCTTCTCTTCTTCATAGTTGTGCAAGCGGAAGCTTTTGTCGACCTTCAATGCCCATGAAAGGTACTCTTCGGGTCATTGCTTCCATTGAACTTGGGCATGGTGAACTTTAGCTTGCCCTAGCGTTCCTCTTCATTGTGTTTGGGATGGGGATGAAGACGTCCTTGACGAGGAGGATCGTCTCTCACAACTTGCTCTTGCCGTGGAGGATTTCCATTGTCTTCTTGTTCTTTTTGAACTTGATGTTCTTGGAGAGCTTGTGGAGGAACATGTCGAGCTTGACGTTGCACGCGAGCTTGATATACTCGTTCTTGAACTTCTTCGCGAAGTGCTTCTTCATGCTCACGAGATTGTCGGCCTCGGTTGGCTACGACTCGACTTGATTCTCGGAGGGCTTGTTGCGCCTCAAGTGCTTGAGCATCTCGCAATTGTTGCTCTTTACGTTGTGCCTCGGCCTCTTGTGCTTCTTGGTGTAGATGCGCTCGCTCTTCCTCTTTGTGTTGGCGTTGTCGTTGCCATTCTCGTGCTTGCGCAAAGGTAGCTTGGTTTTGACAATGTTGTTGTTCTTGGGAGTTGTTGTCGTGTAGAGGGTTGCGGTTGGCTTGATGATCTTGGATCGCGGCACGATGAAGAGTATTCGATGTCGGTGTACTTGAGCCGGAGATGGTGTAGTCGGAGTGTCAACTTGAGCGGCTCCATTTTGATGAGGACAAAGTGGAAGAAGAGCAGTTGAGCAACAAATCACGAATCTCGTCCATTCTTACGTCGTTCTCTTGCTTGTGGTCGTCGAGTGTGTGGTCGAAGTAGTCCCTTGTACATTGCTCGGAGAGTCACAAGTCGGTGGCGAGGTTGTCGATGCGTTCGCTCATTGCTTGTTGCTCTTGATGCAAAGCACGTTGTGCACCAAAGAGGTGGCTCTTTGTGACGTAGGAGTTCATGTCATCGTCTTGCCCGATGAAGAGTGGGTTGGTAGAAGTACTTGGCCTATCCATCATTCCAGGAAAATATGTGAGTGGGAGAAGGACAAGAACTTATACCAAATGTACCTTGACCGATGTTGAAGGTGGATCAAAGATCACTCCAATGTGGAACAAGGAAATATCATAATCGGTACAAATTCTTGTCGGTTTCTCACACCTACACAAGTAAAAGCTTATGGTGGAGCTTGGTTAGGATGATGGCACAAAATTTGATGCAATTGACAGTGAGCTTCAATAATGTTGGAAAAGATTCACAAGTTTGTAGTGCAACAAGTAGACCAAGCAAAATATGGTACACAGAAACACACACGCAAAGAGATAAGTGGGGTCGTGCAACCAAGGATGAGCCAAAATGTGGAATCCACTAAAATGCTCTTGTTGCACAACACTAGAGAGACGCTAGCACGATTGCACAATAGGCGGATACGAAGACTTGTGCACAACCTACTAAGCAAAAATGCAACGACTTCTATCCCAAGTATGCTCTATGTATGGTGTTTCGATGATATGATCCAAGATGATCTAGTATGACAATCTTAATGTTGTATGATGCTATGGTTCTTGCTTAAAAGCTCTTTGCTTATCTTTCCCTTTTGCTTAAAAGCTTGTTTGGCTCATTGTTGTTTGAGCTCTTTTCTCATGCAATGCTTCATGAACCAAGAGAGCAATTGTGTATGCGATGACAACTTGTGACACAAGTGATGATACCAAGATATGCACCAATGATATGTATGTACGCTAAGGGAAGTATGATCACTAATGTGCACAAGTCACATTGCCGGCAATAGTCAAAGGCTAGTCTCGATGGGTAAGCGACGCAAAAGAGTAAGGCTATGATGGCTATCATGTAATGGCAAGAATGATGTATCACTATACCAAGATGAGGTTACCGCTTGATGTTGGTTGTTTGTAAGCAAGAAACGGTTGACGGTGTCAAAAATGGTGAAGTGGTCATTGTCGATGATGCGTCCATGGCAAAGATGAGCGGCGGCGATGTTGATGTCGAATCGTACCTAAATAGCCGAAACACAATAGGACATGGAACCGCAACTCAAATTCTCAAAGCAAAATGTCACCAAAATTGTCGGAGTTGGTAGTGGTAAGAGATGGTGGTGTATGTGGGTGGTATGCGGAAGTGTATGTGGGCACAGGGACAAAACTTGGCGAAATATGGACGGAAAACGGGCGGTGGATGGAAGAGATGCTGCCAGGGGCCGGATGTCCAGGCTTGATGGCCGGATGTTCGGGAGGCCGGATGTCCTGGCTGTCGGGCCGGATGTCCGGGCTCTGGATCTGTGGATGAATTCGAAGAACTTCGCGTGGAGAGGTCAAATTCAGGTAAAATTCGGGGAAGTTTGTGGATGGAAATTGGGGAAAAGTGGATGGAAAGCTAGATCTACCTGTAACACACGAAATTCGCGGATCAAATCCAACAAAACTTCATCACATAAACAAATCACAAAAAAATTGGGGCTATTTTTGTGGGTAATTTTTGAATTAGGGACAAAATCAACAAAAACAAGGCTAGAAACACAACGGGGACGCTCCGAAATCATGATCAACGTCGCTCTAGATACCAAGATGATGTAGGGTGGAAACCCTTGGGGCCGATCTTTCATGAAAGGAGCGGATCCCGTGATGAACACGGAGAACACAAGGGGAAACACGAGGGGAAATCACAAAGGGGCACAAAGAGAAATACTCAAACCAACAATATTAAGTCACACATGTGCTAGATCCTCGAAACATGAGAGGAGATAAAAGATCCAAAGTCAACAAAGGACGATACAAATGGTAACCGGTCTTCTCCGTGAGGAGGTCTTGATGGTCTTCTCCATGAGGAGGTCTTGAATCCAAGTGGATCTTCTCCGAAGAGGGGTCACAGTCTCTCTCGTGGAGTAGATCCGGATGGATGAGCGAAGCTCTATCTCACAAATGAGTTAACAAAACGCTAACCCTAAAACATAGGTAAGTGGAGAGTATATATAGTCTAGGGGGAGAAAGGGTACATGGGCCTCGGCCCTTTACTGTGCGTAGATAGATGGGGCCGGATGTCGGCGCGTCGGGCCGGATGTTCGAGCCTTCGGGAGGAGCCGGATGCCCGAGGCTGGGGCCGGATGTCCGGGATGATGGGGATTCTCTTCTATCCTCTGTTTGAAGCTTGGCCAGATTTCCGGGCTAGGCCGGATGTTCGGGCTGGGGCCGGATGTCTGGGGCCTGTAGATGTCCAGCGGCTGGAATGCTGTTGTAGCTGATGTCTCCAGCGGCCGGATGTCCGGGCTCGGGGCCGAATGTCCGGGCCCTGGAGCTGCCTTCTTCTCCTTTCGGTGTTCCTCTTCATCCATGGACTTGGCGGCTTGTTCATCTTCACGTACATCTTCGGGAGGGTCCTCTTGGTACCTAATCATGCACAACATCTCGGACTTAGGTAGTAGCCATGTCTCGAGAGGATCATATGTAATATCACTAAGGAGAGAAGTCACCTCGGTCTCGAGAGCTCTAGCTCTAGCTCGAGTCATAGGTCCTCTTGGCACTTCGTGAGGCGATGGTAGGTCCATGGGGATGACCGTAGGATGCTTCACATCACTTTTGGCCTAACTTGGTAATCGATCAATAGCCTGGAGGGTAGTATGGATCCTGAGGAGCAGGCATCCACTCATCCCACTGTTGAGGAGCAGGCATCCACTGATCCTACTATGGAGGCTCCTCCTGTGCTGCCTCATCAGCAGCCTGAGCGTTTCGATAGGCGATGATGTCTGCAGGCATAATCCTATATGCGCCCCTGACAACAGGATCAAACAAAGTAGGAGCAGGCAATGTAATAACATCACGAGTCCTCACACTAAAAACCAGGTTATACAGAATGGGGATGTGAGGAGATTCGATATCGGTAAAATGGTGGTGATCCATGCCTACACGATCTAGGTAAACTTTGGTCAAAGGGAAATCATGAGGGAGTATCTCAACCTCGAAGTGAGCCGCCAAACGAGTAGCATAAATCCCACCATGTATTTTGCCCTGAGTTTTATTAGGATGGAGGTGACGAGCCACAATAGCTCCCAAGCTATGTGTGTTGTCGCCCTCTAGTGCACGACCTAAAACAACAAGGTCTGGTGAACTAAGTGCACCCACCTTCTACCTAGCAAGCAAGGATTTGGCAATAAAAAGTGCAAAGTAATGAATAGCGGGAAAACGTAAGTCAGCAGCAGTGATGACTAACACTCCTCTCTCATCACCCACTGACAGAGTGCGATAAAAGGCCTCAAAATCGGCCGGCCTAGGCTCAACGAAGCTCCCATCAGACGGGATCATGCATATGTCACAAAACTCAGTAAGTGGTATCTGATGGTTTTCAGCATATAAATCAAAGCTCACTTCAGGAGGATTATTTCTAGGCAAGAAAGTAAAGCTCTGAACAATGATGTTTGTGAGGATGTGGTGCTAGTCACACTCATCTGCGATGAAGTCGGTGAGGCCGACATTAGCAATATATTGCATGAACTCCTCAAGAATTCCAGCCTCTTGTAGGAACGGGGTGTGCGGCCATTCGCACGACCGTACTTCCGCCAACCTCCGAGGGTGGATATCATTGTCAGAAGACTCCCCAATAACTCCCTTGGAGTTCTTCTTAGAGCCAAACTTCCTGAAGATATTCATGTTCGCATACAATTTTTTGAAAATAAAAATTTTGGAGTTACAAAAATTTGTCAACAAAACTTTGTAAGACTGATAGCAACTACTCATAGGGATACATAGAGACCATAGCAAGCATTCAAACTACTTAGACCACTAAGAATTCAACATGCAAGCACATCTACAACAGCACCAAGAGTAGCTAAGTATTCAAAGTTTAAACCACTAAAACAAAAATTATTGGACTAATGGTGGAGTCACATACCAAGCAACAATCCCCCGAAACAGTTTCAGAAACAGAGCTTTGAGCAAAGAGATCGAAATCCGCAGGTTTGAGCTCAAGAACATGGGAGAGAGAGAGAGAGCAATGGGGATTTTTTTTCTAGAGGTAGGTGATGATGTTGGATGAAGAAGTAAGTGAGGGGGACCACAACCCACCAGGGCGCGCCTAGGGGTGCTGGCGCGCCCAGGTGGGTTGTGCCCACGTGGTGCACCTCCCTCTGATGTTTATTGCACCAAAAATTCTCAAATATTCAGAAACAAATCGTATTAAATTTTCAGGGCATTCTGAGAACTTTTATTTTTGGGTCATTTTTTATTGCATGGGAAATTCAGAAAACAGATAAAACATGGAATTTTATTTTATTTAACTAATAAAACATATATAAAAAGTAGGATAGAAAGGAGTGCTTACTAAGTTCATCAACTTCATAGTGTTAAAAAATGATCCATTAATAAGGTTGATCAAGTCTTATTAACAACCACTTTCAATTAGCATGAAACCGAAGAACTTTCGTAAATCACTAAGTTACCTCAATGGGGATATGCATTTCCCAAACAATAAGCATTTCATATTTCTTTTTGAAAGTAGGTAGGGTATTTGAAAACTTCCAATAGTGATTGTCGGAGATTTTTCAATAACATTAATACCATTCACTTGGAATTGTTTCTTCGGAAAGTGCACCATATGCTCATTACCATTAATATGAAAAGTGACCTTGCTTTTATTGCAATCAATAACAGCCCCTGCAGTATTCAAGAAGGGTCTACCAAGGATAATCGACATGTTGTCGTCCTCGGGCATCTTAAGTATAACAAAGTCAGTCAAAATAGTAACATTAGCAACAACAATGGGCACATCCTCACAGATACCAATAGGTATGGCAGTTGATTTATCAGCCCTTTGCAAAGATATTTCAGTAGGTGTGAGTTTATTCAAGTCAAGTCTTTTATATAAAGAGAAAGGCATAACACTGACACCAGCTTCTAAATCACACAAAGCAGTTTTCACATAATTCTTTTTGATAGAGCAAGGTATAGTTGGTATTCCCGGATCTCCAAGTTTTTTAGGTACTCCATCTTTAAAAGTATAGTTAGCAAGCATAGTGGAGATTTCATCTTCCGGTATTTTTCTCTTATTTGTGATGATGTCTTTCATATACTTTGCATATGGAGGCATTTTCAAGATATCAGTCAAGTGAGTACGCAAAAAGAGTGGCCTCAGCATTCCAGCAATGCGTTCAAATTCTTCATCATCATTCTTTTTAGTTGACTTGGGTGGAAAAGGCATAGGTTTTTGAACCCACGGTTCTCTTTCTTTACCGTGTTTTCTAGCCGCAAAGTCTCTGTTGTCATATCTTTTATTTTCAGCTTGTGGGTTATCAAGATCAACAGGTGGTCCTATCTCAACATTATTGTCTGGTCTTTATTATTGTTTGGTTGAGAGTCTTCATGAACCTCATCATTAGTTTTTTCATTATCAGTAGGTGAGTGTTCATTGCCAGATTGAGTTTCAGCATCAGAGATAGAAATTTATTATCATTATCAGGAGGTTTCTTTATTTCAGGTTCACTAGGAGCATGTGAAGTCCTATCATTTTTCTTTTTCTTTTTCTGTTCAGAAGGACTAGGTGCACTAGTGTTAGCTCTTTGTGAATCTTGTTCAATTCTTTTAGGGTGTCCCTCAGGATAAAGTGGTTCCTGAGTCATTTTACCTCCTCTAGTTCCAACTCTAACAGCAAAGTCATGCATATTATTATTCATTTCATCAAGTAATTCTCTTTGAGATTTAGCAACTTGTTTCAATTGAGTTTGAACCGTAGAAGCATGTTTTCCAACACCTCTAACATCATTTGATATTCTGAATAACAAGTCACTCAAGCGAGCAATCATATCAGAATTATATTTCAATTGTTTCATAACATTTGCATTGAGGTGATCTTGTTTTCTAATGTAGTTTTTAAACTCATAAAGGCATTGACTAGGATGCATATTGTGAGGATTATCATTATCATTGAACTTCATAAGAGAATTTACCTCTACCACCTTAGGCATTGGTGGTGTATTAAGCCCATGTATTTCTTCAATAGGAGGTAAAATTTTAACATCCTCAGCCTTAATACCTTTTTCCTTCATAGATTTCTTTGCCTCTTGCATATCTTCAGGACTGAGATATAATATACCCCTCTTCTTCAGAGTGGGTTTAGGCGGTGGTTCAGGAATAGTCCAATCATCATAACTTTTCAATATGTTATTCAATAATTCATCAGCTTGTCCAACAGTTTGTTCCCTGAAAACACAACCAGCACAACTATCTAGGAAGTCCCTAGAAGCATCTGTTAGTCCATTATAGAAGATATCAAGTATTTCATTTTTCTTAAAAGGATGACCAGGCAAAGCATTAAGTAACTGGCAAAGCCTCCCCCAAGCTTGTGGGAGACTCTCTTCTTTAGTTTGCACAAAGTTCAATATTTCTTGTAAGGCAGCTTGTTTCATATGAGCAGGAAAATATTTTTTAGAGAAGTAATAAATCATATCCTGAGGACTACGCGCACAACCAGGAGTAAGAGTGTTGTACCAAGCTTTAGCATAACCCTTTAATGAGAAAGGAAATAATTTGAGAATAAAGTAGTAACGAGCTTTCTCATTATGAGTAAAAAGGGTGGCTATGTCATTCAACTTAGTAAGATGTGCCACAACAGTTTCAGTTTCATAACCGTGGAAAGGATCAGTTTCAACCAAAGTAATTAGCTCTGGGTCGACAGAGAATTCATAATCCTTATCATCAATAAAGATAGCAAACTTAGGATCACATTTCATTCGAGCATTCAGAGATTTTTCTTTATACTTGTGTGATAATTTCTCTAGATCATCTGTATCATTGCAAGCAAGAATATCTCTAGTTGTTTCTTCACTCATAACATAACCTTCCGGTACCTTAGGAAATTCATATCTTGGAGGGCTAGTTCTAGTAGGTGTTTTAGGAGTTTCAGTTTCAAGCTCGTCATTAGATTCAACAACATCATGTTGCATAACTCTAGAAATTTGTTTATCAAGAAATTCACCAAGTGGCACATCATCATTATCAAGCAAGGTACTAGCATCATCATAATCATCATTCATAGTAGAACTAGCATCATCAATAACTTGTGACATATCAGAATTAATAGCATGTCGTGGTGTTGCAAGTTTACTCATAACAGAAGGTGAATCTAAAGCAGAACTAGATGGCAGTTCCTTACCTCCCCTCGTCCTTGAGGGAAATATCTTAGTCTTTGGATCCTTCAGATTCTTCATAGTGATAATATGATAAGAATCCCAAGTGACTCGACAAATATAGTTATGCTCCCCGGCAACGGCGCCAGAAAAAGGTCTTGATAACCCACAAGTATAGGGGATTGCAACAGTTTTCGAGGGTAGAGTATTTAACCCAAATTCATAGATTCGACACAGGGGAGCCAAAGAATATTTGAAGGTATTAGCAGCTGAGTTGTAAATTCAACCACACCTAGAGATTAATTATCTGCTACAAAGTGATCAGTAGCAAAGTAATTTGATAGTTTTGATAGTAGTAACAGTAACAGTGATAGCAGTAGTTTTGTAGTAAGTGTAACAGTGATGATAGAAGTAGTAACTTAGTAGAAACAATATGGAAAAGTCCGTAGGCATTGGATTGGTGACTTGTTGGTTGATATTCATCATGTGACAGTTATAACCTAGTGCGATACGGCACTAGCTCCAGCTCATCGATATAATGTAGGAATGTATTCCATAAATAGTCATACGTGCTTTAATAAAAGAACTTGCATGCCATCTTTTGTCCAACCCTCCCGTGGAAACGGGGTCCATAATGGAAACTAAGGGATATTAAGGCCTCCTTTTAATATAGAACCGAAACAAAGCATTAACATATAGTGAATACATGAACTCCTCAAACTACGGTCATCACCAGGAGTGGGTCCGGTTATTGTCACACCGGGGTTGCCGGATCATAACACGTAGTAGGTGACTATAACTTGCAAGATCGGATCTAGAACATAGATATAATGGTGATAACATAAAAGGTATAGATCTGAAATCATGGCACCCATGCCCAAAGTGACAAGCATTAAGCATAGCAAAGTCATTGCAACATCAATCTAAGAACATAGTGGATACTAGGGATCAGGCCCTAACAAAACTAACTCGATCACATGATGAATCTCATCCAACTCCTCACCGACCAGCGAGCCTACGAAGGAATTACTCACTCCCGGTGGGGAGCATCATGGAATTGGCGATGGAAAAGGGTTAGTGATGACGAAGAACAAAGATCCCCCTCTCTGGATCCCCAAACAAACTCCAGACGACCCTCCTGAGGAAGAACTGGGCTTGGCGGCGGCTCCGTCTCGTGGATCGCGATAATTCTTTCTCCCTGATTTTTTCTCCAAAAATAGGAATTTATAGTGTCAGGGTTGAGGTCTGCGGGGCCACCAGGTGGGTACAACCCACCTGGGCGCGCCAGAAGAGGGGGGCGCGCCCTGATGGGTTGTGCCTACCCAGGGGCCCCTCTCCGGTAGGTCTTGGCTCTAGAAATTCTTATATATTATATAAAAATTCATCAAAAAGTTTCGTTCCATTCCGAGAACTTTTATTTCTACACAAAAACAACACCATGGTAGTTCTGCTGAAAACAACGTCAGTCCGGGGTTAGTTTCATTCAAATCATGCAAATTAGACTCCAAAACAAGAGGGAAAAAGTGAGAAAAAGTAGATACGTTGGAGACATATCAACCATCTCATCGAAAGATCGAGCCCCTTACCTCTATCAAGCTTCAACTTTAATTTTTTTAGGGAACTTTTACGAGGCACAATTGAAGCTTTAGCATGATCCTTTATCCTAACAGGAAAAGGTGGTTTCTCAATATAAGCAGTAGGAACAATAGGATAAACATTATAAGTAATAGTTTCTTCTTCAACTTTAATAGGTTCAACTACTTTAACTTCAATGGGAGGATGATATTTAAATCACTTCTCCTTAGGGAGATCAACATGAGTAGCAAAACATTCACAGAAAGAAGCTACTATCTTAGAGTCAAGTCCATATTTAGTGCTAAAATCACGAAAAGCATCGGTGTCCATAGAAGATTTAACACAATCAAATTTAAGGTTTATACCTGACTCATTACCTTCAGTACAAAAAAATACACTTCCGTGATGATACGTGTTTGTCACAGTAGGTCACATTTTCTGTCATGCATGTACATCCATGACGATTTTATGACAGAATCAAGATAGTCATACTTGTGCTGTCGTAGAAGTGTTCCATGACATTACCAAAATTATCATCACGGAAGTGTCCATTTCCATGACGATAAATCGCGCCTCATAGAAGTGCTTTCATTAAGGGTGACCGACACGTGGCATCGACCATAACGGGTCGCCGTTAAGCTATCAGGTCCGATTTTGGATCCGATAACCCGTTAACAGCCTGGACCAATGGCGATTTTCCACGTGTAAAATTCTCATTGGCCGGAAGAAACACGTGTTGTCCCAACGTTTGGACAGATGTCATCCACTCATTGGACAGGAGGCGCCTATGATACGTCGGCATGTGGCACGGCCCAACAGAGGCCCATTCCGGTGAAAAGGCCGGCCCAGCTAAAGGCCCACCATATTTTTTTAGACACTAGTGGGTTGGCCCGTTAACAGCCTGTCATGTTTTGGGTCAAATTGAGGCCCATACCAGATCAGGCCCGTTCACAGCCTGCCGTGTTTTGGGCCAAATTACGGCCCATATCGGATCAAGCCTGTTAACAGGCCACTGTTCTTTTGGGCCCATACTAAGACATGTTTGTATTTCAGCCTGTTAAATGCCCGTTTACCAGTTCGGACCGACAATAATTTTGGCCTATTAGCGGCCCATGGTGCATCTGGGACATTGTCGGCCTGTTTAACTTTAGGCCATTGAATGGCCCATGCAGAAACTGGGCTATTTCTTGTCCAAAGTAACTTTAGGCCTCTTAACGGCCCGTAGTCTTCGTTGATAAATTTTAGCCCAACTGGCCTATTGGCCTATTAATGGCCCGTGTAACAGTTGGGCCTAATTACATCCCGCGTTGAATCCGGCCTGCTTACAGCCCATCCGATAATGGCCTGTGACACTTTTAGGCCTATGGCCCGCGTAGATATCGGCCTGCTTAAAGCCCATAATTTTATTAGGCCAAACAGGCCCGAGATATATTTTGGCGTGTTAACTGCTCGTCCTATTTGGGCAAAACATGGGCCTTAGGCAGTTTCGGCCTGTATTGGGCCGTGAATTTTTCGGCTCAACGCTAGCCCAGTCTAGGTTTTAGCCTGTTAAAAGCCCATGGTATTCTTTGGGCTAGTTGGACAGAACTTTCACTTGGCCTGTTAAAGGCGGGAAACAACTATAGGTTTAGACCTGCTAATAGCCCAAGATGATTATAGGCCCATGTTTTGGCCCATATGAGTAACGGGCCGGCTTGAAGACCGACAACACTGAGATCCACTGAACCTTCTGGCCTAAATTACAGCATACCGACCAAGAATAAACCTAGACTATACAACAAAGAAATTACAACATATTACATCCCCTTGGCATCAAAGTTCACCGCCAGTGATAATAAAGGGCAACCAGACAGTAGATTACATAAACTAGGCAGGTCGCCACCAGTGGAAGTTAACAGGTGGACAAAAAAATAGACAGAACTGACAGCACTTCAAAACAGTTCAAGAAAGGTTAGCCCGGCCCAGGAGCTGCAGCACAAGCAGCTTAGCAACCTGATGAGGCTGCGCTTCTTTGGCCCTCGTATCCACCAACTTAAGCTGCATAGCATCAATAAATGTCCTGTACTTACGGTTAATCTTGCATAGAGATTGGAGTTCCAGTCGTATTTGAGTGGAAGCATGTATTTCTGCTTGAATTTCAGACTGAAGAAGTCGAACAGATTCAGGCGGCGACTTCATCGAGCTTCTGTCACTGAGTAAGTTTGACACTACATCAAGATGTGACTTCGTGATTGTATTCCTACCCTCAATATGTGATGCCTTCTCTAGAATATGTGTTAGAGGGACAAACAATGGATTTGTCTCACTATCATTGTGGCAGTTCTTCCTAGCAGCAGTGTTGTCACCCTGAAAGAGAAACAAGTAGGTAGATAACAGGTTTTGCACGTATAAGCATCAACACTGTCAATTCATCTCATTTCTTTGTCAGAAATAAAGAGACACTATTTAAAATAGCATTAACATAATAGGTATTGTTCATAGTTAAGACAGCAGGAAATGGCATTGTGCAGGAGCGGCCAGCTTCACCATACCACTGGATTAAAGATCAAGAACACAAGCAAAGATGTAGTTCTAAACAACGTATAACAATGGATGGTGAGTGCACTGTCAATTTATACCATTTCAGATTGGTAAATAAAGAGACACGATTTAAATAACATTAATATAATATGGCATTGTTCATAGTTGAGACATAGCAGGATATGACATTGTGTTGTTGTTGGTAGTCTCACCACTCCACTGGATTACAGATCAAGAACACAAGCATACACATAGTGCTAAAGAAGATAACTTGCTATGTTTAGTTTAATTTACATGGTACGAATAAGGAACTAGATTGTACAACTAAAGACTGAAATTGAGAAGGACACACTTATGTTTATGTACTTCTACTTTTTGAACTTTGAACAAGCAATTTGATGCAGACGACAAAAATAAACAGCATTTGCACTCATAGCTATCCAAATATAAACAACAAAGTTTGAAGGCTCGGGGAGGACAAACTTACATTAGTAGTGAAGACATGCTCTATAAAGGCCTTGTCCATATTGATGGGGGGCAATTCAAGAAGTTTACCACACACTCTTCTTCAAGAGTATTGCCTTTATTCTACATTTTGTTAAGAGTAAATATAGATGTGAAAATATAGGAACAAATGGCGATTATTTAACTTAATATGCAGAGTACAAATGTAAATACAGCATACAAGCAAAAGGCACTGACAAGAGCAATGCGGAGCTAAACTTCTTCAGTAACATTGGTTTTATTCAATATTTTGGCAAGAGTAAATGTAGATCTGATGTGTAGAAAAATGGAGGACAAGGGAAAATAAGCTGCAAAGTGTACATGAAGAACTAGCTGACAAATATAAGTACAGTGATGAAGGACAACAGATACTTACCAGAACAATCAGAACTAAATTTCTTCATAGGCATTGGGTTTATTCTACATTAATTTAAGCATTAATATAGATCTGATAATTTGGAGCGAACAATGGATAAGAAAGCTATAATGCACAATGATGTCACATAATCCACCAGGTATGAATGTAAGGACAACAATAGGACAATAGGTACTCACAAGAGCAAAGCAGCGACCAACATAGTTGTGATATCCTAGGTTTTGCGGCGCTGGTTCTATTGCCAATATACGTCGGGTGCTATGTGATTTCTCCGCTAGCACCACCTTTTTCAAGGACTTTGCTTGTACTCCTTCAGGTTCTACAATCACCCTCTTCCTTTTGGATGTCTGAAACACAAGAACAACATTTGAATGGAAAAACATGGTATGACGAAAAATGGAATAGGTGTTGATAATGGATAGGCATGGCATCTTCACATATATCATGACTAAACTAAGCAGATGGTGGTGCAACGAAGCAAAAGAAATGCAAGACACCTTATGCAAGATATGTGCAACCAATAAAACCTTGCCAAATTAGAACAGGCACCTTATTGGGTGAACAGGATAGGCCATCTGCCCTTGACTCCTTGAGCTCAGAATAGTCATCAGAATCATATTATGAATACGAATCTATAGGCCGGGAGAATGTGGGTTTCATTGTATCCACAATGGACCTCAATCCCTTGATGCCAAGTTTGTTACCCATTGAACTGTTCTGCAATATTCTTCTGATGTGCGCATTCTTATATTCATTGTGATTACGTACAATATCTGTAAAGCGTGAAAACACAAATAGTAGTGAGATTATCTTTGTGATGCAGAGGATATTGTAATATAATAGAGGCTCCCTATAAACCCTTGTGTTCTATCACTGGATTCTGATGAGAGAGCCCATGTGCTATAATATGGTGAGTAGATTAAAATAATCTGGAACAACTACACAAAAAATAAGCTCCCTATTGGGGGCCCCAGATGTAAGGATAGTTGGCAGACGATAGGTTCCTAATATACCGTATATAAAGTTTATTGCCAAACCATGATAACGAGAGTGCAGAGCCAGTAGGCAGATAGTAGTGTAGATAATAGGGGTACACCATAACCACCATAAATAAATCGAGAAAGCGGAACTGGCTGGAAAATATTGGGTTTTGCCGCTACTAATATGCAGCCTATTGATCATATATAGGCTAGCTCTATTCATCGAAAGGCGCACAACTGTTACTATCAGTTTAGTCTATCAAAGACTGTGCGGCTCCCACCATTTCCGGGGTATTATGGCAGACCAACTCGAAGTGCAAAATCATTTAGCAGAACCGGCCCAATAGAGGTGTCGATTGCAGATGTCCCTGCTCCCCTTCCTGACAAGGAACATATTGTGCTTAGTAAAGAAGAACAGAAAAGGAACATGTTAAAGAACAAAAGAGGAAGCATATTCTGCATGTCTGCATGCAAGTCGCATGACTTTTGTCATTTGGTTCAGTCGACCATTTCAGGTGGTTGGATGAAGATCCTACGTCTCCTAACCCTTATTCTTCCTCGTCTCTGATTCTTCTCATACAGAACACCGCACGGGCCGCTGGCCGAACCACCGGCCCCCACCGCCTGTGTTCCTTCGCCACCCCCACCCCTCCCCCACCCGCGTCAAGTTTTCTTTGTTCGGGGAGGCCCCACAACCACCATCCCCACCCGAGCCCCTTCCTTCGCACCGGCGAACTCCGGCGAGCTCTGAAAAATCGACTGACCCAATTTTGAAATTTAGTCTACTGTCCTTTAACTAGTGTGGAATATAAAAGGGGAAAACCATAAGCATTCTGAGTATAGTGTTGAGCGTGCCATGGCGGATCTGAAGGTGCAAACCGGACAAAGGCAACTTTGCAACCAATGTTTGCTTTCAACTAGCAATTAAGTGATGGACAAGAAATCAGAGTAAAGCAGTCGCGATCTATTTTCTTGCTACGATAAATAAGTTGAGCAGATACGAAAGAGTACCGCCTCTGGTGCGCCGCCATGTATACATCTATTGAGAATTTGATGGTGCTACGGTAGCGATGGCTGTAGGTGGTGTGGAAGCAGATCTAGGAGGGTAGACGGTGGCGGCGGGGCGCGGTGGACGAGACGGTCGTTGGAGCGGCACCGATAAGGTGGAGGACGGTGGGGATGAAGCGAGAGGACGGGATGCAAGGATCCCGGTCCGAAGCCGTGGATGAGAGAGGTCGATCTCTTGTAATGGACGAGGCTCGGGGTATCAGCTCCGGCATGGTCGAGGAGGACGGAGGTGGATGGGGTGGCGGACGGAGGAGGATGGGGTGGAGAGGGTGTTTTGGCGCCCACGGAGTGCGAATGGGGAAATGGAGGGAGAGAGGAAGGGGAACCATGTCTTCAGGGCGCGCTTGTCTCAAATGCCAGGAAATTTACAAACTTAGCCCCTGTTTAAAACTTCCTACATCACAGCAATATTAGTCGGTTGGGGATAGGACGGTAATCTCGCATACACTGAATATTTGCGGACGAGAGTTTGTTTTTGGCACCCACTGTATATGAATCAAGGAGGGAGTCGATTTCGGCCGTGGAGACACTGTGTTTTGGCACCCACCCTGTATGAATCCGGGTGAGAGGCGGTTATGTCACGTTTGAGTGAAATTACAAACCTACCCCTATCGAGACCTATAGAAATCGAGCCGATAGGCTTTGCGTGTCAGGGATAGGCAGTAATTTCGATCTCGCAGATTTTGGTTTCGGGTGGTTACTGCGACTTTCCCCGCTTCGTTCAAATTTTTGCAGAGCAAGAGTGCACGTTTACCGTGCCAACTCAATTCAAATCCAGTTTGTATTCTATTTCTGTTTGGGCAGGATCCATTTGCGATTGGAATAAAATTCTATATACATCATGTTTTTATATATACTTTCAAAAGCACAACACCCTCTATACATAGATACGGTTTACAAATGGCATGATCTTAGATTCATAAGGCTCTATCCATCTTAATTTGGATTTCCAAATATTTGAAACCACTTTATGTTGAAATCCAATGTATGCATTCCTCGCTAACTATCTCCAATTAATGTGTGTTTCATGCGGGCTTTTTTACTTCTCAAACATGTATAATGTGTTTCACACACGCAACATATAGTGTAATCCCGTTTAGACATTAATTGCATATAAATCATGCATTGTCTCTAATTAAAGATTCTATGGATCACTAATATTGATAAACTATATAACATTACACGTGTCCCCAAATTCAAATGAATATGCATGTTTGATACACCAATTTGTGTTATGATATTATCGATGTCGTGATCTCCAGTTTAAATATTTGAATCCCCTTTAATCCAGATATTCGTCTCATATAGCGATCACTCATGCTTACATAGGAGTATCTCTCTAGACCTATACGCATTCATCGTCTCTCGGGTATCTCTCGTGCTACCTGTATGTCGACAATGATCTTTTATCTTCGCAACACACTAAGGGTACTCTCTCCCTCGACCTTCATCACTCTATCTCTCTCTAAGCATATCTCGCTCCCTGCTATGTGTCTCGAACTATGATTCTCCATGTGAAATCTCTTTCTCTCACACAAAATTAAACTTCGTCTCTCGGGGTCTCATTTCGCTCTACTATTCCCCTGTGTGCCACTCGCACACCCCCTCTCACACAGAGATGTCTTTCGCTCCTTAGATATGAGAAGGTACGACTCTTCCTCTTAAATATCTCTTTCCCACACACAATCACAAACTCTGTCTCCCAGGGTCTCATCTCTCTCCACCACTCTCTTGTATGTCGCTCACACACACTCTCTCCCCCTAGATATATCTTGTGTTCCCTCATATATCTCTCTAGCTATCACTCTCGTTCTGAAATATCTTTCTCTCTCGCAGACACAAAGCTCCATCTCTCGGGATCTCATTTCTCTCTGATATTTGTTTGTATGTGACTCACATGCACACTCTCTCTATCTCTCTTTCACACCCACACACATAACTCAGCCTTCTGATCCACTCGACTCCTATCTCTAACACACACTAGCTAGCATCTTTATCTTTCTATTTATCTGTTTCTCCATCAACCTTCTTTCTCGCCCTCACTATTGCTTCCAATCACGCACACTATATATGTTTCTCTCTACATGCAGTCAAGTGCCCTCTTTTTTATCTTTCTCTCACACACACATAACTTCACCCTTTGAACCACTCGGCGGTCATCTCCAACACTCAAACTAGCTGATGTCCCTCTAGCTAGCATCTTTATCTCTGTATCTATCTGTAGTTTCTCCATCAACATTTCTTTCTCGCACGCACTCTTGCTTCCTATCACCCACACTATATATGTCTCTCCATACATGCATTTATAGGTTGATCTCTTTTGCACAATCGTTGTGTCTCGCTCCCTCTGCTTGCCATAGATGCATGCTCCAGCCCATGCCACTATCTCTTGAAGACAAAAACACATGCACAATTATCGAGCCTTCTTCCCTGCACTCTCACATGCATGCATATTGTCATACCGATCTCTCCCATATCGTTGACCTTATGACTTATGTCTTCTTTCTTTTATCTCGATCATGCTCGTGCGCACACACATACATCCCACGTATACATGTATACCTCTCGCACATGCATGTTCAAGGTCTCCTATGTCTCCATACATAGTTAATTACCCTCAACCCTAACGCCACATCGAATCGTTCTCTTCTTGTGTGCACATAACTTCCGCCTGGATGGGTAAAACACACACTCACACTTAACAATCTCCTTCTAGCTACCCCCCTCTCTCACTCTTCCCCTATATCCCCGAAACCAATAAGACCATCCCTTCGTTTAATTCCCTCCTACATGCACCATCGCTATATAGTAGTCTTCCCCGGTGTCTCTCGGAGAAAATGTTCTCTCGATGTCGACTCCACTCACACGCACACGCCTTCTGTTCCCTCTCTACGGGCATTTTCTCTCTCGCACCCCCTCATTGGTGGCCTCTGTCATACACTATGATGAAGCCACACAGACTTAAATTACATCCGCCACTGAGGACCCCGCGTAACACACACACCCACCCCCACCCCACCCCCACCCACACACTAAGACTCCATCTCACACACACATGCTCTAGGTGGAGCATTACCACCCTTCGTCCAACCTCACCCGTATGATAAGCAATCACCTTAATTTACTTGTATAACATGGACAAATTCCACTTTACTTTGGTAGTTAGCAAACTTATCATCTCTACTCTTATAAAAACGAGTTGGTGATGATGGTGTGCCTGCCATCTTGTAATATAGACCGTCCGATCTATATCTGACGGATAGAAAGCAAACTATGACAATTTCACAAAAGATACCCGCATCTCTCTCCACATTTACAGACAAGGCCTTGCATCATTCATTGTCCTTATCTCCCACAACCTCATTGCTGAGAAATTGAAAAAGGAAGTCTCTGGAACAATCTACCATGGTGGCCGCCTGCCGCCTGCCGGCGCCGTCCATCCCCATGCCTCCGCCCAGTCCGACCACCAGTCACCACCACGCTCCACTCCTCCTCACCTTATCTCTCATCTTTCATTTTTTCGATGAAATTGTCGAGATACCAGTTTTTCGATAAAATTCTCGAGATATCATTCGTTTTTACATATGGGATTACTCCTGCATGGGTCAATCACAACAGGTGTTTTGTAAAAAAATGCATATTAATGTTTCGTGCAATGCACGGGCATCTTGCTAGTAATTATATAACGCAAATCACGAGCAGGAAGTGACATTTTTTTACACAACCATGTAAACATGGCCACATAAATCACTAGCTAAAGTGTAATACCATTATACTTATATCCGGATGCAAAAGGTTGAGTACATGCCCGAGAGTAGAGTCGCACGCACACACTCTATCTCTCAATTTCTCACACACACCAGTTACGTGACGCCCACTTAAGCAAACATGTATGTTACAATTTGTGCACCCACGGGTACACGTGATGGGGCACATTTATTTAAGCCGGACGATGAACCAAAACAGTAGTTGCATTCATTCCCCTCCCGCCACCTCTTCTCTGGTAGCGATGGCCCAGCCGAAGGTAACGACATAAGCCATACTCCCGCCGGAGCGGTGCTTTAATCTGGAAATTTCAGTGGTCATGCATGCATCCTTTTGTGCTAGCACTCGTATATAAGGGTTGACCGGTCGCTTCCCGCAGACGTGCGTGGGCGGTGGAAGAGGAAGGAGAAGGGAAGCGGGCTGTGGAGTAATATTTTTTACCACATTTTCTTAGGAAACTAAGTGCAATAATTGAGTAGTTTTGCAAACTACCAGTACTACACCTGAAATGGTTCAAAACCAATACCACCACCACGCCCGAATCTGACTGCCCTAGCCGACCCAACCCCCCTCCCTTGCCGGCACGCGCTTCCCGCATGAAACGGTCTGTGTCGCCCCAGAACGTGAGTGCCGCATTAATGCCCGGCCAGAGCGGAGGCGAGCTCTCGCTGGCGCCGGCTTTGAAGCAGCGCGACAGCCGAGTGAGCACCGCTTCCCGGTGCATGTGACTACTCTGTGTCGAGGCTGGCCATAGTTTGGATGAGTCTCCATCATGGGGAGCCACAATACCTGCGATTATATGGACTCCCGTTGCTCACAGTTATGGATCGTTCCATCTATGAACAACACGTGGGACTGGAACTACGAGACGGGCATCTACCCAGGAGTGGATGTACGAACCTGAGTAATGTAGCGCAGTAAGTGAAGTAGAAAGGCACAAATAGTACGAACATGTGTGGCATATAGGCATTTGTCTCTTACTACCACTAAATGTTGTATGTGAAATGCCCGGTGATGTTATGGAGTATGTGCCTAAGTAATCTACTACTATATTAATTGGAGGCACATATTAGGTTTTATATTTGTTTACGTGTATTCCCCGAGACCTTCCAACTAGTCGTGTCTTTCTCTCCAGGTTGCACTTTGTATTGTTGATACCACAAGTACTACTACGTGCGGTCTCCGACCTAGAAGTGCAGACGCTCTACCACGTTGTTCATGTCCCACTCCTTTTGTTAACGTGTGGGACATTCAGCACATGCCGTGTTTGGCACTCCTTCATCGTAAGAGTTGAAACGCTAGCATTCATTAGAAATAAAAAATAAATATAAATCAGCAGTGATACTATACCACACGGTTTCGTTGCTCCTCGATATCGGAAAGAATACTTCCGTTCGCCGACATGTGTGACGTCGACCATCCTGGTCCACTTGCCATGCCCATAGAACTCCAAGGGAGAGTCACCCTGGTCATCACGCCACAGTAATTACTAATGAGCCGTCAAATCACACGCCCAACCTTTTCCCACTATGAAGTTGCTCGAAAGAAGGAACCATCATGACTTTGTTAAATTCCGCTTCTTGAAGAAAACTACTGTACCAGCAGTACTGCTAGCTACAGTAGTTACTCCAGCAGAGGCCTCCTTTGGTTCATAGGATAGGAATTTTATAGGAATATGAAAATCATAGGAAGTGAGATGACATGCATCTCAATTCCTATAGAGAAAGAGATGCCATTTGATGCATATGATAGGAATTTTTCCATTGAGTCTAGGCTAATGTACTGGTAATTTGCTCTAAAAACTACATTAGTAACTAGTACTGGTACATGCTTGTAATTAATTAAACGAACGTACGGGCGGCACATACACACACACTAACTACTAGTACTACTACTTCTCACATGCTGGCCAGACGCCGTCGTTCTCCTTCCCGGCTTTGTCGGTGACACCCCACCGTGCTTGGATCTCCGCCGACCTCTCCGCAGCAGCGCGTGCGTCCTCTTCTTTCTTACGGCGGCGGACCTCTCTTTTCTTGAGTTTGGGTGCTTTATGTCTTTTCCGCTCCCTCTGTGCAGCTTTGGTCACCTCTTGCTCTACCGCCCATTCGGCCTTGGCAGCTTCAAATTCCGCCCATGTAGGTGTGAGTTCACGAGCGGTGATGAACTCGGCATGGTGGGATGCCATCGCTTCCCTACCATTCTGTGTGCGGTCGTGGGAGGCGAGGAACTCGGAACTGTGAGATGCCATAGCTTCCTTACCGGTTAGTGTGCGGCGCAATGGCATGAACGACGCTTGGTGATAGCTCTGGGTGGAGTGACCAGACAATCGTATAGTGCATTGGTTTGTCGAGAGCTCATGGACAGAAGACGGAGGAAATTTGGATTCCCCTTCAATCCTTGTCATTTATTACCGAGTAAAATGCATTGGCGGTCATCGAACTTGTCTTGATAGCTCACTTTGATCATTCTATATGAGATATGGTGATTATATGGGCACTGGCTTAGCGTATAGCTCCGTATTTGTCTGGTTGACCAGTCAAACAGTTCGCATGCGCCTCATCAGCTCGTGTTCTTTATCTATCTATCTATGCGGGCCTACCTGTCAGTGGAGAAAGAAATAAAAACCAAAATTATGCGTATGTGAGGAATCAAACCACGGACTCATTGCTGCAATGCACACTCGTCAGCCAAATGAAAATGAAATACTTTGTGTTAAATGCACAAAGGTTTTTTTATATTATACGTGATGCACACATTAGCGCACACCGTCCATAGAGGCAAGTAACATGTACGCGTGCAGACATCCAGACACTCATGCTCATGCTGTCAAACCATGCTAATGCATGCATGTCGCCCTCTCAATCAAAGTCCTGCTCATGGCGGAACGCAAACGGGGAGCCCGCCACCTGCGCGCCCCGGCGGTGCCTGACATTACTGTTTAGACGTTTGCTAGAGGCCTCCGCGAACACCGAGCATGTATTCACCTGGCTCAACACCAACGGTCCTACTCGTGACTCGGCGCCTTGCTCATGTATATCGTCCATCACAATGACAATCTATAAAACAGCCTAGCTAGAGAGGGTACTATGGTATGGAGTATGTACTACATTAGCAACCGATCATAGTGCCACTGCACACGAGTGTGTGTTTGATCGATTTGTCCATTATTCGTAAGTTATGCATGGTTGTGTGGTGTCTAATGGTGGTCGTCGAAGGCTAGCTGGCGACCAGAGCGGTTGCATGGACGCCTAGTTGCCAATACATGCCGCATACGCTTCAAAGGCTCATCATACATGAGTTCACATTTTACCACCATGCCAGCGTCTGACCGCCCTGGCCTTCCGAAACCCCTTCCATCGCTAGCACGCGCTTCCCTCCTAAAACGATCATTGTCTCTCCAAAACGTCAATGCCGCATTCACCGGACTTAACTGCAGGTGCAGTTGGTGTGTCACTGACATGCGGGCCAGATGCCCGTTGGGCCCACATGTCAGTGAACCAACGCAACTGCGGTTAAGTCACTAAAGCAGCGTCCGCATTCACGCCCGACATGACCTCTCATGGGCGCCGTCATTGTAGCAGCACGATGGCCGAGAGAGCACCACCCGCGCGGCATCCCTGTGCAAGCGACTGTTTCGCGTTAATGACACCACGACCATCCTTCCGTCCGCCGCCCACATTAATGACACGCGGCTGCCGACGAACCTACCCCGGCGCCAGCCGTCTATCCGTCTGCCGCGGCTCATTGCCATTCCCCCTGCTATATTAACTTGAGCCCCAGATCCTAGCCATAGCCAAAGACCCACACTCATTCTCCTTCGGTCCCTTCCTTCTGTCGGCACCATTCCAACCATGGCCTCCTGGCGCTCCAAAGCTCTCTTGGACGTACCGTCACAGGAGAAGACGAAGGACATCGGTGGCTCCTCTCCGGGCGTGCTCCAAAGCTCTCTTGGACGTACTGTCGCAAGAGCAGACGAAGGAGATCGCCAGCTCCTCCTGGCCGTCCTCCGCCGCCACGACCACGAAGCCGGCGCAGCCGGCAACGAGGAAGAGTAGTACACGGTAGGTCGCTGCCGCTCTGGTCCCAGGAATGCCACAGCTCCACCACTCAGTCGCCGCCAAGCTTGGTGGGTTAAACATCGGTGGCCGATTAGCCGCTTGACGGCGACGTGGAGGCTGAAATCTTCAGAACCTTGTGCTCCGGAGGAGGATGTTATCGAGGCGGGTGAGGAGGAGGCAAAGGCAATGGCCGGCTTTCTCAGGTTCATGGCCGGACATGGTGGTCGGTCGCCGGCGATCGTTTAGATTAGGTTTACAGTAGGTTTTAGTATGGTTTGGGCGAAATATGTAATGAATTTTATCCAGTTTACAGGAAAAGTTTTCGAGATGTAATGAATTTCATCCGGTTAATTTGAAATTTTCTTTGTTTGCTCAAATTTCGTCCGGTTAGTTCATATAGTTGTCAAAGGGTATGCAGGCAGCACTGAATGGCATCCATCAGTGTCCTCGGACAGATGCCGGTGTAAATTTGTGGGCCAGCGCTGGAGATGCCCTAACTGTCATGCTACAATCGCCAACAGTGCTCCATTTTTTCGCAAGGAACAGTTATCCCTCGATCAAAACCAGATATGACGTGTTTCGCACTCCTCCCATGTAAGAGTGTAAACTCTTGCTTACATAAAAATGGAGCAAGTGGATGGCACTGTAGCATGTCATATCAGTCAAACTAGCCTGCCTAACGCACGGGGAAGCACCGCCCTTGTCATTCTGTTCTGGATTTCTATCGGTCGATCGCACGAAAATTTTACGCTTTGCAAGTTCAAAAGGAAAAGGCGGCACACTTACGACTCATACGAGTCGCGTTCGCATCTCACCCCCGATAGTCTTGCTCGCACGCCGCTCACCAGAGGGGCATGCATTCTCTTGCATTTTCACTGACATGTGGGACTGCAATTGAAGGGCCTCTTTGATTTGTAGGATTTTAAAAACATAGGAATACGAAAAGTATAGGGTTGGAGTGGCATGCTCACTTGAATCCTATAGAATTAGCAATGAGTGTTTGATGGCATGGGAAAAATAGAGGAATTGTGAAAAGAGGTTGGACTGGATGTTAGATTTCCTATAAAATGTAGTACAAAAGATTCCATAGGAAAAGATACCATGGGATTCAATCCTATGAATCAAAGGACCAACATAGGAAAAAATCCTAAGGATTTTAACCCTCCAGAAATCCTATAAAATTCCTTTGACTCAAAGGATCCCTAAACCATCGATAGCCAAAATCTAATCGCTCGGTGGGCGGCGTTTGAGAAGAGAGAGACGGGGAGGGAGAAGAGATCGCCCGCCCGCCGCGCACAGACTCTAAGAAATATATGGTGATAATGTGAGGTGGGCCATGCAGGAGTCTGGACCACTTCCAAGCCCGCTTCTGACCACCCTGGCCCACCTAAACCCCCCCACCACCACCCCACCACCTCCCCGCGCGCGCTCCCCCCTCAGACGCCAGCTGCCCGCATTCATAGCAAGTAGTACCAGTAAAATTCTGGGCTATAAGGGCATGTACACTGGTTGATAAGATAGTCTTATCATAAGTTTTGCATGTAATTAAGTGACGACAAAAACATGTGTACAATGGATCATCTCTTAGCCTTATCTTCAATAACTAGTTATTCCTAAAAACACGGTGAAACATATTGTGCGAAGAGATCATCTCTTGTCTTCCCTTAAATAAGAGAAGACAAGACTTTTCTTATGATTTCTCTTTCCTCCACCTCATCATTTATCCTATGTGGCATCCCTACAATAGAACCATTGTACCATCATGTGGCGACGCTCGTCGCCCTCGAGCTTGTCTAACTCGTCTGCTGCCTCCTGGGCAGCTCGTATGTTCTCCGCAGGCGTGGCGTAGATGGGACGATTTGTCCCGAACATGCTGGCGATGGTCGCGCCATGCTGCCGGACCAAGCCAATGCGGCTAGGCCCACCAGGAGCCGGCGTGCCGCCGACGGCGCGGTCCATTTCCCACTAGTAGGCCTCCGAAAGGCGTCTCATGCTGGCCAGCCAGTTGGCGCTCTCGACGCGCTGGACGCGGCGTGCTTCCAGCGTCTCGGCGTCGGCGTCTTCCGGGATAGGTGCAGCCAGGTCTTGCATTGCCGTCTGCAACGGGTCCTGGCCACCTCTGCCAGAGTGCTCGCCATGGCTGATGATGAGCACCTCCGTGACAGTGTTGCCGCCGCTGTCCGTGCAAGGAAGCGGCTCATCGTAGACCACCACGTTGGAGGGGGACGCGTCGAGCGACGCCGTGTCGGAGTCGACCAACATCGGGTCGGTGGAGCCAACCGACTCCAAGTCAGCAGCAGGCTCACTAGCGACGTGGAGTTGATCAAGGAGGCTCACGAGGCGGCTCTCGGGGCCATCTGTGCCCGTGTCAGACGCAGGCATGTCGGAGAGGCGAATCTCGCCAACAAGATCGGCGAGGTAGCTCGCCGCGCAGGCGACCTCCGTGCCACGCAGTGCGTCGGTGCAGACGCCATCTAGCGTGCCGGGCTGGCTGTGCTCGCCAGGAAGGAATAAGGTTCCCATCCAGAATAGGTCTCCGAGAGACGGTGCACCTAGCCCCATGGTGGGCGCCAAATGTCGGGGGTTGGGTGCGACATATGCCAAAGGATGGCTTATCATGGTGGGAGCGAGTAGAACATTGCCGGTGCCTGGAAGTGGGATGAGGCATAGACACGAACGCTGGTGTACTTTACCCAGGTTCGGGGCTCTCCTAGGAGATAACACCCCTAGTCCTGCTCTGCGGGGTCTCCGCATGGTCACTAAGGCACAAGTGGTACAATGGTGCTCCTTGAGCTGTTTGCTAGAGGTGGAAGAAGGCAGGCACGCTCTCTCCTCCTCTAGGTGTGGGTCTAATACTAACAGGTTGGAACCCTTTGCATGGGTACCCTAGGGGTTTATATAGGCCTACCCCTCCCAAGGGTACATTGGTAATCTACCGGGTGTAGGACCCATTTGTCAGTGTCTCCAGTTGCCGGCTTCTCCGCCGGCTGCTGGGGCCTGCCGCCGGGTGGGCCTCGCCGACTGGTCTGGTACGGAGCCGACAGGCCGCTCCCACCGCTCACAGGTCTTGCCGGCTGCTGATCACTGTAGTCGTGATGCTAATGACGCAGGCTTGGTCGGGGGAGCGTGGCTACAGTCCCGCCGCTTGGTGGGCGATTACTATAGCCACACCGCGTCCCATTTGGTTGATGGCGCACGGGGCCCGAGGGAGGGATAAGCCGCCGGCTGGAAGCTGGCTTCCCTTAGGTTCGGCTGCCCTGGCTTCCTCCGTCTTCAGGGCTCTCACTGCCTGGTAGGTGATGAAGGGTAGAACCCTAATCGCCCGATCTTTCACGAAAGGAGCGGATCCCGCGAAGAACACGAGGAACATGAGGGGAAAACAAGGGGAATCACGAGGGGAAACACGAGAGAAACACTAAAACCAACAAGAATGATCACACATGCGTTAGATCCATGAACACAAAAGAAGATACAAGATCCAAAGTCAACAATGGACGATACAAGAGGTAACTGGTTCTTCTCCGTGACGAGGTCTTGAATCCACAAGGGGATCTTCCTGTGAGGGGTCTTGAATCCAAGGTGGATCTTCTCCGTAGAGGGGTCGCGGTCTCTCTCGTGGAGTAGATCCGATATGGATGAGCGAAGCTCTATCTCTCAAATGAGCTATCACAACGCTAACCCTAGAAAGTTGGACGAGGTGGAGTATATATAGTCTAGGGGGGAGAAGGGATACCCGGGCCTCGGCCCTTCACTGTGAGCAGACAGGGGAGGCCGGATGTCCGGGCTGGTCGGGCCGGATGTCCGGACTTTCAGGCGATGCCGGATGTCCGGGCTGGGGAGGCCGAATGTCCGGGCTGGAGTGGTGGCACTTGTTGCTCTCGGGTTCAGAGGGGCTGGATTTCTGGGCTGGGAGCCGGATGTCCGGGGGCTCGGGAACGGCCGGATGTCCGGGCTGGCGAGGCTGTCCGGGGCCTGGGAGCTGTTCTCCGTCTTCTTCCGTCGTCGCTTCCATGCTTCCCTCGCGGATGGTGTAGTTTTTCCTTGGCACTTGCACTCCTCCTCAACATCCGTAAAGCTCCGACAATACCTATGCATGCACACGGGAGAAGTGTCAAGTAGTATACCATCCTCGAAGGGGTCAAGTGAGCACGTTTAAAGGAGATGATTCACATTTATGTATGTGAAGTAGATGTCGCACGTGTCACTTGCCAAATGGACTCTTGACATGATGATGTCCATAGGATGCTCCGCATCATCTCCCGTCCCTTGGGAATGATCCGACCTCGGATCGAAATCCAAATCACCATGGGAAAGAGATGGCGTCGCCATGTAGGAGTGGTCGATCACCAAGTTCTCGTCATCTTGAAGCTCGAAATGGCACTCTCCAATGTCGCACCATCTTGGGATTCCTTCAAAAGTAGCAAAAACAACAAACACTTGGAAAAACAAATGTGGTTATTGGTAGTGCAAAACCAAGCATTCAAGAGGTGATTCACCAAACAAGTGTCGTCATCATGCAAAGCATATGGTGTGACAAAGTATTGTGACATGGCATGTAAGCATATCAATCGAGCACAATCAAAGATATCATGGGGACAAGCATGTAAATGTGAGGTAGTGATGCACATATGTGTGACAAGAGAAGAAGCATCTACCTCAAGTTCATAGCAAGCATGGGAAAATTGCTCAATGAAAGGTCTATGGTAGGCATAAGAAGCATTCACAACACCAAATAAAATGAAGTGTCTAAACACATGGGTCAAGTGCAAGACAATCCAAGCATAATCTGCATTGGGTGTAGTGAATATCGTTTGGCACTCAACACAATGGAAAGAGCAATTGTTCATCATGTGTGAGGCAATCAAGGCAAGCATGTAGTAGTCAATGGGACATGGCATATGTGAAGTGATGACATTGTTGCAACCAAACATATGAGAGCAGCAAGTAATCCAAGAATTGGATGCAACACACAAGGCATATATATCATGATGCATGGAACGGTGAAAATGAGTAGCCGAAGGAAGATCTCTAACATGTGTGCAATCAAGTGGTCCAAGATGAATAATAAGTCTCATGGTGCAAGCAACACAAGTAGTATGATCCGTCATATCCATGCTCAAGAAAGATGTCACCTTGTAGGCGTGTCCTTGTGCATCCTTCAGAATGCCGAAGTACAAGCAAGTGCGATGTAGAATTGTTGTGGTAGAAGGTGGTTTGCTCTCAAGAGCTCGGATTGTCAACTCACGTGACGTGGAAGTTGACACGAAGTTCAAGTATCCTACACATGCACACAACATAAGAAAGAACGTATGCGCATGGTAGATAAACACATCATCCATCGTGATGGTTCTTTTCTCTTGCACATAACCATTAGAATCACAAGTGCATGAATAATATGATGCAACAATGGCAATATTCATGGCACGAGGTATATGGTGCAAAGAAGGAAGGCAAGCATGCTTCACAACAAATATGTCAAAATCTCCAAATATATGCGAGAATGCTATGGGGGCAATCTCATTAGCAAGACTAAAATCATTGGTGCACTCAATGCGTGGGAAATCATCTAGCATGATAGAGGAAACACATGGAGATATATGACAAGAAGCAATAACAATCATCTGCAAAGCATGTAGATGGTTGTCATCAACCGCATGAAGGGAGCAAGTTTGAGTCATCGGAGATGCAACAAGGCAAGCAAACATAGTAATCAAGTTGTGCAAGCTAGTAGTGCGAAGATGCAACATACTAGAGTAAATAATGGCAATCATGTCATGAGAGCAAATAATAGGCATAGGCAATGCACATGATATATCGCAAGCACGAACACAAAGCAAGATCAAAGTATCATCATAGGCATGGGGCACAAAGCAAACATGGCAATAACAAGTGATATCTCCACCAAGCTTGCGTATGCACATACAAGTATGAGAATCAATCATCATGTGTAATGCAAAGCATGGGTCACGAATGCATGGCAAAGGCATAGTAATGAGCATATCATGCAAAGTGAACATGGCAAGATGGGAATATAATATGTAATGGACAATAACCCATAGCCAAGTGAGAGCCAAGGAGAAGAAATGCGCGAAGTCTTTGCGCAAAGAGAGTGGTGGGAAAGACAAGCCATGGGATCCCAAGTCATCGTTGCTCTCTAGAGCTCGTTTTGTCAACTCGTGGGATTGCGAGGTTGACAAGTATTCATGGGTACCTACACAAGAGAAACACAAACCAAAGAGATTGTGTGTGTGGTAAATGTACACATCATCCATCATGATGTGTATGTGCACGTGAGAGTTAGCTCAAGATAAGCATCGCTCAAAGAAATTTGATGCATGGTATAAGAACATGTCATCCATCATGAAAGAATAGTTATTGTGTATAACACGATGGGGACACAAATTGAGAATGCAAGTATATGGCACATCAATAGCATGTTTATTCATGGGGAGCATATTGTGCACACAAGTATTGGGATCATGCAATGAATGGGATGAATCAAAATCTCCTAAAATGTATGAGGAAACTATGGGGGTCTCCTCATGAGCAATATTGTAAACATCACATGGAGAAAATGGACAAAATCCAAAACAATGCATATCCAAAGCTAGGTGGTCATGGCATGGTGTATGAGATAAAGGATGCAAAGGGAACATATCAATATCATCACAAGAAAAACAAATGCCGATAACCATGGGCTTGTCATCTATGCCATATGTGCAAATTGGGTTAACTGTAATGGCATATGCATAGTCACTATGAAGAGATTACAAATATGACATATTGTTGATCTCATGCATAGCATATGACAAGTCAAGCAGATTGTCAAACATTATGTGACCGAGAGAATTAGCACAAGAAATCCTATGTAACATGGCATCACAACTAATAGACTCCACATGGCAATCATCATACTCATCATAAATGGGTAAATCATCGCATGGGGAATTCACACTTGCATGAAGCATGGAAATAGGTTGATCAACATCATGCAAGCAATCTATGTCAAGAATGTCCACTAGTGGGACTAGAGCATCACCGTCACCTATGTTACCGTTTTCATTCCACTCAAGAGGTGTAGGTGAGGTGGGAAAGACCAAATGGTGGTCATCTTCATCTTGATGGAATAATGTGGGGGGTGCATCATATTCCACCATGGCCATCATCTTGTCCAAAGGTAGGACGAAGTTGTCGAGAATCGGCACGTCATCATAGATGGGACCTAGCACCAAATGAGAAGACACAATAGAGGTAGAGGTCAAGTCATTAGTGTTGAAAGTGGCCTCACATGACCTATTGAATATCTCACTCTCTCTATGTGGTGGTTCACTCACTCCCACAAAATAGGTGCACTCAGTCTCACGTATGGTGGAGTCACTCATCTCACTCAAGTGGTGGGGGTTGTGGATCTCCTCACATGGGAATTGTGGAAACACATCATATATGGGGCTAGTGGTGAAGTCACTCTGACTCTCAATATGGTGGCTAAAGTCACTCAAGTCATCACATGTCACCGTGGTCGAAGGGAAAATCCCATGCTCAACCATATCGTTGTTGTCGCCGTGGATGAAGGCCGAAGATGGCACATCATCACTCTCGCCTCCTAAGATGGAAGCATCATCCTTGCTCGCCATCTTGTCGCTCGCCTCCAAAGCTTGGTCCTTGAGGTTCTCCATAGTCGTACTTGTCGCCGCACCATCTTGAAAAAGAGTCGAAGTAGACGCAGCATCATCAATGCCACAAAGAGGGATGGCGGTGAAGTCAAACTTGGGAGCATCGTCTTGGAGCTCGTCGAGCTTGGACATCTTGGTGGTACTAGCCTCATGCTTGTTCTCATGGAGCTTGGTTGTCGCGAAGTGAGCTTGGGGTGGAGAAGCCTTGGCCTTCATGAGTTCTTGTTCCGCCTTGAGAGCACCAATGTAGTTGTCGTCGAGGGACTTGTAGTTCTCGAGGAAGATCGTCTTGGAGATGTCATTGTGTAATCCCATCATGAAGTGGAACTTCATCGAAATGGGGTCGTCCACGCCGGCTCGTCACAAGGCAATCTTCATCTCCTTGAAGTACTCATCGATGGACTTGGATCCTTGGGTGGTGTTCTCCAATTGGCGTAGAAGTTGTTCCGTGTAGGTTGGAGGCACGAACTCTCGCCGCAAAGCTCTCTTCGTCTTGGGCCAACTCATGTCGTAGCTCTCCGAAGGTGCGTGAAGCCACCATGTGGACGTGTAGTCATGGAAGTTTCTTGTGGCGCACTTCATTTGATCTTCGGGAGGAACTTGATGTAGCTTGAGGTAGTCGTCCATCAAACGCTCCCACTCGAGATAGTCCTCGGGTTCTAGAGTCCCATAGAAAGGAATCTTGTGGTCGGTGTCGAGGTCGTAGTAGCTCGTAGAAGTCGTGGACTTGAGGTTGGGGAGCTTCTCTTGAAGTGCTTGTGGGCGAAGATGTCGTATGTCCGTAGGCAAAGATGCCTTGAAGTCGCTTGGCGAAGATGCCAAGGGCGATGGTGAAGTCGTTGAGCGGTTGTCGGTGTTGAGCTCTTGACCTTCACATTCATGGTGGTGATGGTGTCGATGCCGATGTGACCTTGCTGGAGATGGTAGCTCAGAGGCATGTGCTCTTGAGCGTCTTTTCGAAGATGAGGAAGACTGCTTGTAGGACTTGATGAGGGCTTTGATCTCGTCCATTTGAGCTTGCATCTTGGCGTCGGTGGAGTTGTTCGCGGCATCGAACTCGTCGTTGTTGTTGTTGTAGACCGAAGATGAAATGCCTTGCCTATCCATCACTCCAAGAGAAAAATGTGAGTGGTAGAAAGAGAAGAACGAATACCAAATGTACCTTGACCGAAGTTGAAAGTGGATCAATGATCACTCCAATGTGGACAATGAAATAGCACAATTGGTACCAATTCTTGTCGGTTTCTCACACCTACACAAGTAAGGCTTATGGTGGAGCTCGGTGAGGATAGTGGCACAAAAATTTAATGCAAAATGTTAGCAAGAGTCAATAATGTTGAAAGAGATTCACAAATTCGCAAGTGTAACAAGTAGACCAATAGCAATGAATGGCACACGGAAACACACACACACACGGATAGATAAATGGGGTCGTGCAACCAAGGATGAGCACAAAATGTGTAATCCACGGAAAACGCTTGTGTTGCACAACTCTAGAGAGACGCTGGCACGATTGCTCTATAGGCGTATACGACACTTGTGCACAACCTATAAGATGCAAAATGTATGAGTTTTCTATCCCAAGTATGCTATATATGTATGGTTCCCGATGTTCCTCTCAAGGTGATCCAAGATGATCGGATATGACAATGTGGTATGATGCTATGGCACTTGCTTACAAGCTTCTTTTCTCTTTCTCTTTTGCTTAAAAGCTTATTCTTTTTTTTGTATGGCCACTTTGCGAAATGCACAAACCAAGATAGCTATTGTGTATATGCGGGAACAAACTTGAGGCACAAGGGATGATATGATACCGATATGATATGGTATGTATGCAATGTATGGTGTAGATCACTAATGTGCACAAGTAACGTTGCCGGCAATACTCAAATGGCTAGTCTCGATAGGCAAGTAACGCAAAATGGGCTAGGGGTTAACAATGCAATGGGAAGGGAATATACAATGGAGGGATACCATGATACCGAGATGATATGGAGGTTACCATCCTTGGCGATGATGAGTGGCGGTGATCTTGATGGAGATATCAAGATGATGGAGACTCGTCCCTAAGTAGCCGGAACACCTTAGGAAGTGGAAAAACCGCGAACTCAAAATCTCAAACGTCAAATGTCAAATGGTGGTAGCGGGATGCGATGGTGGTTGTGGAAGCTCAATGGGATTGCAGAAATGCAATGATGGGTTGTGGAGTATGCAATGCGGAAATGGAGGGTAAGGTGGTGTACTATACACGGTGTCGAGGTTGGAAGCACGGTCCCTAAGTAGCCGAAACACCTTAGGAGACACAACTCACAACACAAACAAAATTGGGTTAGGTTGGGGTGGCGGGAGTGTATGGTTGGTAAGCCTATGCGGAAGTGGTGGTGGTGGTTGATGAGGAAGCAACCGTCCCTAAGTAGTCTAGACACCGTAGGAGACCCAAATCACTCGTCAAGCAACCACTAATGTGATGGGGAAAAATTGGTTAGGTTGCGTAAGTCGGTGGTGGTTATGCGGAGGTTGTGGTGGAAGCCCTAGGCAAAGATGCGGAAGTTTCAAAAATTTGATGGAGTCAAATGGTGATGGTAGTATTTTTGTGGGAAGGGGGATGTCAAGAGCTTTTCAACGAGCTAAATAACGCGAAAATTGGACTCCGGATGAATTAGTTATGGACAAAATGGTGAAACGGGGAAGGCTGAAATCCCAGGGGCCGGATGTCCGGGGTGGAGCCCGGATTTACGGGGCTGTCTGTCCAGAACCGAGCAGATTTGGTGCTCCAGGAGCTGGATGTCCGGCCGGGGACCCGGATGTCCGGCCTGACGAATCCAGATCTCGTTTGGGGCGGAAATTTTTGAATTGGGACGGAAATGGATGATTCCAAAGGCAAAATTGGAGAGATTTCGTGGATGGCAAGTGGGGAAAAGTGGGGATATGCTAGATACACTTGAAACCAAGAAAATCCATGGATCAAATCCAACAAAACTTCGTCAAACCAACAAATCACAAAAAAATTGGGGCTATTTTGGGGGGGGGGGGATTTCAAAATTGGGGAAGAACACAACAAAATTAGGCTAGAAAACACAACGGGGAGGCACCGAAATCATGATCAACGTGGCTCTTGATACCAAGATGATATAGGGTAGAACCCTAATCGCCCGATCTTTCACGAAAGGAGCGAACCCCGTGAAGAACACGAGGAACACGATGGGAAAACGAGGGGAATCACAAGAGAAACACTAAAACCAACAAGAATGATCGCACATGCGCTAGATCCATGAACACAAAGGAAGATACAAGATCCAAAGTCAACAACAGACGATACAAGAGGTAACCGGTTCTTCTCCGTGAAGAGGTCTTGAATCCACAAGGGGATCTTCCCGTGAGGGGTCTTGAATCCAAGGTGGATCTTCTCCGTAGAGGGGCCATGGTCTCTCTCGTGGAGTAGATCCGATATGGATGAGCGAAGCTCTATCTCTCAAATGAGCTATCACAACGCTAACCCTAGAAAGTTGGACGAGGTGGACTATATATAGTCTAGGGGGAGAAGGGATACCTGGGCCTCGGCCCTTCACTGTGCGCAGACAGAGGAGGCCAGATGTCCGGGCTGGTCAGGCCAGATGTCCGGGCTTTCAGGAGATGCCGGATGTCCGGGCTGGGGAGGCCGGATGACCGGGCTGGAGTGGTGGCACTTGTTGCTCTCAGGTTCGGAGGGGCCAGATTTCCGGGCTGGGATCCGGATGTCCGGGGGCTCGGGAACGGCCGGATGTCCGGGCTGGCGAGGCCGGATGCCGGGGCCTAGGAGCTGTTCTCCGTCTTCTTCTGTCATCGCTTCCATGCTTCCCTCGTGGATGGTGTAGTTGTTCCTTGGCGCTTGCACTCCTCCTCAACATCCGTGAAGCTCCGACAATACCAATGCATGCACACGGGAGAAGTGTCAAGTAGTATACCATCCTCGAAGGGGTCAAGTGAGCACGTGTAAAGGAGATGATTCACCTTATGTATGTGAAGTAGATGTCGCACGTGTCACTTGCCAAACGGACTCTTGACATGGTGATGTCCATAGGATGCTCCGCATCAGTAGGGCCCGCTGCCTGCAAGCCATACCGACAGGCCGTCTTGGGAATAGGGCTCCGCCTGTCAGGGGTGACGTTTGGGGGAGACAACAGTGCCGCGTCGTGTGGAGATCTCCGCCTATACGGGGCACTGTGGCCATGCCCGGCCCTGGATTCGGGGGATGGGCTACATTGTAGCCATACCCTGTCTCGTCTCCTTGATGAGGGCGCAGACTTTGAGGGCACCCGCGGGCCAACTGCTAGGGGCCGACCTCTCTGGAGGCAGCCCACTAGGAGTCGGCCTGTCGTGATGCCGTCTTCTAGAACTCGGCCGCCTTCGGCTAGTCGGCCGCTTGGCCAGCCGACCATCAGAAGGCGGAGATCTATCTTGATGTCTTGAGGGGCGCAGCCAGCCCCGTTGTCTTGAAAGGTTCAGGGGTTCGGGTTAGGCTACCCATGGCCCATTACTCCGACATGCATCCAACAAGGAGAGCAAATCGCAGCCTGAAGTGGATTCCACAATCTGATCAATGTGCGGCAAGGGAAATGGGTCCTTCGGGCAAGCCTTGTTGAGACCCATGAAATCTATGCAAAGCTTCCATTCCTCGTTAGCCTTGCGAATGACCACCGCATTTGCTAACCATGTTGGATCCAGTACTCCTCAGACCAAACCAGCTGCCTTAAGCTTCATAATCTCTTATCCAATAAACTGTTGCCTCTCCAAGGCCTGCTTCCGAACTTTCTGCTTGACAGGTCGGGCATGTGGGCAGAAAACAAGGTGGTGCTCGATTACCTCCCTGGGAACACCGGGGATATCAGATGGTTGCCAGGCAAACACATCGACATTCGCCCGCAGGAAGGCAACGAGTGCGCTTTCCTATTTGTCTTCAAGGGTGGCGCTGATAGTGAAGATACCGTCAACGCCAGCCAGCCCTGCCGGGACCTTCTTCACTTGTGGTGCATCAACCTTGGATCTCTTGAGGTTGCAACTCTCCAGTAAGTCTCAACAGGTGCGGTACACTCCGAGGAGGTACGCTTCCCGGATTCCTTGCTGGCGTCCCTGATATCCTTCTTCTTTCCTCTGTTCTCCTTGGCGGGAACTGCTGTTGTCGCTGCTTCTGCCGCGACTGCGTCCCGGTACATCTTATTCATGCAAATGATTGCGCCCTTCTCATCTGGTGGGATGGAAATGACTCCTGCCGGCCCAGGCATCTTCAAGGTGTTGTAGGCATAGTGAGATGCCGCCATGAATTTAGCCAGTGTTAGGCGTCCAATGATCCCATTGTACGGCAGGGGGAGGTCTACCACATCAAACACAATCTTCTCAGTCCGGTAGTTCAGTTCTCCCCCAAATGTCACGAGCAACATGATCTTTCCCTTAGGATGACTCCTGCCGGGATTAACTCCTTGAAACATGCTCGTGTTCTTTACTTCTTCCTCTGCTATCTGAAGTTTGCTGATGACCTTTGGGGAAATCACCCAACTATTGGAATGCGGGTTACGGCTAACCCTTGAGGTTCGAACTCTCGGGTGTCCACGAAGAACACTCTCTCCCTATCTCGCTCGCTCAATGATCTCACGGCCTAGCTCGACGAACCCAAGGAACAAGAGACACAAGGGTTTATACTGGTTCGGGCCACCTTGCGGTGTAATACCCTACTCCATTGTGGTGTTGGTGGATTGCCTCACGGGCTAAGGATGAACTAGTACAATGGGTGAACGGCCTCAGGAGAAGAGGTGTTATTTAGCTTGGCTCGCTGGTGGATGTCAGGGTGGAATGGATCTGATCCAAGATGAGTCGATCCCTCCCTATGGTGGTGGCTAGTCCTATTTATAAAGGCTCTGGTCCTCTTCGCAAATGTTAGGCGGGAAGGGATCCCACAACGGCCAAGTTTGAAGGGAGACAACTAGTACAAGCTATCCTGACAACAGGTGGTCTTCGCCTGCCAAAGGCTCTGGTGGTGACGCTGTTGTGGGCTCCGTGGTGACCTCCGTCCTGCCTTCCTGCTGGTCTTGGTCTTGTTGCACTGATATGGAAACCTTTGCCTGATGACTCGGAACTCCTTGCATGTGCCTACCTCTTTAGCACGAAAGAGGAAACTGGTACACTGCGCCCGCTAGTGCCCACCTGGCCTTGGTCGTCATGGCTCACGTCACGTGAACCTCACGAGGTGCCCCTTGCATAGAGATCTCCGCTCCTCGGGAGCCAGCCTAGTGAGGCTGCTCCCTGGGAGGTCTTGGTGTCGTCCGCCTCGCGAGGCTTGGCCCCTCGCGAGGGTCTTGGGTGGTTGCTGTTGAAGATGGGCCATACCACGCCGTTGGAGGAGCCACACACAGGCCCATAGGCACGCAAGTCTAGGCACCCCGGTCCCAGAACACCGACAGTAGCCCCCGGGCCAAAGGCGTGCTTGAGCTTGGCTTCGAGGTGAAGCTAAAGGGCAAGTGCGGAGTGCCGCAGGCCCCAACCGCCTGCTGCCTTGATTGACATGTGGCGATAGGTGGGACGTGGACGCCTCCACTTTCCCATGCGGCCTCGGCAATCGTTCTCGCCTAAAAAAAGGCTGGCGCACGCTGCAGAGTCTTCATTGCCTTCCTTCGTCTTGCTGCAGATCCCCATTCCTGTTCTTCACCCCAAGAGACTCCATATCCTCCAGGGCTCCTCCCCTAGCTTGTAGCCGATGGCGTCCGACAAGGAGAAGGCCGTGCGATCACCCTCCTGGTACGAGCCCGCCTTGAACGCGCCCAATGTCTCGGAGAAGAACTTCGCCACCGCGCTCCTGATGGCGGCGGGTGCCAGCAACGAGGGGGGAGAGACCGCGCTTCGGGTTGGATCCGCCGAGCCGGAGGCCTCCGGTAACACCTTCTACCCCTTCTTCATGCATAGTGTCTTCGCGGGGCTGGTCTGCCCTTTCTCTGAGTTTTTTTAAGTCGTCCTCCGCCATTACAAGCTCCACGCCCTCCACCTTCATCCCAATTCCATCCTTCTCCTATCTATCTTCGCCTTCTATTGTGAGGCATTCATCGGGGTGATGCCATCCGTGGCGCTGCTTCGCCATTTCTTCTTTTGAACAAGGATGGCGCGGGATGCTTAGGGTGTGCCAACTTCGTTGCGGCAAACGGAGCCAATGCAATCTTGAGAGCCGGGAAGAAGGCAGAGTGATGCGGAGCATCCCACGATCATCCCCATGGACGCACCTACACCTCCAACGACACCACTTGGACCAATGACAAGGGCCCGAGCCAAGGCTATCAAAGATAAGGTGAACTCACTCCTCTCCGAACTTCCACTTTCTATGCACGAGACATGGCTACTACCTAAGCCCGAGACGTTGTGCATGATTAGGTATCAAAAGGATCCTCCCGATGATGCACGTGAAGATGTACAAGCCCGCAAGTTCACGGATGAAGAAAACCAACGGAAGGAGTCAAGGACACCTCCCAGGTCCCGGACATCCGGCCACAACCCCGGACGTCCGGCCCCTGGAACTTCACCCACCATAGCCTCTCAGCCGATAGGACACTACAGGCCCCGGACATCCGGCCTCGCCAGCCCGGACATCCGGCCCTTCCCAAGCCCCTAGAAATCCGGCTGCCAGCCCGGATATCTGGACACCCCCGAACCCGAGAGCAACATGGCCAGCTTCACCAGCCCGGAAATCTGGCCTCCATAGCCCGAACATCCAGCCCTCCGCGAACGCGCGGACATCCGGCCCGACGCTCGGACGTCCGGCCACCCCTGTCTGCGCACAATGTAAGGGCCGAGGCCTGTGTACCCCTTCGCCCCCCTAGACTATATATACTCCACCTCGTCCTACTTTCTAGGGTTGGAAAATGATTAGCTCATATTTTGTATGAGAGCTTTGCTCGTCCACTTGGATACCTTCTCCTCGGATATTCGAGCATCCACCGGAGAAGATCCCCCAAGCGGATTCAAGACCCCTTTTAGGGAAGAACTCAAGACCTCCTCACGGAGAAGACCGGAAACCCTTTTATCATTCTTAGTTATCCGAGGATCGTGTATCTTTCCTTATGTACTCGAGGATCTAGCACATGTGTGACTTATTCGAGTTGGTTTAGGGTTTCCTCTTGTGTTTCCCCTTGTGTTTTCCCTCTCTTCCCCCTCGTGTTCCTCGTGTTCTTCGCGGGATCCGCTCCTTTCGTGAAAGATCGGCCGATTAGGGTTCCACCCTACATCATCTTGGTACCAAGAGCCACATTGATCATGATTTCAGAGCCTCCCCGTTGTGTTGCTAGCTTAGTTTTGTTGATTTTGTCCCTAATTCAAAAATTCCCCACAAAAATAGCCCCAAATTATTTTTTGTGATTTGTTGGTGTGATGAAGTTTTGTTGGATTTGATCCGCGGATTTCGTGTGTTGCAGGTAGATCTAGCTTTCCATCCACTTTTCCCCGATTTCCATCCACAAATTTCTCTGAATTTTGCCCGGATTTGACCTCTCCTCGCGACCATCTTCGAATCCATTCATGGGTCCAGAGCCCAGACAACCGGCCCGATAGCTCGGACATCCGGCGCCCCGGACATCCGGCCACGACCCTGGACATCCGGCCCCTGGCAGCACCACTTCCTCTCCACCGCCCGTTTTCTACCCATTTTTCGCCAACTTTTGTTCTGGTGCCCACATATACTTCTGCATACCTCCACCACTTCCGCATAGCACCACCATATACCACATACACAACCACCGCTTACCAACTCCAACTCCGACAGTTTTGGTCCAATTTTGCTTTGAGAAGGTGAGTTGCGGTTCCGTATCCTTTTGTGTTTCGGCTATCTAGGTACGGTTCAACATCAACATCACCGCCGCTCATCTTCGCCACGGACGCGTCATCAACAACGACCACCTCGACTACATCTTGGTATTCGTCACACTCATTCGATCACCATCACCCGTTCTTGCTTACGGACGAGAAACCAACGAAACGGTAACCTCGTCTTGGTATCGTGATACATCGTTCTTGCCATTACATTGATAGCCATCATAGCCTTAGTCATTTGCGTTGCTTACCCATCAAGACTAGCCATTGAGTATTGCCGGCAACGAGACTTGTGCACTTTAGTGATCATACTTCCCATAGCATACATACATCATTGTTGCATATCTTGGTATCATCTCTTGTATCACAAGGTTGTCATCACATACTCAATTGCTATATTGGTTCGTGAAGCATTGCATGAGAAAAGATCTCAAACAACAAAGATCCAAACAAGCTTTCAAGCAAAAAGGAAAGATAAGCAAAGAGCTTTTAAGCAAGAACCATAGCATCATACAACATTAAGATTGTCATACTCAATCATCTTGGATCATATCATAGAAACACCTTACATAGAACATACTTGGGATAGAAGTCGTTGCATTTTTGCTTAGTAGGTTGTGCACAAGTCTTTGTATCCGCCTATTGTGCAATTGTGCTAGCGTCTCTCTAGTGTTGTGCAACAAGAGCATTTTTGTGGATTCCACATTTTGGCTCATCCTTGGTTGCCCAACCCCACTTATCTTTTTGTGTGTGTGTGTTTGCGTGTACATTACATTGCTTGGTCTACTTGTTACATTGCAATCTTGCGAATCTTTTCCAACATTATTGAAGCTCACTTACAATTGCATCAAATTTTGTGCCACCATCCTAACCAAGCTCCACCATAAGCTTTTACTTGTGTAGGTGTGAGAAACCGACAAGAATTGGTACCAATTGTGCTATTTCCTTGTCCACATTGGAGTGATCATTGATCCACTTTCAACTTCAGTCAAGGTACATTTGGTATTCGTTCTTCTCTTTCTACCACTCACATTTTCCTTGGAATGATGGATAGGCCAAGTACCTCTACCAACCCACTCTTCATTGAGCATGACGACGACATGAACTCCTACGTCACCAAGAGCCACCTCTTTGGTGCACAACGTGCTTTACATCAAGAGCAACAAGCAATGAGTGAACGCATCAACAACCTCGCCGCCGACTTGCGACTCTCCGAGCAGCGTACAAGGGACTACTTCGACCACAAGCTCGACGATCACAAGCAAGAGAATGACGCAAGGAAGGACGAGATTCATGCTTTGTTGCTCAACCGCTCTTCTTCCACTTTGTCTTCATCAACAAGGACCCGCTCAAGTCGACACTCCGACTTCACCCTCTCTGGCTCAAGTACATCGACATCGAACACTCTACGCCGTGCCGCACGCAATGATCGTCAAGCAAGCCTCAATCCTCCACGCGACACCGACTCTCAAGAGCGCCGATAACGTCAAACCCAAGAGGCTTTTGCACTAGCACGAGAACGGCAATGACAACGCCAACATGAAGAGGAAGAGCGAGAGCGTCTACACCAAGATGCACAAGATGTCGAGGCACAACGCCAAGAGCAACAACTCCGTGAAACTCAAACACTTGCGGCACAACAAGCCCTCTAAGATTCTACTCGAGTCGTAGCCGACCAAGGCTGACAAGCTCGTGAACAAGAAGAAGCACTTCGTGAAGAAATTCAAGAAAGAAGATTCCAAGCTCGCGTGCACTGTCAAGTTCCTCCTCGAGCTCGACAAGCTCCTCCACAAGCTCGCCAAGAACATCAAGTTCATCAAGAGCATGAAGACAATGGAAATCCTCCACACCAAGAGCAACACGAGCTTGACAATCATCAACAACATGGACATCATCATCCCTGACCCCAACACAATGAAGAGCAACACTACGGCAAGCTCAAGTTCACCATGCCCAAGTTCAACGGAAGCAACGATCCCAAAGAGTAACTTTCATGGGCATTGAAGGTCGACAAAATCTCCCGTTTGCACAACTTTGAAGAAGAGAAGAAGATCGCAATGGCATCCCTTGAGTTCCAAGACTATGTCCTCATTTGCTGGGAACAAGTTATCGAGCGCCGAGAGGCAAGAGGTGAACCGCCCATCACTACTTGGGCGCAAAATGAAGGATGTCATGAGAGCACGCTTTGTGCCTACCTACTACAACCGCGACCTCTTCAAGAAACTCCAACTACTCAAGCAAGGAACCAAGAGCGTTGAAGAGTACTATAAGGAGATGGAGATAGCCATGATAAGAGCCAATGTCACAGAAGATGATGAGCAAACTATGGCATGTTTCTTGAATGGACTCAACCATCCTATCAAGAAGATCGCCAACTTCCAACCATACTCGAACCTCATCGAGCTAGTGCATCAAGCTACCAAAGCGGAACGTCAAGTGCAAGACGATTACAAGTATGCCAAGTTCTCATCCAACTCATACGGCTTCTCCAACACCCAAGCTTCAACGACTCCAACACCGTCTACCAAGCCTTCTACAAGCAACGTCGACAAGTCGAGTTCCAAGAAAGCTTCATAAACTCCAAGTCATCCTTCTACTACAAGCAACTTCAAGCCGAGAGCTTCATCATTATCTACCCCAACCGACAAGACCGTCAAGACGAGTTCCTTCAAATGCTTCACATGCGGAGGCCGAGGCCACAAGACCTATGAGTGCACCAACAAGCGGACCATGATCCTTAAGGACGATAGCACTTACGACTCAATGAGTGAAGGAGAAATGGACGCCATCGAGCAAGTCGCCATGCACCGGCAAGTGAACGATGAAGAGGAACAAGTCTTTTGCGATGAAGATTCATGTCCCGCTCTTGTTGTCTCCAAGGTCTTGACTCTCCAACATCACCAAGAAGAAGACCAAAGATGCCACATATTCCACACCAAGGCCGGCATCAATGGACGCTCAGTCAAGGTCATCTTCGATGCAGGGAGTTGTCATAACCTCGCAAGTGAAGAACTTTGCTCCAAGCTCCAATTGCCCAAGACGAAGCACCCACATCCATACAAAGTGCAATGACTTAGCGACTCCGGCACTATCCAAGTCGAACATCGAGTACAAGTCTCCTTCAAAATTGGCGCCTACGAAGACACCTTAGAGTGTGACATCGTTCCAATGACAGTTTGCCACCTTCTCCTTGGACGCCCATGGCAATTTGATAGAGGAGTCATCCACAACGGTCGAACGAACTAGTACATCTTCAAGATGAAGGGCAAGGAGTACGTACTTTGTCCCATGTCTCCAAGCCAAGTTGTCGCCGACTAGCAAGCCACCCATTATGGAGATCATAGTGAGAGAGCGAGCCACCAAAAAGAGAGTGAGAGCCACAAGCCCAAATCGAGCACCTCCACGATGAGCGAAAAGAAGAACTTAGTCCTATTTGCCACCAAAAGTGAGATAAGAGGAGTGTGTGAGAACCCATCTAGTGTCCTACACTATGTACTTCTGTGCAAGGACAATGAATCACAAGCAACACTTCTCACACTCTTCCTCTAGTGTTGTCTTCTCTTTTGCAGGAATTTCATGATGTTTTCCCCGACGAGCTACCTCTGGGGCTACCTCCACTACGCGGTATCGAGCACCGCATCGACCTCATCCCCGGAGCACCGCTTCCGAACAAAGCTCCCTACCATGTCAACCCCGAAGAAACCAAAGAAATACAAAGGCAAGTAAAGCATCTCATAGACCACGGACATGTGCATGAAAGTTTGAGCCCTTGTGCCGTCCCGGTCATTCTTGTGCCAAAACGAGATGGTAGCTTTCGCATGTGCTCCGATTGTAGACCTATCAATGCTATCACCGTTCATTATAGGTATCCCTTTCCACGCCTTGATGATATGCTTGATGAACTTAGCGGTGCCACTATCTTTTCAAAAATTTATTTTAAGAGTGGTTACTATCAAATCCGCATAAAAGAGGGTGATGAATGGAAAACCACTTTTAAAACCAAGTTTGGCTTGTATGAGTGGTTAGTCATGCCTATGGGTCTATCGGAAGCACCGGGTACTTTTATGCGTCGTATGAATCATGTTTTTCGCCCTTACATTGGTGTGTTTGTTGTGGTCTACTTTGATGATATCCTTGATTTTAGCAAGTCTCTCAAAGAGCATGTCACCCATGTCCGGACCATTTTGTGAACTCTTCGAAAAGAGCATCTCTATGCTAATATGGATAAATGCCTTTTTGGCGTTGACAAGCTCGTTTTCTTGGGTTTTGTTGTTTCTTCTAAGGGTGTTCATGTTAATGAGTCCAAGATCAATGCTATCAAGACTTGGCCAAAACCAACCAACTTGCTTCAAGTGCGTAGTTTTCTTGGCCTTGCGGGTTTCTATCGTCGCTTTGTGAAAGATTTTAGCACCATTGCTTCGCATTTGCATGATTTGAGCAAGAAGAATGCGCCTTTTGTTTGGGGACCATCCCAAGATACCTCTTTCAATGAGCTTAAGAATTTGCGTACTCATGCTCTCGTGCTTGCTTTACCCAACTTTGACAAACCCTTTGAGAATCATTGTGATGCTAGTGGTAATGGCATAGGAGGTGTGTTAACGTAAGAGAAGCGCCCCATAGCTTACTTTAGTGAGAAACTCTCCGGAGCGTAACTCAATTACCCCATATATGACAAAGAGCTATATGATTTAGTCCGTGTTTTGCATGAATGGGAACACTATCTTCGCCCTCATGAGTTTATCATTCATACCGATCATGAAACGCTCAAGTATCTTAAGGGCCAAACCAAGTTGAACAAGCGTCATGCTATATGGAGTGAATTTATTGAGTCTTTTCCTTATGTCATCAAGTACATTAAAGGTAAGGAAAACATTGTGGCGGATGCCCTTTCCCACATATGCATGCTTGTTACTCAACTTGAATTGGATGTCATTGGCTTTGAGCACATAAAAGACTTGTATGAGCATGATCCCACTTTTGCTACTATTTATGCCAAATGTTTGACACATACATCTTGGGAACACTACTACAACAAAGATGGATATCTTATGAGAGCTAACAAGCTTTGCATCCCCGAGTCTTCTCTTCGTTTGTTGCTTTTGCAGGAATCTCATGGAGGGGGCTTAATGGGACATTTTGGACACGACAATACATTTGCCACACTCTCCAAGAACTATTTTTGGCCCAAGATGTTTCGTGACGTCAACCGCTTCACAAACCGATGCTCTACATGTCGCAAAGCTAAGTCTAAAGCTCAATCCCATGGCCTTTACATGCCTCTACCAATTCCATACCAACCATGGGAGGATATTAGCATGGATTTTTTACTTGGATTGCCTAGGACTCGCAATGGAAAGGATTCCGTATTTGTCGTTGTGGACCGTTTCTCCAAGATGGCACATTTCATTTCTTGCAACAAGATAGACGATGCTTCACATATTCCAAACCTCTTTTGTAGGGAAATATTACGTCTACATGGAGTGCCAAAGACGATCGTCTCGGACCATGACGTCAAGTTCCTAAACTACTTTTGGAAGACCCTATGCGCCAAGCTCGGAATCAAGATACTCTTCTCCACGGCTTACCATCCTCAAACCGACGGCCAAACGGAGGTGACCAACCCCAAACTCTCCGCTCTACTTCGAGTACTCATCAAGAAGAACATCAAGGAGTGGGAGGAGTGTCTACCTTTGCCGAGTTCGCCTACAACCGCGCAAGACACTCAACAACCGGCAAGTCCCCCTTCGAGGTCGTCTACAGATTCAACCCTTTGTCCCCATTGGACATTCTCCCTATACCACTCCAAGAGCGCATCAATTTGGGCGCAAGTGCACGTGTGACTCATCTCAAGAAGGTGCATGAAGATACAAGACATACTATCGGGCGCCAAGTACAATGACTTGCGACCAAGCTCAACATCAACAAGCACACCATGGTCTTCAACATTGGTGATCTAGTGTGGCTACACCTTCGCAAGGACCGCTTTCCCCAAGAACGCAAGTCCAAAATTCGACCATGAGCGGACGAACCCTTCAAGGTGCTTGCACGCTACAACGATAATGCTTACAAGATCGACCTCCCCCGCGACAAGTACAATGTGAGCGACATCTTCAACGTCAAAGATCTCTCGCCCTACCATGGTGATGAGGATTTAGATCCGAGGTCGGATCTTCCCCAAGGGAGGGGAGATGATGCGGAGTATCCCACGATCATCCCCATGGACGCACCTACACCTCCAACGACACCACTTCGACCAATGACAAGGGCCTGAGCCAAGGCTATCGAAGATAAGGTGAACTCACTCCTCTCCGAACTTCCACTTTCTAGGCATGAGACATGGCTACTACCTAAGTCCGAGACGTTGTGCATGATTAGGTATCAAAAGGATCCTCCCGAAGATGCACGTGAATATGTACAAGCCCCCAAGTTCACGGATGAAGAAAACCAACGGAAGGAGTCAAGGACACCTCCTAGGTCCCGGACATCCGGCCATGACCTGGACGTCCGGCCCCTGGAGCTTCACCCACCACAGCTGCTCAGCCGCCAGGACACTACAGGCCCCGGACATCCGGCCTCGCCAGCCCGGACATCGGGCCCTTCCCAAGCCCCTGGAAATCCGGCTGCCAGCCCGGATATCCGGACACCGCCAAACTCGAGAGCAACGTGGCCAGCTTCACCAGCCCGGACATCCGGCCTCCACAGCCCGGACATCCGGCCCGACGCCCGGACGTCCGACCTCCCCTGTCTGCGCACAATGTAAGGGCCGAGGCCCGTGTAACCCTTCTCCCCCTAGACTATATATACTCCACCTCGTCCTACTTTCTAGGGTTAGCAAAGGATTAGCTCATATTTTGTGTGAGAGATTTTCTCATCCACTTGGATACCTTCTCCTCGGAGATTCGAGCCTCCACCAAAGAAGATCCCCCAAGCGGATTCAACACCCCTTTTAGGGAAGAACTCAAGACCTCCTCACGAAGAAGACCGGCTACCCTCATATCATCCTTAATTGTCCATGGATCGTGTATCTTTCCTTATGTACTCGAGGATCTAGCACATGTGTGACTTATTCGTGTTGGTTTAGTGTTCCTCTTGTGTTTCTCCTTGTGTTTTCCCCCTCTTCCCCCTCGTGTTCCTCGTGTTCTTCGTGGGATCCACTCCTTTCGTGAAAGATCGGCCGATTAGGGTTCCACCCTACATCACAGAGGGCTTCCGGAACAAATGAGTCCTCACGAATGCCAAGAGCCCCTACCTTAGCTGGTGCTGCCAACAGGGAGGCCAGTGCCTCACGATTGGTGGACTAGTGAGAAGCTCACCGACCTGCGGGCGGAGCAGGTGCTGGGGAGGATGGCAGCTGACCTGAAGCCGGACGACCCGAAGGTGGGGAAGCTAACGGGGGCCATGACCATCAAGGAGTTCCTGTCGCAGCGCCTGGCCCCACTCCAGGCACACTCGTGCCCCTTGTGGAAGCTCACAGAAGAAGGAGGGGTGACCTCCGCCTGCACCCTGACGCCTTGTCCGACGAGGAGCTGGATAAGGTCCTCCACCTCTTGGTTGCAAAGGATCATGGGTATCTGCCTGACACCCATCTTCCACTGTACCGGCGCCCGGATGGGTCGAAGATCGTTACCGCCATGCCCGTCATCAACGAGCACGGGCTCGTGCTGCCGATGTCTACTGGGCTCCGATAGTGGCGGCCTCGGTGATGGTGTCCTCTGGTGAGTCCGTAGAGGAGGAGAGGGCTGACTCGGAGGCGACCCGGGAGGGAGCTGGGGAGACCTCTCTTCTCCATGTGGCGAACCTCCTCTGCATCCTTCCTGACGACGATGAGGCCAGCGAGCACCCGGTGATGGAGTCACCGATCTCTGCTGGGGTCACGACAAGGTCTAGCGGGACCCCCCCCCGAAGAAGCTGACGGTCGGGGTCCTAGAGAAGGGTAGATTAGCACTGATCCCCGAGGCGACGCTGCTGTTCTGTCGTCAGCCGGCGCTGATGTGGGTCCGGCTGTCGCGCCCTTGCCAGCCCCTGGGGCTCGCACGCCTGTGCCCCAGGCCGCAAAACCTGCGGGCTTGGTGCTCCAGAAGAGGCCGAGGGCGTATGCCGCCGTAGATCAGAAAGCGCTTCGTCCTAATCTTTCGTCCTTGTCCTTGATGCAGTTTCTTGATGTCTTCCTTGAACTGACAAGCCAGCGTCGGCTACGAAGAAGAAGGCGGTGACCGCAACCCCTGAGGCCCTGTAGCCAGCTGCTACCGCGCCTGCTCCGGCGAAAGGGACGATGGCGGCTCCCGAGCCTCAGCATCCGGGTCATTCTTGCAAGATTCAAAGGCCTGACCTCAGGATAAGACGACCTCCATGGCCAAGCCAGCACCGGAGGCGTTTGCTCCTAGCTTGCTTGCTGAGGCTCCGAAGGCTCAGCAGCCCCCTGCCTCCTCTGTTGCCGCCGACCTGCATGCCCTGGGGCCGATGCTGCCTCCTCCTCTTCCTATCACGCTACTGGGTCATGATCCTTCTGCCTCGCCTGATGCTCTGGAGGAGGCTTTTTCCGTGCTATCCCAGTTTCGGGACGATCTTCAGGGGCCGACCATCGCTTGGCGTTAGGGCGCCTGGAGCTGATCTCGGGGTGGTTGCGGTCTGACACATCCGTGAGGGCGGCGTGGGGCTAGGCCGTGGTAGCTTTTGAGGAGGGCAAGCGGGCTGTCGACCTGCCCGCAGCCGCCTGCGAGGTGGCATTAAAGGATGCCGAGGACGCCAAGGAGCGTTGTCGCGCAGCGGAAGCCAAGCTGGAGACCCTCCGCAATGAACGTGCTGCCGAAGCTCGTCAGCATGAAGCACGGGAGGAGAGGCTGAAGGCTCGAGAAGACACGGTCGCCGGCCGTGACACAGAACTGGAGCAGCTGGCACGAGCGCAGGCCGTGGAGCACCGCCGCCTGGAGGAGCTGGAGAAGAAGGTGGAGGCGGAGAAGGCCCAGCTGGAGGCCAAGGTGAAGGTTCATGCTGAAGATCATGTGGCCTTCAAATCTCTTGAGCTGAGGTCTCGCGAGGCTCTGCGGGAGCTCTACAAGAAGGGCTTGGAGAAGCTGTTGGTGACTGATGATGATGGGCCCGCCCAGCTACTCCCTCAGCTCGTCATGGCACTCGAGGGCATCGTCAACGAGATCAGCCCCATGGTGGAGGGGGAAGCCCACGCGCACTCCTCATCAGCCCTGACGCGCGTCTTCAAACACCTTCATATTTGCGACCCCGGCGTCGACCTTGACGCCCTGCTCGAGCCCGTGGACAAGGAGCGATGCGAGGCTTCTGCCGAAGCCGTGAAGGATCGGGTGGGGGTCCTGTTGGAGAGATTCCTCGCCGTCGACCCCGCGCCTCCAGCTGACAGTGCCGCCGACCTTGCGACCACGGCCGAATTCACAGGCGACGGCGATGCTACTGACGGGGAGGCGCTCCCTGATGACAGCACCCAAGGCTGAAGAGGAGACTTGTCAGTGGACGGTGGTGCTCCTTCCCGTTTTTACTTTCCTGCAAACTTTCTTGGATGTGCAACATGCCTCGTGGAGGCGTCAAAACTTGTGTTTGGTATTGGAAGAACAATATGTCTTGTAATAATTTGTTAGGATTCCGCAATCTCCTTCCCGTTTGCTTGATGTTCTACATCGGTAGGGCCCGGCCCTGATGCAGAGCATCCTATGGACATCACCATGTCAAGAGTTCATTCGGCAAGTGACACGTGTGACATCTACTTCACATACATAAAGGTGAATCCTCTCCGTTACATGTGCTCACTTGACCCCTTCGAGGATGGTATACTACTTGACCCTCCATCATGCATGCATAGGTATTGTCGGAGCTTCATGGATGACGAGGAGGAGTGCAAGCGCCAAGTATCACCTACACCATCCGCGAGGGAAGCGTGGAAGAGAAGGAAGAAGAAGCCTGGACAAGCTTCTGGAAAGCCCGGAACTTCCGGCCGCTGCCCGGAACTTCCGGCCACCGGAACCTCCGGCCATCCCGGAGCTTCCGGCCCTGCTGCACCAAAGCCGTCCGAGAGTGTGCCAACTCTCTGGATAGCCCGGACCCTGCCCGGACCTTCGTCCGGAACCTCCGGCACCCGGACCTTCCGGCCGTCCCCGGAACTTCCGGCCCTGCCTGCACACAGACACTCGGGCCGAAGCCTGTGTACCCTTTCGTCCCTCACTTACCCCTTCGTGGACCTAGACTATATATACTCCTCCACCTCCTCCTTTCTAGGGTTACCGTTGGTTTAGCTCATTTGAGAGATGGAGCTACACTCATCCATATCGGATCTCCTCTGTGCGAGAGACTGCAGCCACTTCGGAGAAGATCCCTTTGGATTCAAACCCCTTTCTAAGGGAAGATCCCCCCGTGGATTCAAGACCTCCTCATGGAGAAGACCGGCTACCCTTGTATCGTCCTTAGTTGTCCGTGGATTGTGTATCTTCTCTTATGTACTCGTGGATCTAGCGCATGTGTGATCATTCTTGTTGGTTTGAGTGTTCTCTTGTGTTCCCCTCGTGTTTTCCCCTCGTTTCCCTCCTCGCGTTCTTCGCGGGATCCGCTCCTTTCATGAAAGATCGGGCGATTATGGTTCTACCCTACATCATCCTGGTATCTAGAGCCACGTTGATCACGATTTCGGAGCCTCCCCTCTTCGTTTTCTAGCCTAATTTTGGTGTGTTCTTCCCCAATTTTGAAAATCCCGACCAAAATAGCCCCAAATTTTTTTTGTGATTTGTTGGTTTGACGATGTTTTGTTGATTTTGATCCATGGATTCGTTGTGTCTCAAGTGGATCTAGCATTCCCCATCTTTTCCCCCATTTCTATCCACAAAATCTTCCCAATTTTGACCTTGGAAATCGAGTTTTTCCGCCCCCATTCTCAGATCTGGACGTCCCGGAAGTAATTTCACGACCCCCGGAACTTCCGAACTCCCCCGGAACTTCCGTCCTTACCCCGGAACTTCCGGGCTAAACAGAGAGTTTACCCAAAATCCTCCGGCTTCCCCGAGACTTTTTCCGCGACCCCCGGAACTTCAGGCCACCCCCCGGAACTTCCGGCCCTAGGCCCGGAACTTCCGGCCTAACCCGAAACATTACACAGAATTTCAGCATCAACTTTCTTCACCATTTTCATCACAATTTTTGCTCCGAACTCCGATTTGAGTGTTCTTTGGCTCGTTTTGAAGCTATCGACGTGCCCGAGAACCTCACCTTGGGTTCACCACCTTTTGACACCATCAAATTTTGTGAATTTTGGCATCTTTGCCTAGGGCTTCCACCACATCATCCGCTACACCACCACCGACTTCCGCAACCTAACCAATTTTGTTCCCCATAGCATTAGCGGTTGTTTGAGTTGTGACTTGAGTCTCCTAAGGTGTTTCAGCTACTTAGGGACGGTTGCTTCCTCATCAACCACCACCAGCACTTCCGCATAGGCTTACCCACCATACAGTTCCGCCAGCCCAAGTTAACCCAATTTTTTGTGTGTTGTGAGTTGTGTCTCCTAAGGTGTTTCGGCTACTTAGGGACGGTTGCTTCCTCATCAACCACCACCAGCACTTCCGCATAGGCTTACCCACCATACAGTTCCGCCACCCCAAGTTAACCCAATTTTTTTTGTGTTGTGAGTTGTGTCTCCTAAGGTGTTTCGGCTACTTAGGGACCATGCTTCCAACTCTGACACCATGTAAAGTACACCACCTTAACCTCCATTTCCGCATTGCGCACTCCACAACCCATCATTGGCATTCCGCAATTCCATTGAGCTTCCACAAAAACACCACCATATCCCGCTACCACCATTTGACATTTGAGATTTTGAGTTCGCGGTTTTTCCATGTCCTAAGGTGTTTCGGCTACTTAGGGACGAGTATCCATCATCTTGGTATCTCCATCAATATCACCGCCATTCATCATCACCGCGGACGGTAACCTCCATATCAAATTGGTATCGTGGTATCCCTCCATTGTATATTCCCTTACCATTGCATTGATAACCCCTAGCCCATTTTGCGTCACTTGCCTATCGAGACTAGCCATTTGAGTATTGCCGGCAACATTACTTGTGCACATTAGTGATCATCGAGCTACACCTCCCATTGCATACATACCATACAATAGGTATCATCTTGTTATCATATCATCTCATGTGCCTCAAGTTTGTTCCTGCATATACACAATAGCTATCTTGGTTTGTGCATTGTGCAAAAGTGGCCATACAAAAAAAGAGAATAAAGCTTTTAAGCAAAGAAAAAGAGTGAACAAAGAGCTTGTAAGCAAGTGCCATAGCATCATACCACATTGTCATATAAGATCATCTTGGATCACCTTGTGAGAAACACCGGGAACCATACATATATAGCATACTTGGGATAGAAAGTCGATACATTTTGCATATCCTAGGTTGTGCACAAGTGTCGTATCCGCCTATAGAGCAATCGTGCTAGCATCTCTCTTGAGTTGTGCAACACGAGCGTTTTTCGTGGATTCCACACTTTGTGCTCATCCTTGGTTGCATGACCCCATTTATCAATCCATGTGTGTGCGTTTCCGTGTGCCATTCATTGCTATTGGTCTACTTCTTACACTTGCGGATTTGTGAATCTCTTTCAGCATTATTGACTCTTGCTAACATTTTGCATTAAATTTTTGTGCCACTATCCTCACCGAGCTCCACCATAAGCCTTATTTGTGTAGGTGTGAGAAACCAACAAGAATTGGTACCAATTGTGCTATTTCCTTGTCCACATTGGAGTGATCATTGATCCACTTTCAAGTTCGGTCAAGGTACATTTGGTATTTGTTCTTCTCTTTCTACCACTCACATTTTTCTCTTGGAGTGATGGATAGGCAAGGCATTTCATCTTCGATCTACAACAACAACGACGAGTTCGATGCCACGAACAACTCCACCGACACCAAGATGCAAGCTCAAATGGAGGAGATCAAGGCCCTCATCAAGTCCTACAAGCGGTCTTCCTCATCTTCGAGAAGACGCTCAAGAGCACATGTCTCCGAGCTACCATCTCCGGCAAAATCAAATCGGCATCGACACCATCACCAACATGGACGTGAAGGTCAAGTGCTCAACACCAACAGCCGCTGAACGACTTCACCATCTCCGTTGGCATCTTTACCTACAGACATACGGCATCTTTGCCCACAAGCACCTCAAGAGAATCTCCCCAAGCTCAAGTCCGCGACTTCCACGAGCTACTACGACCTCGACATCGACCACACGATTCCTTTCTATGGGACTCAAGAACCCGAGGAGTATCTCGAGTGGGAGCGTTTGATGGACGACTAACTCAAGCTACATCAAGTTCCTCCCGAAGATCAAGTGAAGTGCGCCACAAGGAACTTCCATGACTACGCGTCCACATGGTGGCTTCACGCACCTTCGGAGACCTACGACATGAGTTGCCCCAAGATGAAGAGAGCTTTGCGGCAAGAGTTTGTGCCTCCAACCTACACGGAACAACTTCTACGCCAATTGGAGAACACCACCCAAGGATCCAAGTCCATCGACACGTACTTTAAGGAGATGAAGATTGCCTTGCGACGAGCCGGCATGGACGACCCCATTTTGATGAAATTCCACTTCATGATGGGATTGCACAACGACATCTCCAAGACGATCTTCCTTGAGAACTACAAGTCCCTCGACGACAACTACATTGGTGCTCTCAAGGCGGAACAAGAACTCATGAAGGCCAAAGCTTCTCCACCCCAAGCTCACTTCGCGACGACCAAGCTCCATGAGAACGAGCATGAGGCTAGTACCATCATGATGTCCAAGCCTGACGAGCTCCAAGACGATGCTCCCAAGTTCAACTTCACCGCCATCCCTCTTTGTGGCATTGACGATGCTGAGTCTACTTTGACTCTTTTTCAAGATGGTGCGGCGACGACTACGACTACGGACACCATCAAGGACCAAGCTTTGGAGGCGAGCGACATGGTGACGAGCAAGGATGATGCTTCCATCTTAGGAGCCGAGAATGATGATGTGCCATCTTCGACTTTCATCCACGGCGACAGCGATGAGATGGTTGAGCATGGGATTCTCCCTTCGACCACGGCGACGTATGATGACTTGAGTGACTTGTGCCACCATATTGAGAGTGAGAGCGACTTCACCACTAGCCCCATATATGATGTGTTCCCACAATTCCCATGTGAGGAGAGCCACAACCCCCACCACTTGAGTGAGATGAGTGACTCCACCATATGTGAGTTTAAGTGCACCTACTTTGAGGGAGTGAGTTAACCACCACATAGAGAGAGTGAGATAGTTGATAGGTCATGTGAGGCCACTTTCAACACTAACGACTTGACCTCTACCTCTATTGTGTCTTCTCATTTGGTGCTAGGTCCCATCTATGATGACACACCGATTCGCGATGACTTCGTCCTCCCTTTGGACAAGACGATGGCCATGGTGGAATATGATGCACCCCCACATGGTTCCATCAAGATAAAGATGACCACCATTTGGTCTTTCCCACCTCACCTACACCACATGAGTTGAATGAACAAGGTAACATAGGTGAAGGTGATGCTCTAGTCCCACTAGTGGACATTCATGACATTAATTGCTTGCATGATGTTGATCCCCCTATTGACATGCTTCATGCTAGTATGATTTCCCCCTGCGATTATTTACCCATTTATGATGAGTATGATGATTGCCATGTGGAGTCTTTTAGTTGTGATGCCATGTTACATAGGATTTCTTGTGCTAATTCTCTCGGTCACATCATGTTTGCCAATCCGCTTCACTTGTCATATGCTATGCATGAGATCAATCATATGTCATATTTGCAATCACTTCATAGTGACTATGCATATGCTATTAAAATGAACCCAATTTGCACATATGGCATAGATGACAAGCCTATGGTTATTGGCATTTGTTTCTCTTGTGATGATATTGACATGCTACCTTTGCATCATTTATCTCATATGCCATGCCATAACCACCTAGCTTCGGATATGCATTGTTTTGGATATTCTCCATTTTCTCCATATGATGTTTCCATTATGGCTCATGAGGAGACCCCCATAGTTTCCTCATACATGTTTGGAGATTTTGATCACTCCCATCCATTGCATGATCCCAACACTTATGTGCACAATATGCTTCCCATGAATAAACATGCTATTGATGTGCCATATACTTGTATGCTCAATTTGCATCCCCATCATGTTATACACAATAACTATTCTTTCATGATGGATGACATGTTCTTATACCATGCATCAAATTTCTTTGAGCGATACTTATCTTGTGCTAACTTCCACGTGCAAATACACATCATGATGGATGATGTGTACATTTACCACGCGCACCACTTCTTTGGTCTGTGTCTCTTTTGTGTAGGTACCCATGAATACTTGTCAACCTCGCAATCCCACAAGTTGACAAAACGAGCTCTAGAGAGCAATGATGACTTGGATCCCATGGATTATCCTTCCCACCGCTTTCTTCGCGCAAAGACTTCGCGCATTTATTCTACATGTCCCTCACATGGTTATGGATTATTGTTCATTACATATTCTATGCCCATCTTGCCATGTTCACTTTGCATGATATACTCATTCCTATGCTTTTGCCATGCATTTGTGACCCATGCTTTGCATTAGACTTGACGATTGTTTCTAATACTTCTATGTGTATTTGCAAGCTTGGTGGAAATATCACTTGTTATTGCCATATTTGCTTTGTGCCCCATGCCTATGATTATACTATGATCTTGCTTTGTGTTCATGCTTGCGATATGTCATGTGCATTGCCTATGCCTATTATTTGCTCACATGACATGATTGCCATGATTTCCTCTAGTATGTTGCATCTTTGCACTACTAGCTTGCATGACTTGTTTCCTATGATTGCTTGCCTTGTTGCATCACCGATGACTCATACTTGCTCACTTCATGTGGTTGATGACAACCATCTACATGCTTATCACATGATTATTATTGCTTCTTGTCATATATCTCCATATGTTGCCTCTCTCATGCTAGATGATTTGCCATGTATTGAGTGCAACTATGCCTTTAGTCTTGCTAATGAGATTGCCCCCTTAGCATTCTCGCATATATTTGGAGATTTGGACATATTTTTTGTGAAGCATGCTTGTCTTACCTCTTTGTACCATATACCTAGTGCCATGAATATTGCCATTGTTGCATCATATTATTCACGCACTTGTGCTTCTAATGGTTATGTGCAAGAGAAGAGAACCATCATAATGGGTGATGTGTTTATCTACCATGTGCATACGTTCTTTGTTTTGTTATGTGCATGTGTAGGATACTTGGACCTTGTGTCAACTTCCACGTCACATGAGTTGACAATCTGAGCTCTTGAGAGCGAACCACCTCCTACCATGACGATTCTACATCACACTTGCTTGTACTTCGGCATTGTAAAGGACGCACAAGGATATGCTTTCAAGGTGATATCCTTCTCTTTTGAGAACCCCCAAACCATGAGACTTGGACCACTTGATCGCACACTTGTTAGAGATCTTCCTTCGACTTGTCATTTTCACCATTCCATGCATCATGATATATATGCCTTGTGTGTTGCATCCAATTCTTGGATTACTTGCTCCTATCACATGTTTGGTTGCAACAATGCCGTTTCTTCACATATGTCATGTCCCAATGATTGCTACATGCTTGCCTTGATTGCCTCACACATGATGAACAATTGCTCTTTCCATTGTGTTGAGTGCCACACGATGTTCACTACACCCCATGCACATTATGCTTGGATTGTCTTGCACTTGACCCATATGTTTAGACACTTCATTTTATTTCGTGTTGTGAATGATTCATATGCCTACCATAGACCTTTCATTGAGCAATTTGTGAATGCTTGCTATGAACTTGAGGTAGATGCTTCTTCTCTTGTTACACATATTTGCATCACTACCTCACATTTAAATGCTTGTTTCCATGATGTCCTTCTTTGTGCTCAATTTATGTGCTTACATGCCATGTAACAATCCTTTGTCACACCATATGCTATGCTTGATGACAACACTTGTTGGGTGAATCACCTCTTGAATGCTTGGTTTTGCACTAACGCTAACCGCTTGTTTTTCCAAGTGTTTGTTCTCCTTGCTCCTTTTGAAGGAATCACGAGACGGTGCGACATTGGAGAGTGCCCATTTCAAGCTACAAGATGACGAGAACTTGGTGATCGACCACTACTACACGGCGACGCCATCTCTTTCCCATGGTGATTTGGATTTCGATCCGAGGTCGGATCTTTCCCAAGGGGGAGGGGATGATGCGGAGCATCCTATGGACATCACCATGTCAAGAGTTCATTCGGCAAGTGACACGTGTGACATCTACCTCACATACATAAAGGTGAATCCTCTCCTTTACATGTGCTCACTTGACCCCTTCGAGGATGGTATACTACTTGACCATCCATCGGGCATGCATAGGTATTGTCGGAGCTTCACGGATGACGAGGAGGAGTGCCAGTGCCAAGTATCACCTACACCACCCATGAGGGAAGCGTGGAAGAGAAGGAAGAAGAAGCCTGGAGAAGCTTCTGGAAAGCCCGGAACTTCCGGCCGCTGCCCGGAACTTCCGGCCACCGGAACCTCTGGCCATCCCGGAGCTTCCGGCCCTGCTGCACCAAAGCCGTCCGAGAGTGTGCCAACTCTCTGGATAGCCCGGACCCTGCCCGGACCTTCACCCGGAACCTCCGGCTCCCGGACCTTCCGGCCGTCCCGGAACTTCCGGCCCTGCCTGCGCGCAGACACTCGGGCCGAAGCCCATGTACCTTTTCGTCCCTCACTTACCGCTTCGTGGACCTAGACTATATATACTCCTCCACCTCCTCCTTTCTAGGGTTAGCGTTGGTTTAGCTCATTTGAGAGATAGAGCTACGCTCATCCATATCGGATCTCCTCTGTGCGAGAGACTGCGGCCTCTTCGGGGAAGATCCCTTTGGATTCAAGCCCCCTTTCTAAGGGAAGATCCCCCCGTGGATTCAAGACCTCCTCACGGAGAAGACCAGCTACCCTTATATCGTCCTTAGTTCTCCGTGGATCGTGTATCTTCTCTTATGTACTCGTGGATCTAGCGCATGTGTGATCATTCTTGTTGGTTTGAGTGTTCTCTTGTGTTCCCCTCGTGTTTTTCCCCTCGTTTCCCTCCTCGTGTTCTTCGCGTTCTTCGCGGGATCCACTCCTTTCGTGAAAGATCAGGCGATTAGGGTTCTACCCTACATCAGGCCCCGCATGCCTCAGCCTGTGTTGGGTCGTCCGGATCACCAGGACGAGAACAAGGGGTGAGGGGCTACGTGACCAGTTAGGCTCCTGAGTCACGATGCACATGAGTCCCCCTTGACACACAAACAACCTACGGAAAGAAAATGCAAAAGTAGGTCTTAGCGTTCTGCGTTGGCAGGGCCCGACCCCGCGCGTGCCTCAGCCGCCATTGGGTCATCCGGATCACTAGGACGAGACCAAGGGGTGAGGGGCTACGTGGTTAGTTAGGCTCTTGAGTCGCGATGCTCAGGAGTCCACCTTGACATACAAATAGACCTCCATAACTATCGTCGCCGAGGTCCCGCTCGGGAGAGGGGCGCGACTACCAGGTCCGAGGGACCTGGCAGGGTGGTGTACGCTAAGCGTGACCTGAGCACAGCCGCCTCGCGCGACTCTGCTTGGGGAAAAGCATTGCGACGAGGCTAGACACCGAGATGGGTGGCTCCCTGAGGTTGATGCGGCCATGGGGCCGCCCTTAATTGTTTATCACCAGCACGGAGCATAGCGCTTCCGCACATGCACGGGCATAGCCGCTCCTTGACCATGTCGACTGCCAGCGCGGAGCATGGTGCGTGGGTGAGGGCTCCCTCTGAGTGGAGCCCCCGGGGCGTGTACAGCCCCGCCCTGACACATGGCTTGCACGGAAGGGCCAGACGAGGTGTGTCTGGGCACTCGTGAGCCAGCGCGGGACTCACGAGGCCCTACCTCAAGGCGGGTTGCGCCTGACTTGAATCTTGACAGCTGTGGTGGACCTGCAAGGTGGTTAGGCAACCTAAGCCAAATGAATCTCCTGAGGCGACCACATGAGAAGGTCGAACACCAACGACCCCAGGAGGTGATGTGAACGGGGCCGGCCCGCCAGACAGAGCTCAGTTGTTGGCTTTATCGACGCTGCAGGGATGGACCCGAGCATAGATGTCGTGCCCAGTCATCTCATGTGAAAAATCCTGAAGAAAGACAACTGGCGTGAGGCTCCCATGGTGACGAGGCACCGTGTCGCGCACCCTCGCTCATCCACCCGCGATTAGCTCATGCGAGGGCCAAGCACCAAGGATCATGGGAGCTGACATACACAGGAGCTGGCCCGCGAGCCAGAGCTCAGTCTCTTGGATTTAGCGACACTGCAGGGACGAACCCGAGCACAGACGCCGTGCCAGTCCTTAATCATGAGGCGATCGTGGGTGGGCTTGCAAGGGCGCATGACGTTCATGGTATCAAAGTACCGGACAAGCAGGTGATAACCATAAGATGACTTAAGTAATGAGGCAAGCTAGTTCGAGTAAATGCAAGAACGATACATGCCATAGGGACGGACCCATGCGGCCTGGGGCTGATGCAACACGAGAGGCGCCCCCAATAGAGTAAGCTAAATATGCATATCACGGGGACAAGCCTATGCAACTTGGGGATGATGCAGGCCGAGGGGCGCCCCCAGCTGAACAAACCAGAAAATGTCACCTGGCACCGTCGTTGAAGAGGCGTTGGAGCAGCTGAAGATGCGCGCTGAAGTAGTCGCTCCTCACGAGTCGTTCGGCGGCTGGTTCCCAAGGGACCCTGGAGGTTCTGACTCCCCCTCCCCCATGACGGCCTGGCGCCTAGCCTCGCGAGCCGCCAGGACGCCCTGCGTGAGCCAGTTGAAGGTGACAGCTGCGTTCGGCAGGCCGAAGGGCATGCGAACGTAGCTGTGTGGGGGCCTCCGCATTGACCAACGCTCGATGGCCAGAAGCGCCCCTGAGATGCAGCCCTATTGAGCCCAGGAATGTCGGCGAGGCGCACATCTCGTCGTCCGTGCCAGGACAAGGAGCTGCGCCAGGCGGTGGGCGGCGGTCGCCGCACATGGCTCTTGCCTCTTGAAGCTCCTTTGTGGTCTTGGTGATGAACTCCTGAGCACCGGGCACCTCGTGCCTTATGCCCTGATGAGGGAAGCGTGCGGTGAAGCATGCCTCCACATGGTGCCCGAGCGTCTCCCTCGTGACGTTGTCTAAGTCTGAGGCCCTCCAGAAGAGAGCCCCCGAGCCCAGCCTGAGGAGGGCGCCAGGCGTGCCTTCCTATGCGAGGGAGGGAGGCGCCCCATCTACGGGCGCAGGTCCTGAGGTGGTGCTGCTGGAGAAGCGGCTCTCCTGAAGCCCTAAATGGAGCAGCTACTTCTTCTTCTTGGGGATGGCCTCAGGAGGGTAGACGATGCCTTCATTATCTGGGTCTTGGGTCGCTGTAGCTTGGTAAGCATGCTCGAGGGAGCACACCGCCTCCTTCTCCTTGTAGGCGACCGTGATGACGCCGTAGCTCTCGGGCATCTTGAGGACGTTGTAGCCGTGATGGGTCACTGCCATAAACTTGGCCAGGGCTAGGTACCCAAGGATGGCGTTGTACGGTAGGCGGATGTGGGCGATGTTGAAATCGATGGCTCGGTGCGGTAGTTGCCGCACCTGCCGAGAGTGACAGGAAGGTGGACCTGCCCGATCGGGTGGTGGAGCCATCGGTCACTCCTGAGAAGGGCTTGGTAGACTGCAGCTGGTCGCATGGCACTTGGAGGCGGTCGAACGTCTCGACGGACAGGACATTGAGCCCTGCGCCGCCGTTGATGAGGGTCTTGGTGACCTGAACATTGCTGATGATGGGTGAGAAGAGCATTGGGAGGGCGCCGGTAGTTGACGCGCACTTGAGTTGGTCAGAGGAGCTGAAGGTAATGGTGCACTTGGACCACCTAAGCGGGTGCGCGACCTTGGGCCTGGGGAGGGCCGCGTTCACCTCGCGAGCAAACTGTTTGAAGATACACTGAGAGGCTGGGGCCTGAGCGCCACCCAAGATGCAAGCGATGGCGTGAGGCTCCTGGAAGCCCCCAGCCCCATCGTCCTGATGATGTTCATCGTTCCTTCTTGGTGGTGGCGGCAGCGGAGGGAGGCCAGCGTTGCCCTGAGGGCGGTCCTCACGAGTCTGGTTTCTCCAGGCGCCCTCGTGAGGCTAGTCCTGCCAGTGGTCCTCAAGAGGCCGATCGCGCCACTCCTGGCGGGGGGCGCAGTCGTCCCAGCGTCCTCCACTTCGTCCTCCTCCTCGGTCATAGCCTTGGTCGTTGTGCTCGGGGCGTCGGCCGAAGCGCCCATCACGGATGGCCCTGAGCTCTTGACAATCATTGGTGTTGTGGCTGTGCATGTTGTGGAAGGCGCAAAATGGGCGGTTGGCCTTGGATGACTCGGGATGGTCACAGCCGCACTTCATCTTCGGCTCCGCCGCGAGCACAGCAGCCCCCTTGCACTTCATGTCATTGGTCTTGGCCTTCTTGTCTTCTGGGTCGGCTGCTGGAAGCTCTAGGAGGGAGAGGCGTCCTTCCTCAGCCCTTGCGCACTAGGTCGCCATGTTGAACATCTCCAGAGTTGTGCACATGTCTTCGTGATGCGGAGCATCTCACGTTCATCCCCATGTACACTCCAACTACTCTTCTAGCCCCAAGAGGGGAAATGACGAGACCTCGAACATACGCCATTGGACACAAGGTGAACTCGCTCCTCTCCGAACTTTCACTTTCTACATGTGAGACATGGCTACTACCTCCAACGTGTGTGCTATGCATGATTAGGTACTTAGAGGAAAGCCACGGAGCCACCACATCCAACGGACGAGCTAGCGAGGACGCCAAGTACAAGGACCAAGAGAAGAAGCTGCCAGAAATCTATAGCCACCGGACGACCGGTCTGGACCGGACATCCGACGCCTAGAGTCTTCACCAGCCAGCCCAAGTCCCAGCCAGCGAGACCTATAGCAGTCGGACGTCCGACATCCTCCCGAGCCCGGACGACCGGCCCCGTCCGGAAATCCGACGATGGCTTTCCCGAGCCAAAACGCCGGACGTCCGACAGGTACCGGACGACCGGACCCTCGCGAGTCACCGGACGTCCGGTACCTGTCGGACATCCGGCGCCTGTCTGTTCACAGTGTATCGGGCCGAGCCCATGTATCCCTTCGCCCTCACTTACCCATTCATGGCCCTAGACTATATATACTCCTCTACCTCCACCATTTGAGGGTTCGCATTGGTTTAGCTCATTTTAGAGACAGAGCATTGCTCATCCACATCGGATCTACTTCATGAGAGAGACCGCGGCCTCTACGGAGAAGATCCCTTTGGATTCAAGACCTCCTTTTGGAGAAGAACATCAAGACCTCCTCACGAAGATGACCGGCTACCTTTGTATCGTCCGTTGTTGACCTTGGATCGTGTATCTTCCTTTGTGTTCATGGATCTAGTGCGTGTGTGATCATTCTTGTTGGTTTGAGTGTTCTCTTGTGTTCCCCTCGTGATTTTCCCCTCGTTTCCCTCCTCGTGTTCTTCGTGTTCATCGCGGGATCCGCTCCTTTCGTGAAAGGTCGGCCCATAGGGTTCCTACCCTACATCATCTTGGTATCATGAGCCACGTTGATCATGATTTCGGAGCCTCCCCTTGTTGTTTTCTAGCTTAATTTTGTTGTGTTCTTCCCCAATTTCGAAAATCCCCACCAAAAATAGCCCCAATTTTTTGTGATTTATTGGTTTCACGAAGTTTTAACGGATTTGATCCATAGATTTGCTTGGTTTCAAGTGGATCTAGCATCTCCCCAAGTTTCCCCATCTTTCATCCACGAAATCCCCTCTATTTTGACCCCAAAATCCCCAAATTCTGCCCAAAATCGCGTCTCAAAACTCGCATCTCGCGTTGACCCCGACCCCCGGACGATCGGCCCTTTACGGACGTTCGGAGCCCCTAGAATGACCGGACGTCCGACCTCTACCGGACGACCAGAACCCCTAACCCGAGCTGAATTTATGGATTTCTGAGCCTGCCCGGACGTCCGGCCCCCGGACATCCGACCTTGTCCGGACGTCTGTAACCTGTAAAAACTGATTTCGCTCAAATTTTGTTTCGGCCATAACTAATTCATCCGAACTCCGATTTTGATGTTCTTTAGCCCGTTTTGAAGTTCTTGACATCCCCCTTCCCACAAAAATACCACCAACATCTTTTGACACCATCAAAGTTTGGAAACTTTGGCATCTTTGCCTAGGGCTTCCACCACATCATGCGCTACACCACCACCGACTTCCGCAATCTAACCAATTTTGTTCCCCTTCGCATTACTGGTTGTTTGAGTTGTGATTTGAGTCTTCTAAGGTGTTTTGTCTACTTAGGGACAGTTGCTTCCTCATCAACCACCACCACCACTTCCGCATAGGCTTACCCACCATATATTTCCACCACACTGACTTAACCCAATTTGTTTATGTTGTGAGTTGTGTCTCCTAAGGTGTTTCGGCTACTTAAGGATCGTGCTTCCAACTCCGACACCATGTATAGTCCACCATCTTACCCACCATTTCCGCATTGCGTACTCCACAAGCCATCATTGCATTTTTGCAATCCCATTGAGCTTCCGCCACCACCACTGCATTCCGCTACCACCACTTAACATTTGAGATTTTGAATTTGTGGTTTTTCCATTTCCTAAGGTGTTTCGGCTACTTACGGACGAGTCTCCATCATCTTGGTATCTCCATCAAGATCACCGCCACTCATCATTGCCAAGGACGGTAACCTCCATATCATCTTGATATTGTGGTATCCCTCCATTGTATATTCCCATGCCATTGCATTGTTAACCCCTAGCCCATTTTGCGTCACTTGCCTACCGAGACTAGCCATTTGAGTATTGCCAACAACGTTACTTGTGCACATTAGTGATCATCGAGCTACACCTTCCATTGCATGCATACTATATCATATTTGTATCATATCATCTCGTGTGCCACAAGTTTGTTCCTGTATATACCCAATTGCTATCTTGGTTTGTGCATTTCGCATTGTGTCCATATACAAAAAAAAGAATAAAGTTGTTAATCAAAAGAGAGTGAACAAAGAGCTCGTAAGAAATAGCCATAGCATCATACCACATTGCATATAAGATCATCTTGGATCACCTTGTGAGAAACACCGGGAACCATACATACATAGCATACTTGGGATAGAAAGTTATCCATTTTGCATCTTATAGGTTGTGCACAAGTGTTGTATCCGCCTATTGAGCAATCGTGCTAGCGTCTCTCTTGAGTTGTGCAACACGAGCGTTTTCCATGGATTCCACAATTTGTGCTCATCGTTGGTTGCACGACCCCATTTATCTATCCGTGTGTGTGTTTCTGTGTGCCACATATTGCTATTGGTCTACTTGTTTCACTTGCGAATTTGTGAATCTCTTTCAACATTATTGACTCTTGCTAACATTTTGCATCACATTTTTGTGCCACTATCCTCACCAAGCTCCACCATAAGCCTTATTTGTGTAGGTGTGAGAAACCGACAAGAATTGGTACCAATTATGCTATTTCCTTGTCCACATTGGAGTGATCATTGATCCACTTTCAACTTCGGTCAAGGTACATTTGGTATTCGTTCTTCTCTTTCTACCACTCACATTTTTCTCTTGGAGTGATGGATAGGCAAGGCATTTCATCTCCGGTCTTCCACAACAACGACGGCGTGAACAACTACATCACCAAAGCATCAGTCTTCGATCTTCAACGACAAATGCAAGGCGCACAATCAAGATTGCGCGAGCGCATCGAGAACCTCTCCATCGACATTCGTCACTCTAAAGCAAGGAAAAGGGACTACATCGACAACAAGCTTTCCGCGCACAAGGAGAAGCAAGATGCAAGGATGGAGGAGATTCAGACCTTGTTGATCAACCATTCTTCCCCTTCATCATCCTCAAGGCGGCGATGTTCAAGTCACAAGTCTTTGGAGCACAAAAATGATGCAAGCGCAAGTCGTCCACGTCCACATCTCCATGGCGACCAACGTCACGTTCGTGATCCACCTCGTCATGAAGGACAAGTCACCTCCGAGCAACATGTGCACGACGACGACGAACGACATCTAATACGAGCTCAAGTGCGACAACGACATCGTCATCATGAATATGCTCTCCAAGCGCAAATGCACAAGTCCCAACAAGCACTACTTCACGCCAAGCTTCAAGATCAAAAGAGAAGACCGCGAGAGAAGCACCACAAAGACGGCGCTACGGCTACTACCACCGCCACTTTGGAATCTTCGCCAAGTGCCATCAAGGCATCTTCGCCTTTGAACGTACGGCATCTTCGCCTACTTCCCATGAGTTCGCCTACATCGACATCATCAAGTACAAGGCGACCACCTACGAGCGAGGGCGACACTTCCATCTTCGGAAGCCCCTCAAGGAAGATGGCCGAGCATGGGAAATTCCCTTCAGTCAAGGAGACAAGCTATGAGGTGCCACATCAGATGGGCCTCCAACAATAAGATGGTGACTAGAAGGTCGAGCAAGGGCCATCCCCTTCGACCACGGCGACGAGCAGGAACCCCTTCAAAAACATGAAGACGGCGCCCATATTGGACTCACACTCTGAGTCAAGCTACGAGACCGCACATGAGACCTTATCTTTGGTCTTAGAGGAGAGTGATGATGTGCCATCTTCGGCCTTCATCCATGGCTACGACTACGACATCATTGAGCATGGAGACATTTGCACCTACATCTCTCCGACCACCATATATGACATTGAGTGCATTTCCTATGAGAGGATGAGTGTGACCACCACTAGCCCCATACATGAGAGCATGCCATACATCCTATGTGAGGTTGAGATCCATTTGAGTGACTCCACCAACCATAGGAGTGAGAGCATCCAAGAGGGAGTGAGTGAGCCACAACACTTAGTGAGTGAGGTAGTTGACACGGCACGTGAGGCCACTATGATTTCTAACGATTTAACCTCTGCTCCGAGTGTGTTTTCTTCTTTGGTGCTAGGTCTCCTACATGACGACATGCCTACCATCGACGAGTCCATACCTCCAATGGAGACAACAATGGCCATGGTGGAAGAAGACGCACCCCCCACATGGTTCCATCAAGACGAAGATTTCCACGCCTTGGTCTTCCACACCTCACCTACAACACATGAGCGATGCTCCAACGATAACATAGGTGATGGTACTTCCCTTTTCCCACTAGTGGACTATCTCACCAATGATTGCTTGCATGATGTTGATCCACCTATTCCCATGCTTCATGCTAGTGCGACTTCTTCATGTCATGACTTACCTATCTGTGATGAATATGATGATGAGCATGTTGATTTGCCTAGTTGTGATGCTATGCTCCATAGGATATCATGTGAAAATTCTATTAGTCACATCATGTTTGATAATCCTTTAAACTTGTCATATGCTATGAGTGAGATCTCCCATATCGCATCATTTCAAGCTCAACATAGTAGCTATGCATGCCCCATTCAAATAAATCTCATTTGCACTTATGGCATAGATGACGAGATGATGGTCATTGACTTTTGTTTTTCATGTGATGATATTGCCATGCTTCCTTTACATGATTTGCGCAATTCATCTACTATGCCATGCCATGATCACATAGAACCAAATATGCATTGTTTTGGATGTTGTCAATATTCTCCATGTGATGTTTCCACTAATGCTCATGAGGAGACCCCCATAGTTTCCTCATACATATTAGGAGATTTTGATGCATTCCATACATTGCATGATTCTCATAATTGCTTGCACCGTATGCATTCCATGAATAACAATGCTCTACATATTTCTTGTGATGCATTACACAATTTGAGTCTCCATTATGCTATACATAACAACAAACCTATCATGATGGATGACATGTTTCTATATCACGCATCTCATTTATTCGAGCATTGGATATTTTGTGCTAACCAACACTTGCACATGCGCATCATGATGGATGATGTGTACATCTACCATGCACACACAATTTTCCCTTTGTCTTTGTTTTGTGTAGGTACTCACGTATACTCGCCAACCTCTCAATCCCACGAGTTGATGAAACAAGATCTTGAGAGCAAAGATGACTTGGGATCCCGTGAACTATCCTTCCCACCACTCTCTTCGTGCAACGACTACGAGGATCTCTCTCACTTGGCTCTCACCCGGCTATGGGCTATATACCGCTTGTCACTTCATGCTCATTTTCCCGTGTTCACTTTGCATGCTATGCTGCCTTTGCCATGAAATTGTGACCCTTGCTTGCATCTACCCATGATTCACCATTATGCTACTCCTATGTGTATTTGCATGCTCGGTGGAGATCCTTGTTGCTTTTGCCATGTTTATCATGTGCCCCGTGCTATTGATGCTATTTTGCACATATCCTCCTTTCATGCTTGTGCTATGTCATGTGAATTATTCATGCACACTATTTGCACCCATGACATGCTTGCTATGTTTCCCTCTAGTATGTTGCATCTTCGCACTACTAGCTCACACCACTTGATTGCTATGATTGCTTGCTTTGTCGCATCACCCATATTCCATTATTACTTGCTTTCTTGGGTTGATGACGCATATGTTCATGCCTCTCACATGATATATTTTTGTTCATTGTCGCTTGCCTCCAATTGTTGCATCTATGCTTATTGATCATGGAGACTTGGACACCTTACTTGTGATGCATGCTTGCTTGATTACGCCTATTATATTTGGTTGTTCTCGCATCATATACCTCCATACTATGAAATGCTCCCTTGTCCTTTCTTATGATGAGCATGATGCATACACTTGTTGGGTATTTTACCACACGAATGATAGGTTTTGCATCTCCGCTAACCTCATTTGTTTTTCCGAGTGTTTGTTATGTTCTTTCATTTTGAAGGATTCACATGGAGATACCGTCATGAGACAATTTGGTCATGTGAAGGCATACACGATGTGCAACACCAACATTTGCGAGAATCTCCTAAAGGTGAACTCCTTCCCTTTGAGCCATCCTCAATTACGCATATTGGATGGGTCACTCTTTCATTGTTGTTTCCTTCTTGTTGTCTACATGATACATCTCATGAATGGAGGAGCGACATGGGAGATTGGCTCTATGGACCTTCACATTGAGGAGCACTCAGACTTATTGGATGCACCTTCGAACCGCCACTCATGCCACGACATCGAGCATTGGTACACCAACACCTCCATATTTGTTGATTGTGCTGACACATGTCATGCTCGATGGACATCTCACACACATGACGAATTTGCATCTTATGCATGGATTGACTCATATTATGATTGCCTTGTTGCATCTTGTATTCCCATGTCATCCATGATATATGAGCTTGTGCATTTCCTTAGCAAATTTGTTGTGATCTTTCTTGATGGCATATTCATACATCATGATCTTATTGCCTACCATCAATTGCATGATCACATCACATTGAGCATCCATTACCATATTCATGCTATTGATAAACCGTCTCACTATGACATCATTTTGCACCGTGGTTGCATTGATCATATTCTTGCTTTTGCTCCCATGAATGTTGTGCATATATTTCCATATCTTTTGGATAAGCTTCATGCACCTTGTCATGATCAATATTGTCGCACGGACACATGTTTACTTGATGGACACTTTGTGTGCGCTAACCATTGTATTTCCAAATGTACTTCGTGTTTGGTCATTTTGCATGTACCACATACCGGAGACAACTTGGAGTACTTGGATTGCGCCATGCCTTCAACTCCGTCCAACTACAAGTTCGTCCACGATAACCGTTTCCATGATGATGAGGATCACAATCTGAGGTCGTATCTTCCCCAGGGGGAGATGATGCAGAGCATCTCACGTTCATCCCCATGTACACTCTGACTACTCTCCAAGCCCCAAGAGGGCATATGACGAGACCTCGAACATACGCCATTGGACACAAGTGAACTCGCTCCTCTCCGAACTTTCACTTTCTACATGTGAGGCATGGCTACTACCTCCAACGTGTGTGCTATGCATGATCGGGTACTTAGAGGAAAGCCACGGAGCCACCACATCCAACGGACGAGCTAGCGAGGACGCCAAGTACAAGGACCAAGAGAAGAAGCTGCCAGAAATCTACAGCCACCGGATGACCGGTCTAGACCGGACGTCCGACGCCTGGAGTCTTCACTAGCCAGCCCAAGTCCCAGCAAGCGAGACCTACAGCAGTCGGACGACCGACACTAACCGGACGTCCGACATCCTCCAGCGCCCGGACGACCGGCCCCGTCCGAAAATCCGACGATGGCTTTCCCGAGCCAAAACGCCGGACGTCCGACAAGTACCGGACAACCACACCCTCGCGAGCCACTGGACATCTGGTACCCGTCGGACGTCCGACGCCTGTCTGTGCACAGTGTATCGGGTCGAGCCCATGTATCCCTTCGCCCTCACTTACCCATCCGTTGCCCTAGACTATATATACTCCTCCACCTCCACCATTTGAGGGTTCGCATTGGTTTAGCTCATTTTAGAGATAGAGCATTGCTCATCCACATCGGATCTACTCCACGAGAGAGACCGCAGCCTCTACGGAGAAGATCCCTTTGGATTCAAGACCTCCTTTTGGAGAAGAACATCAAGACCTCCTCACGGAGGAGATCGGCTACCTTTGTATCGTCCGTTGTTGACCTTGGATCGTGTATCTTCCTTTGTGTTCATGGATCTAGCGCATGTGTGATCATTCTTGTTGGTTCGAGTGTTCTCTTGTGTTCCCCTCGTGATTTTCCCCTCGTTTCCCTCCTCGTGTTCTTCGTGTTCATCGCGGGATCCGCTCCTTTCTTGAAAGATCGGCCCATAGGGTTCCTACCCTACATCACTTCGTGTATGGCGAGCTCATACCTCATCTTGACATCGTGGACGCCATCAGAGAACACCGAGATGATGGCCTCGTCCGTCACCTTGGGAATGTTGAGGTGAACGCTATTGAAACGTTGGATGTTCTTCTGCAGGGTCTCCCCTGGCTGCTGCTTGATGTGCTGCAGGTCACCAGCGGCAGGTGGGCGGTCGCTAGTGCCTTGGAAGTTGGCGACGAAGCGCTCGCGCATCTCGCCCTAGGAGTAGATCGATCCCGCAGGCTGGTTCAGGAGCCACGAGCGCGCACTGTCCTTGAGAGTATGGGGAACCAGTTCTCCATGACCTTCTCGTCGCCATTGGCTTCCTTGATGCTCAACTCGTAGAGCTGCAAGAACTCAGCAGGGGCGGGGGTGCCGTCATAGCGCGGAGGCAGGTCGGGCTTGAACTTGCCAGGCCAGACGACGCTGTGCAGCTCGGGGGTGAAGGTGCGGCAACCCGCCGTGGTCACTGGAGCCCGCCGTGGAGGCGGATCCCGGTCTTGGTACCCAAGCGTCACCGCCGCAGGCGGCGCGCGATCCTGACCTGGTGGTGCAGGGAGCGCAGGAGCGTCTTCTTGCGGCCGAGGGATCTCTTGGCAGCTTCTCTCTTCGTTCGCGAGCACCCTGCGCAGTGGGGCACGCCATGGGGTCGCGTGTCTTGGGGCAAGGGCGGCGTCTTGATGTGGAGGTGGTGGAGGCGCTCCATGGGCTACATCGCCCGCGGCTGGAGGTGGGCGAGGCAGCAAGAGAGACGGTGCGGGAGGGCCCCCAGCGGCACTGACAAGCTTAGTGATCCGGTCCAGCCAGTGTTCGTAGAGGTCATCGACCGGGCGGTAATGCAGGAGCTCGCGTGCCATGAGCAGCGCATCCGTGGGTGCGCGACAAGCATGGGACGATGATCCGGCCGGAGTCAGCGATGGGGTGGCGGTGCATCCGTCCCGCCGCACAGAGGGGTGCAGCGATGAAGCCTGCTTCTCGTTTCCCGCCAGGCCTATGGCGGAGTTGGCAGCGGGTGATGGAGAACGGCATGGTGGTCCACCAACGAGCGCCGTCTGAGCGACGCGGGCGGCAAGGGCGGCCCGGTGCTTGGCACGGGCTCGGCGAGCATCGGCCATGGATGCGGCGGAGCAGTGGTTCGTCGATCGTCGGAAGAAAGGCTTCAGCGCACCCCTACCTGGTGCGCCAAATGTCAGATTGCTAGTTTCGGCTAACCCTTGAGGTTCGCACTCTAGGGTGCGCATGAAGAACACTCTCTCCCTAGCTCGCTCGCTCAACGATCTCATGGCCTAGCTCGACGAGCCCTAGGAACAAGAGACACAAGGGTTTATACTGGTTCCGGCCACCTTGTGGCGTAGTACCCGACTCCAGTGTGGTGTTGGTGGACTGCCTCATGGGCTAAGGATGAACTAGTATAATGGGTGAACAGCCTCAGGAGAAGAGGTGTTCTTTAGCTTGGCTCATTGGTGGATGTCAGAATGGAATGGATCCGATCCAAGATGAGTCGATCCCTCCCTACGGTAGTGGCTAGTCCTATTTATAGAGGCCCTGGTCCTCTTCCCAAATATTAGGAGGGATGGGATCCCACAATGGCCAAGTTTGAAGGGAGACAACTAGTACAAGCTGTCCTGACAAAAGGTGGTCTTCGCCTGCCAAAGGCTCTGGTGGTGACGTTGTTGTAGGCTCCATGGTGACCTCCGTCCTGCCGTCCTGCTGGTCTTGGTCTTGTTGCACCGATATGGAAACCTTTGCCTGATGCCTCGGGACTCCTCGCCTGCGCCTGCCTCTTTAGCATGAACGAGGAAACTGGTACACTGTGCCTGCTAGCGCCCGCTTGGCCTTGGTCGTCATGGCTCACGTCACATGAACCTCGCGAGGTGCCCCTTGCATAGAGATCTCCGCTCCTCGGGAACCAGCCTAGTGAGGTTGCTCCCGGGGAGGTCTTGGTGTCATTCGCCTCGCGAGGCTTGGCTCCTCGCGAGGGTCTTGACTGGTTGTTGCTGAAGATGGGCCGTACCAGGCCGTTGGTGGAGCAACGCACAGGCCCGCAGGCAGGCATGTCTGGGCAACCCCGGTCCCAGAACGCCGACACGAGCCCCGTCATCAGCCAACATCTTTGTGACTTTGAGGTTGCGAATTGTTAGAGAGACCAACAATGGCAGACATCCTACCGCAGTGGTACGGTCAGGATGGTCCTCTTCACCAAAGATGATGGGCATGCATGACCACTGATACGTCTCCAACATATCTATAATTTTTGATTGTTCCATGCTATTATATTATCTGTTTTGGATGTTAATGGGCTTTATTTTACACTTTTATATTATTTTTGGGACTAACCTATTAACCCAACGCCCAGTGCAAATTGATTTTTTTTGCCTATTTCAGTGTTTCGCAGAAAAGGAATATCAAACGGAGTCCAAACGGAATGAAATCTTCGGGAGCATGATTTTTGGAACAAACGTGATCCATAGGACTTGGAGTGGACGTCAAGAAACATACGAGGAGTCCACGAGGCAGGGGGCGCACCTACCCCCACTACAAAAAAATACACTTCCGTGATGATACATGTTTGTCACAGTAGGTCACGTTTTCTGTCATGCATGTACATCCATGACAAATTGATGACAGAATCAAGATAGTCATACCTGTGCTGTCGTAGAAGTGTTCCATGAGTTTACCAAAATTATCATCACGGAAGTGTCCACTTCCATGACGATAAATCGCGCGTCACAGAAGTGCTTTCATCAAGGGTGACCGACACGTGGCATCCACCGTAACAGAATGCCGTTAAGCTATTGGGTCCAGTTTTGGATCCGATAACCCGTTAACAACCCCGACCAATGGGGATTTTCCACGTGTAAAATCATCATTGGCTGGAGGAAACACGTGTCGGCTCACGGTTGGGACAGATGTCATCCACTCATTGGACCCAAAGCGCCTATAATACGTCAACACGTGGCACAGCCCAACAGAGGCCCATTATGAAAAGGTCGGCCCGTTTGACTTGGTCAAAAGGTGGCAGGCCGGCCCACGGCAAGCCTATTAACGACTTGTTCGCGTATAGCCCATTTCCAGCCCGCTAACCCAGGGCCCATTTACGACCTATCTGAATTAGGCCCAATAGCGTCATCTAGGCCATCCAATATAATTCCAGCCCATTTTAACTTCCGGCCCATGACGTCTTTTGGCCCATATGAGGCCCTTAGTAACCCTCGGCCCATTAACGACCCGTGGTAAAACTGGCCCGTAATGAACAGTGTATCACTTTATACCCATTAACGGCCCATTATTCCGTTGGGCTATTTCCAGCCCATGTTATCTTTCAGCCTTCTCGGGCCCCATTTATTCTTGGGCTCATTTCCAGCATTCGTTTACTTTCGTCCCGTTACTATCATTTTCTGCTTGTGGGCCAAATACAGCCCGTGGTTACAGTCGGCCCGTTTGTGGCCCGTTAATATGTTGGGCCGTTTTCATAGTGTCATCAAATACGGCCTATTAACGACGTCCTGTTATGGTCGCCCCATGAACGGACGATTTCAACTCTAGCTCATTTACGACCATAATGTGGTCTGTTATCGGCCCATGTTTGGCCAACCGATCATACGGCCCGTAGAAGGCCCATTATGTCTATGCCTCGTAGAAGGTCCATTATTTCTACGGCCTTAGAAGGCCCATTGTTTCTACGGCCTGTAGGAGGCCCATGTTAACTATAGTAAATATGTAGCCCATTTTTAACCCTAAACCTATTGCGACCACTAGCAAACCGTGGAAAAAAATTGCACTGACTACAAGAAAACAAATAAACAAGACAATGGAAATAAATAAGCAAGCAACTTACGCTAGGCTATCATGGATATTACATATATTACATCCACTGGGCATCAAAGTTCGCCACAAGTGCAAATATAGGGAACAAAGCAGCATATAAATGCCGCAGCAAAACAAGTCCAGAACTGAAACCACTTCAGAAGAGCTCAAGAAACAATATCCTGGGTACCCATAATGCTGGCAAGATGCTTAGCAAGCTTATTAACTTTCTCTTGTTTGGCGCTTAAATCCTCCAGCACTTGTTGTTTCACCAGAAAGTATGCATCTGAATTCTGCAGGGACTTTCTCAGTCCTTCGGCTTCCTGTTGCATAACATCTGATCGATGTCTTTCAATTTGAAGTTGAGACTCAAGAAGTCGAACTGATTCAGGCAGCGAGTTTGAAGAGCTGGTGCCAGCAGTAGTAGCCAGTAACTCGAACACTACATCAAGACAGGACTTTGGGGTTGTCTCAGTGTCTTCAATATAGTTTTTATCAGCTTTCTTGAAGAACAATAGGGATGTCTCACTATCTTGAACCTGATCTACATTACTTCCTTTACCATTGCATAACGGGGTACTCTTCTCCAATATTTTATCCGCGTTCTAAAGGAGAAACAAACAAACACATCACAGGTTTACAATGTAGTATATGAAACTCATTTTGGTAAACCAGTTCAGTAGTAAGGTGGACAGGATAACAGCATGAAACAAACATATATCTATGTAGTATGGTCACTGTATGGTCTATATCATTCTAGTTTATGTTGCCAAATCAAGATAGATACAGTTCGAATCATATCTATTTAAGACAAAGCAGCATAGACAGAATATAAGTGTGGGAAACTACACAGCAATAACAACACTTGTAATGTGCATGGCATGAGAACATAACTGTTTATTCAATTGAAACTGAAATCAACATAGAGCAAGTTACAACATCAAACACATTAAAGAAACAGGTTTAAAACATACCTGTTGCGCCATTGGAGTTTCAATTGCATCCTTCAAATTTAAAATTAGTTGGTATGAGTAAATACAATGATGCAAGAGCAAAGTAGTATGAACCATAGCTACGGAACCTGACCTGAGAACAATTCTTATTCTGCTTTAAGCGTTGACTTGGGGTTCGGAGTGGTGGTCCTCGTTCTTTTGGCACTGCAGTTGCCTTACTAACTGCTCGTGTTTGGGTGCTCTGTGGTGGAGACGGTGCCGTGTCAACAGGAACTGGGTTACTATCTGCTGGGGTTGGGGTTAGAAGGGGTGTAGCTGGTTCTCTGTCCAACTGGTAGGGGTACAATCTACGTGAGTCTAGGTTATGTGTGGTGGGGCTGGTTCTTGGGCAAGTACAACCATGGTTCTATCTCCATCGACAAGTAGCACGATCTTTTCTGAAGACCGTGTTTTTACTCCCACAGATAGTGCCATCACCCCCTCCAATTGAAATGGCTGATAAACAAGAAAAGTAATTGAATGTACATATATTGTAAGATAGACAGGTGCATTAGATAGTAGGGAAGAAAATAGGGCATGAAATAATTCACATTTATGTTGTCTAACCAAATAGAATAGTAAGACATAATTTCAAATATATGATGGCTAATTAAAAAGGATAGCATGACACAATTTTGCATCTATGATGGCTAACTAAACAGGATAGAATGACATACTTCAAAATATGATGACTATGTAAACATGATGACATGATATAACTATACGATGTGTCTATTAAAGTGGTTGGCATGCCATAAATCACAAACATGCCGTCGATGGAAACATGATGGCATGATATAATTCACGGATAGAATGGCATAATTCAAAATATGATGACTATGTGAACAGGATGAGATGATATAACTATATTATGTCTTTAGAAAATGGTTTGGCATGCCATAATTCAGATACATGCTGTCTATGTAAACATCATGGCATGATATAATTCAAATATATGATTTATATACTAAGGAAGTGAGCAGAGGGCAATCGCATATATGATGTGTCAACTAAGGAGATGGCATTCAATATCATGTATATGATGTAAAAACTAAGCATTGCAATACAACATATGCATGATATGAGTAATATAACCCTGCCAAGTTTGAGCATACACCTTAGGTGGATAATAGGACTGGTCATCTGCCTCTGAATCCTCCTCTAAAGAGCTATCTGTAACCAGCAACATATCTGCTTCACCAGGTAGCATTGTCTGCTCTGAAGACCTTGTTTTCACTCCAGATTTCTCCATCACCAATTCAAATGGCTGATGCACAGGAAGAGCAGTTGAATATACAAAAGATTGTCGACAAAAACAATGAGAAATACAAAAAAGGACGGCATGATATAACTCACATATATGACGCTTGGCTAAACAGCATGGCATTGCATGATTCACATATAAAATGCCTTGCAACAAGATAGCATTGCATAATTCACATATATAATGTCTTGCGAAAAGATGGCATTGCATAATTCACATATATGGTAATTAGACACTAAACAGGTGGCATTCACACAAATCATGTCTAAACTAAGCAAATGACATAGCAATGCAAGATACCATATGCACGATATGAGCAACATAACCCTGCCAAGTTAGAGCATGCACCTCAGGGGGGATAGGACTGGTCATCTGTCTCTGAATCCTCCTCTGAGGAGCTATCTATAACCAGCAAGACATGCGCTTCGTCAGGTAGCATTGTCTGCTCTGAAGACCTTGTTTCCACTCCAGATTTTTCCATGACCGTGCCGAATGGCTGATGCACAAGAAGAGTAATTGAATGTACTAAAATTATTGACAAATTTAACATGTAATAAAAAATGATGTCATGATATAATTCACATATAAGATGACTGGCTAACCAGGGTGGCATTGCAAAATTCACATATATGATGCCTGGCTAAACAAGATGGCATTGCATGATTCACATATACGACAAAGAAACTAAACAGATGGCATTGACACAAAGCATGTCTAAACTAAGCAGATGACATCTTTGATGTATACAGTAAGCAATGCAAGGCACCATATGCATGATATTACCAACATCAGCATGCCAAGTTAGAGCGAAGACCTCATGGGGTAAATAGGAGTGGTCTTCTCCTTCTGAATCCCTCTCAGAACAGTTATCTTCCTCTTGATTATGATCCGAAATGGGTGGAGGGGGGTTGCCTTTGCGCCCACCATGGAGCTACGTCTGCATGAAATTTTATTGCCATGCAAGGCTCGTCTCTTTTGCTCTACATGTTCAGTTCCATTGTGTACAATAAATGACATGCATAGGAATAAAACATAGTGAGATTATGTAAGGAGTGCATGCACAAATCCAGAGTGAAGGTAGCAAACTGTGGATAGACCCAAAACCAATGATAGCAGACAGATAATAGCTTTAGTTAAAAATACAGATAATGGCTCCTTTAATGTTTGTTTGCACCCAACATGAAACTCATAGTAGAGACCCGAGATTAACCAGATAGTAGATAGATAGTACTGATTGCTGCCCCAATATGTACCCCACAACCATTTAAAAACTCAAGTTTCAGCATAAGTTTGGACCTGAGTCGGAGTCTAATAGGTGAACACGACGATAAAGTAGCATGTCATCATATTAAGCGATGCATAACGTAAGCAGACACGGAAGAGTGCGACCTCTCTTGCGGACCTGTGTAGTCCTCAAGGTCATCTGCTCAGTTGATGATGGTAATGCAGTTGTCGTGGCTGCCGGCGGCAGGGAAGAAGATCTGAGGCAGCGAAAGACAGTCTGGAGAGCGGATCCCTTCTGTGTTGAGCCCTTCCGTCATTGGAGCAGCTGAGCTGGGGTGGAACACAACACCGCAGGAGCAGGAAACACCACACAAGGTTTTCTTTGACACATATCTGTAACATAAGTAATTGTGTAAGGGCCTGTTTGAATTTGAGGATTCTAACAATGCAGGGGTAGGAAATAGACAGGAATAGGATAGGAATGCATGTGCAAAATAGAGAATTTAAAAACACAGGATTTCTGCCAATCTGGGTGTTTGGTTCACAAGAATTGGAAGATCACAGGATGCAAAGAAGCATGGTGAGATTAAGTCAAACCACAAGAAGGGTACAACCTTTTTGGTGAAGCCATGTCGATCTCAACGTGATTGGGTTGGCCGGTGAGGATGCTCCAACTGACTTGGCTGTCGGAGGAGGGGAAGAAGATCTTAGGCGTCTGGAGATGGAGCCCGAGGTACTGCTCCACTGTGATGGAGGGTTTCGTCATTGGAGCAGCTCCGGTGAGTTGTACGACGCCGAGGCTGAAGCAGGACAAGAGAGACAATGTTAACCTGAGTGGAATTCTAATAGCATCTCCAATAGATGACGTAAAATACATAACCACAAACTGCTAGATGTATATAATAGCCACTCATCTCTGAACTTAACTGTTGAAACTGAATTTAACTGTCAAAACTGAACTTAACTGTTGAAACTGGATTTGCTGTCGAAGCTGAATTTTACTGTTGAGACTGAACGCACTTGAGGTGAGGCTACAAGTCAGTCGACTAACTTTTTCATCTCTGGCAGTCGATTTTGCAGCCGTTGGATACGAAATCAAGGGCCTGCAGTTCATCTTCAACCTCCACCCCCCTCAGCTGCCAGCCACCACCAGCCAAACAGCCGCCCCCCGCCGCCCGCGGCCGGCGGTGCGCTGCCCCGCCCGC
>NC_041380.1:228788066-228790250 GCF_002162155.2 Triticum dicoccoides | reverse complement strand
CGCCCCACCACCATCGACGACCACCCCCACCCTGAACCCTAAGATAGATAGTGGGGTACCTCTCCGGCGAGCCCCCTCCCCGCTGCGGCTGGTTCTTCCTTAACTCCGGTGAGCCCCCCACCCCCTGAAAATTGACTGACCCAAAAGTCGATTCAATCGACTGAAGTGTAGCTAAATCAGAGCAGCATCGCAAGCAAGAGCAAGAGCGAGAGTAGCAACGCGAGCAAGAGCAAGAGCAGACCAGGCCGGGGACCGAGAGCAAGAGCAGAGCAGCAACGTGAGTTGTCAGAGCACAACGAGACAAAGATATATCTTAAATATTTCGGGCTAACAAGGCGTGGGTTGAAATTTCCGGACAAGCCTAACGTGTATTGTTCCAAATCAATTCGCAGTATAAATGTCATTCAAAACTTTGAATTCATGTTATGTTCAATTAAATATTTCACTACGTGTATAATGCATGCAACCTAGTAGTCAAATGGACGTTTTAGTGCATTCCAAACGTATATACTACCGCTTCAATATGAACTAAATTTGCATTCGTTTCTCTATTTGAATAAGATCTACAATGATGATTGTTGTGAAGTCAAATCATTTGAATTCGTTTCTCTATTTTAATAAGATCTACAATCGTCATTATTGTCAAGTTAAACCATCGTTTGTGTATTATCTTCACAGCACACCACATGATTAGTCTCGAGTTACATATGAACTATGTGTACTATATGAACTCAAACTCGATTTTTTGAATCTACTTTATGTTGATTTCAAATCATAGTACATTTCAAGCTCTAGCTAGATCTTCACAAACATAACCATGTCTCATATGTATAATGTATTTATCACATTATGTATGGTGCCCCGCCCCTACGCCTACAAGTATTTAGATGTGAGTTGCAAACACCACACATAACCACAAATTCAAATAAAATGTGAGAATGTTCGATATATAGTATTGTTTAGATTGTTCGATATTTAGTTGTAAGCTGCAAACGCCACACATTATCACAAATTCAAATAAAATGTGAGATTGTTCGATGTATAGTATGGTTTAGATTGTTCGACATTTAGCTGTGAGTTGCAAACGCCATGCATTATCACATTATGGTATAACATGTGCAAAACCACAACACGCGTATCACCGCTATATTCATGCATGCATATGTTTAAAACACTATGATCTCCTATTCAAATATATGAATCCACTTTCATATCAAATTATGATCTTTGTTAGTCTCTTACATCCACACAATCCTCTAAACTTTGTAGCTATCACTAACTTTCTCTCGTGCATGCACACGCCCTCCTCGCCCTCCCCTCCCTCAGCATTCTATCCATCACGCACATTCATTTTTTTCTTTAGGTCATTCTCCCACTGTCTCCACAACTCCATTCCGACACACACCGATCGATAAACCTCTCCAGCGATGTCTGCCTACAACATACACACGCACCTTCAATCTCCTCCTTTATGTGTCCTTGCCTCGTGTCTCTCATACGGTCCCACACACGTGTAAACTCTTGCCCCTCTTTTCATCGATCTCACAACCGCACACTCCTCCCCCTATCTAGCTAGTAGCTGGGCCTCTCGGACCACCTCCTAGCTCCATTCTCTCTGTCTATCCGTCTCGTCGGGCCTTATTTGCCTCTAACGAATGGATGTACACCGACCGATCTCCCGCTATACATATAGGTAGTCAGGTCCTTATAACTCGTTTTTCCCCATGCGTCGATCGATCTACCTCATTAGTTATGTCTCTCCCTTCCTCCAACAAACAACAATTGATATACCGATCTAGTTAGGTTTGCTTACCAAACACATGGTTCCCCTTCATCATCCATGGATGTGTCCCGACAGATCTATCACGCACATGCACACACAGAAACACATCCCCACTCTTACTAATAATATTGCAGTTTCACCCTCCCCACTCTCCCACCATCTTCGAGAAGTAACTCCATCACCCATCCAGCACTCTACCCCTCTCCCTCCCTCTCTCCCTCTCCTCTCTCTCTCTATCACATCCTATTTCCCGTCCTTCAGTTATGTATGGATGTCGACCGATCTCCCTCAAGACATAGCTGGGTCTCTCCTTCTCAACACATATACGAGTCGTTCTACCTCTGTAGTTAGGCATCTGCCTACCCCTCCCCCCACCCCTCCCCCCCCCCACACACACCGAT
>NC_041380.1:228785239-228787259 GCF_002162155.2 Triticum dicoccoides | reverse complement strand
AAAAAACACTCACAAACGCACAAGTCATTTGTCTAGGTTTGTATCTCTCTCACACACCCACGTAGGTGGGGGACGTGCACGAAGAGAAGAGGTGCATGCACGGCGCACATACTCTCGTCTCTTTCCCAACCACACCCGCGCGGGTACACGGTGGAGCTCATTTCTATACGAAAAGGCAGCCCACGTGGTAATTTGACACGTGTACTGGTTGTCCACTAGATGGAGGGAGGATCGTCTACCACGGATGAACAAACAAATTGCGACTTGACACGTTATTTTAAAAAAGAGGCAAACCATGTGGGGCCTACCTTAGAGGCAAGGCTCTATACACTGGAGTACTTTTGATGTGTCCCGTCAACTCGCAGAACGAGGAGAAGCTTGCTTGTACGCCATCTCCCCCACCCACAGGCGCGATGGCTCGCAGGATGAGGTGAAGCTTGCTTACTACGCCTTACGCCTGCTCCCTCGCACACACGCGCGGTGGCTCGCAGGACAAGGAGAAAATTTTACTAGTACTCCCTCCGTTTACTCCTCGTCCCTACCTTTGTTAGAGAGATTATCATATTGTTTGGTATATATGTCCTTTAGTAGATTTCAATATGAACTACTAGTACATACTCCAAACACTGATGTATATATACGTATTTTAGAGTGTAGACTCACTCATTTTGCTCCGTATGTAGTCCATATTGAAACGGACGTAATAGTACGCACTCTCCCTCGCCCCTCGACCCTCGCCACGTGGTGGACGTGCAACAATTCATTTGGTCTCATATAGCCAGAACGATATATACTGCAGTACCATTATTGCTCGACTTCCTGAAGAGGCGAAGAGCCAATCACAAGGTTAATAGTTTGGAGATGCCAAGCGCAAGGTTTATAGGAGAACGAGTAGTAGGTGCCGCGTCATTTATAAATAAAGTTGTAGTGTGAGGTGGGCCATGTAATCACTGAGCCCGCGTGTTTTCACTGCTCTTGCACTCCTCCGCTGTAAGAATGGAGAAAATTGTAATCTAGTAGTACCTCCTTTCGCCGAAAGCGTGGGACATCCAGTAGTCCCACCACCTCAATAATAATGACCAGTGAGCCGCCAAATCACATAGACCCAGCAGTAAGTTGGACGGACGAAGCAACCATCACTCTTGAATCCGCTTCTCCCTTTAATGCAGGAGCCAGTGATAGGTCGCGTCCGCTCTGCCCGGGCATGAATGCGGCACCGATTCTTTGGAGCGGTGCTGACTGTTTCGGGCGGGAAGCGCGCGCGGGCGATGGAGGGGCTTTGGGTGGGCCAGGCTGGCCATGTGCGGGTGTGGCAGTTGTCCACCTGTCCCTACCGGACGCCCAGAAACGAGAGGATGCACCGACTCTCGCGGCTAAAATCGTACACTACGCACCATCTCTCTGTAGGAGTAGGTCGATCTGTCGCTCTCTCTAACACACACACACATGTTGTTAAACACACACACGCACACGCACACACACACACACACAGGTTCATAGAATAGGAAAATCGTGCGAGTGTGAAGCCACAGGAACACTACTAGGAAAATGCTTATAGCTAGACATTTAGCAGTAGCGTTGGCTAGAGACCCCACGCTACTGCTATTTAGCAGTAGCACCGGACAACACAAGCGCTACAAGCGCACGTTAGCAGTAGCGCGGGATTTCCTTGCCAGCGCTGATGTTGATGGGCCACGCTCTCGGCCCCCTGTTGCAGCTTTTGTTATAGCGCTGGGCCTCCTCCATCGCGCTACCGCTAAGCCCACCTCTGCTTCCTCCCACACCGGCCCGCGCGCCCCTCTCCCCTCTAGCTCACACACTTACACTCACATGCTCACACTCACAGATCGAATTCCTCTATCGTCCCCCGATCCGGCCGCGCCCCCTGCGTCCTACTCCGGCCGCCCTCCCTCGCGCGGGCCCCTCTTCCCCTGCCGGCTGCCCTTCCCCGCGCCGGCCCTCCTCCCCTGCCAGCCCCCCCCGCACCGGCCATACTCCCCTGCCGGTTGCCCCCCCCTGC
>NC_041380.1:228705790-228785006 GCF_002162155.2 Triticum dicoccoides | reverse complement strand
GCGCCGGCCCTCCTCCACCGAGAGGTACTCCTCCCTCCTTCCTCCTCCTCCCTCCCTCCCTAGTTATAGTTATTAGAGAGTAGTTATTTTGAATCCTATATAGTTGAATATTTGTAGGTTCTTAGAATAATGAAGGTTATGATCGAACCCTAGCTAGGACAAATTAGGTATGAACCCTAGTTAATTCGTATGAACCCTAGGTTTTTAAATTTAGCTATGTTTTAAAGTTAGGACAGAAATTTAGCTAGGTTTTTCATGAGGACATCAATACCATTGTTAGACCCACAGCCCCTGCTGCTATACATACTGGACCAATTACTAGAGCTCGCGCACGCCAATTGAATTATCAGGTACTTCCGTTTCTTGGTAACGATTCTAATGTTCATGAGAATATGATGCTGCCTAAATTGGATACATTTGTTTTGCTTACAAATGAAGGGCCTAGCTTGGACAAGAAAGATGAACCTTGGAGCAAGTTCAAGCATGGAGATGATGGCATGCGCAAGGGGATCAAGAACCGAGTTACAAGTGATGATTTCAGGACTTTGAAGCCACCATAAGGAGTGCATGAAGCCTTGGACGAAATATACAAGATGCCACTTCATAAATTTCGTCCAGAGGCTATTTTAGGTGCTGCGTCACCTTATTATTGGGCCAGGCCCATGTATTATCGAAATACTTAAGTATAGGATGTTTTTAGAGTCCATATGTGTGGGGAAACAAGAGTTAGGGTTGGTTTCGGACCCCTCCTCCAAGGGCCACGAAATCCCCCCCTCTTCCTCCATATATACAGCCCTTAGGGCGTCGTTTAGACTTTGGGTTTTGTTTAGATTAAAAGTTCACCATAGCTGCAACTTCGCGTACTTCGTTTGTGTCCAGCGACTAGACCAAGACGTCGCAGAACCCCACCTTGATCAATAAATCTTTCATCTTATATTCGCAATATCCAGATTGCAATCTCAGTTTCTTGCTTGTTCTTCGTTTGCTCGCAGGAAACAGGCCCTCGTGGTCAGGTTGGCCGTGCTCTGGCGTGGTCAATAACTCCTCGGAGTTGGTTTAGCGATTGCTAAGGCGCGACGTCCTCGCACGTTCGTAGTCGGTCGTCAAAGTCGACTTCCTCTAAAACGATAGCCACCATCTCATCGAAATACGGGACACCTTTGCCTCTATCAAGTGGTATTAGATTTCCAGGTTGCTCGGTGAGATTTTTACAGTTTTTCGGAGTTTAGATCGAGTTTGTTCTTCATACCTACAATCCATAAAAAATCCAAAAAAAATTAGGGTTAGTTCATCATATCCGAACCAATCTGAGCCTTTGCATAGTCTTTTTTAGAGTTTTGCTTTGTTGAATTTGCGGTTGCATCGTCGTGTCGAGTTGCTGGTCTTAGCGTTTAGTCCCTTAGAGTTTCGAGTTCTGTTCACAGGTTGTCACGCCGCCGCCGCACCATCGTCATCATCATTGCCTTATACCACCACCCCACCATATACATCGCCGCTGCCATATACAACCACCAATCCGAGTCCAGATATACCATCACCATATACAACCACCAGTCCGAGTTCCACCAGATTCATCGCCGCCACCAGTCCGAGTTCCACCAGATTCATCTCCGCCACCATTCCAAGTCAAGTATTTTCTTACTCTATTTTGGCTTTCCAGATCACGCGATACCCCGAGTCATGACAGAGTAGGACTCCCGAACTTTCGTGCTACCCACAGAAGAAAAATAGTTCCAAACTCAAAAAAAACTAAGTCTGAAAAATTCTGGCTAGGCAGTTTTAAGACCATTTGTAGACTTTTTCGAAAAAAATTGCTGCGGAGCAAAAAAGAGAGGAAAAAAGTGCAAAAAGTGAAAAAAAGAAAACTTCAGAGCGTGCTCCTCCCTTCTTTACGTGGAGCGCCGTGATTTTGTTAGTGTTCTAGGCTCGCGTCTCTAGCACGGTCTAGCCTAGGACCAGCACAGTACTGTCGTTGAGCATTTATTCAACTTTGTATCTCTGAATTGATTATTGCTGACCCTTTTTGCTACCATATTATAAGCCTTCCTAGCTCCACATACATCTACGTCATGCATTTGACTCTCCCTGGTAAGATCCCTATCCAAGCTTTGAGAGTTTTGACTACGACGGTTGCCGATCACCACCTGCTGCTGGGTAAGAACTGGTAAGAATTTGAGATTCGCTTGCCGGATTTGTGATACACCACCACCACCACCACCACCACTTCCTAGTAGTCTATAGGATCATATTCTTGTGTGTTTCTATTGCTGCTAACCATGGCAGGATCACAAGCCGATGAGACAGATTGGGAGAACATGACAAACAAAGAGCTACATGATAAATTTCAGCAAATGATGAGTGGACAGGTGCAAGATGTGCTAAACAGATTTGAAGAGGCCATGGAGAAGATAGATGGCATGGAGAAGACGTTCAAAACAAAGCTCGATAACAAGTTTAATGAATTGGTCGCGCGTCTTCCACCACCACATACGTCGTGATTTTGTTAGTGTGCTCCTCCCTTGTTTTAGAGCGTGCTCCTCCCTTGTTTACGTGCAGCGTCCTGATTTTGTTAGTGTTCTAGGCTCGCGTCTCTAGCATGGTCTAGCCTAGGACCAGCACAGTACCGTTGTTGAGCGTTTATTCAACTTTGCATCTCTGAATTGATTATTGCTAACCCTTTTTGCTACCATATTATAAGCCTTCCCAGCTCCACATACATCTACATCGTGTGTTTGACTCTCCCTGGTAATCGCTCTATCCAAGCTTTGAGAGTTTTGACTACGACTGTTGCCAGTCACCGCCTGCTGCTGGGTAAGAACTGGTAAGAATTTGAGATTTGCTCGACGGATTTGTGACACCACCACCACCTCTTGTTAGTAGTCTGTAGGATCATATTCTTGTGTGTTTCTATTGTTGCTAACCATGGCAGGATCACAAGTCGATGAGACTGACTGGGAGGACATGACGAATAAGGAGTTGCATGATAAATTTCAGCAAATGATGAGTTGACAGGTGCAAGATGTGCTAAACATATTTGAAGAGGCCATGGAGAAGATAGATGGCATGGAGAAGACGTTCGAAACAAAGCTCGATAACAGGTTTAATGAATTGCTCGCGCGTCTTCCACCACCACCACCGGCTGCACCTAACGCACCTCTACAACAACAACAACGACTACCTCCACATCGCGAAACAGCCCTCCGCCGAGCGAGCCGTCTCCCTCTTGCACCTGGCCAAACTGTTGGTGCTGCTGTTGATACTTCTGTGGCTCCTGCTGCTGATGCGGAGGAGGATGATTTTGCGGGAGATTACGAGGATGAGGTTGATCAAAATCAGAACTACGTGCAACCACCAACACCGCAACCACCAGGTCGTCCACATGCAAATAATGGCAATGGTAGGGCTCACCCTCAGGTATGAGATCATGACCATCTCCCTAAACTGAAATTGAACATTCCACCATTTGAGGGTAGATATGTTCCTGATATATATCTTACTTGGGAGTTAGAAACTGAACAACGATTTACATGTTTACAATATCCTGAGGAGAGACGTGTTCCTGCTGCTGTTTGTGCTTTCACTAGCTTTGCATGTGTTTGGTGGTCTGAACATTGTAGATCATATCCTCTTCCAGCTACTTGGGATGCTTTGAAAACTGCTATGCGTACTCATTGGGTTCCACCATATTATCAACGTGCATTACTTCAAAAATTGTAGCGTTTAAGACAAGGAAATTTTTTTGTAGAAGAATATTATCAGGAATTACAAACTGCCATGATTAGATGTGGTATTGTTGAGGAGAATGAAGCTATGCTTGCTTGTTTTATGGGTGGATTAAATAGAGAGATTCAGACCATTCTAGAGTATAAGGAGTATATTAATATCACTCGTTTATTCCATCTGGCTTGTAAAGTTGAACGTGAAGTACAGGATCGACAGGCCTTGGCGTGAACTAACTTTTCTGCAGGTCGATCTTCATCATGGACACCACGTGCATCCTCTATTTCCACTACACCAACACCTCCATCAGGTGCCACCTCCAGCCGTGATACAAGAAAGCAGGCACAACCACCACTATCTGCCAAGAGCACACCTCCCGGGCCTGCGCAGAGTTCTTCTTCTTCCATGGCATCAACAGGGCACACAAGTGATATAATTTGTCATCGTTGTAAGGGAAGAGGATATTTTGCGAGAGAATGCAAATCTCAGTGTGTGATGATTGCTACTGAGGATGGTGGGTATGAGTCCGCTAGTTACTATGATGAGGAGACTTTGGCTCTTATTACACGTGAAGAACACAGTGGAGATGATTCTGATCATGAGACGCAATACATCGCTCCTGAAGATGCTGACAGGTGTGAATGTTTAGTTGCTCAACGTGTTCTGAGTGTGCAGGTCACACAAGCTGAGCAAAATCAGAGGCATAATTTGTTCCATACAAAGGGAGTTGTGAAGGAATTTTCTGTTCGCATCATCATAGATGGAGGGAGCTGTAACAACTTGGCTAGCATGGAGATGGTGGAGAATCTATCTCTCACCACAAGACCACATCCACATCCTTACTACATCCAATGGTTCAACAACAGCGGCAAGGTTAAGGTAACACGTACTGTTCGTGTGCATTTTAGTATCTCTACATATGTTGATTCTGTTGATTGTGATGTGGTACCTATGCAAGCATGTTCCTTATTACTTGGTAGACCATGGCAATTTGATAAAAATTCTGTACACCATGGTAGAAACAATCAGTATACTCTTGTTCATAAGTATAAAAATATTACTTTGCTTCCTATGACTCCTGATTCCATTTTGAAAGATGATATTAATAGAGCTAATAAATCAAAACAGGAGAAACATAAGGGTGAAAATCAGATTGTGGCAAAAGAATTTGAGCAACAAATGAAGCCTAATAATAAACCATCTAGTGTTGCTTCTGAAATTAAATTGAAAAGTGCATGTTTACTTGCCACCAAATCTGGTATTGATGATCTAGATTTTAGCAAATCAGTTTGCTATGCTTTTGTGTGCAAAGAGGCATTATTTTAATTCGAGGACGTGCCTTCCTCTTTGCCTCCTGCTGTCACTAACATTTTGCAGGAGTTCACTGACGTCTTTCCACAAGATGTGCCACCGGGATTACCACCTATTCGAGGGATTGAGCATCAAATTGACTTAATTCCCGGTGCATCATTACCCAACCGTGCGCCATACCGTACCAATCCAGAGGAGACAAAGGAGATTAGACATCAAGTATAGGAGCTGCTTGACAAAGGTTATATACGTGAATCCGTTAGTCCTTGTGGTGTTCCTATCATTTTAGTGCCGAAAAAGGATGGTACGTCGCGTATGTGTGTTGATTGTAGAGGCATTAATAATATTACTATTCGTTATCGTCATCCTATTCCTAGGCTAGACGACATGCTGAGTGGCTCTACAATATTCTCCAAAGTTGATTTGCGTAGTGGATACCATCAAATTCGTATGAAACTGGGAGATGAATGGAAAACAACATTTAAAACTAAGTTTGGATTATATGAGTGGTTAGTCATGCCTTTTGGGTTAACTACTGCACCTAGTACTTTCATGAGGTTAATGAACGAAGTTTTACGTGCTTTCATTGGACGATTTGTGGTAGTCTATTTTGATGATATACTGATTTATAGTAAATCTTTGGAGGAACAATTGGAACATTTACGTGATGTTTTTATTGCTCTACGTGATGCACATTTGTTTGGTAACCTTGGAAAGTGCACCTTTTGCACCTACCGAGTATCTTTTCTTGGCTATGTTGTTACTCCATAGGGAATTGAAGTTGATAAAGCCAAGACTGAAGCTATTGAGAGTTGGTCGTAGCCCAAAACGGTCACACAAGTGAGGAGTTTCCTTGGCCTCGCTGGTTTCTATAGGCGTTTTGTGAGAGATTTCAGCACCATTGCTGCACCTCTCAACGAGCTTACAAAGAAGGATGTGCCTTTTGTTTGGGGTGCCGCACAGGAAGAAGCCTTCACAGTATTGAAAGATAAGCTGACACATGCTCCTTTACTCCAACTTCCTGATTTTTTAAGACTTTTGAGCATGAATGTGATGCTAGTGGAATTGGATTAGGAGGTGCGTTATTACAAGATGGCAAACCTGTTGCATACTTTTCTGAAAAAATTAAGTGGGCCTAGTCTGAACTATTCTACTTATGATAAAAATTATATGCTCTTGTTCGGACCTTAGAAACATGGCAACATTATTTATGGCCCAAGGAATTTTTTATACATTTTGATCATGAATCTTTGAAACACATTAAAAGTCAAGCAAAACTGAACTATAGACATGCTAAATGGGTTGAATTCATTGAGACTTTCCCTTATGCCATTAAACACAAGAAGGGTAAAGAAAATGTTATTGCTGATGCATTGTCTCGTCATTATACTATGCTTTCACAACTTGACTTTAAAATATTTGGTTTGGAGACCATCAAAGATCAATATGTGCATGATGCTGAATTTAAAGATGTATTGCAGAATTGTAAGGAAGGGAGAACTTGGAACAAGTTCGTTCTTAACGGTGCATTTGTGTTTCGTGCTAACAAGCTATGCATTCCAGGTAGCTCCGTTCGTCTTTTGTTGTTGCAGGAGGCGCATGGAGGAGGATTAATGGGACACTTTGGCGTCAAGAAGACGGAGGATATACTTGCTACAAATTTCTTTTGGCCAAAGATGAGACGGGATGTTGAGCGTTTTGTTGCTCGCTGCACTACATGTCAAAAAACTAAGTCACGACTCAATCCTCATGGTTTATATATGCATTTGCCTGTACCTAATGTTCCTTGGGAGGATATATCTATGGACTTTGTTTTAGGTTTACCTCGGACAAAGAAGGGGAGGGATAGCATTTTTGTTGTCGTAGATAGGTTCTCGAAAATGGCACACTTTATACCATGTCATAAAAGCGATGATGTTGTTAATGTTGCTGATTTGTTCTTTCGTGAAATTATTCGCTTGCATGGTGTGCCAAATACTATTGTTTCAGATCGTGATACTAAATTTCTTAGCCACTTTTGGAGATGTTTATGGGCTAAGTTGGGGACTAAACTGCTTTTTAGTACTACTTGTCACCCCCAAACTGATGGACAAACTGAAGTAGTCAATAGAACATTGTCTACTGTGCTTAGGGCTGTTTTGAGGAATAACAAGAAAATGTGGGAAGAATGCTTGCCTCATATTGAATTTGCTTATAATCGTTCATTGCATTCTACTACTAAGATGTGCCCTTTTGAAATTGTGTATGGTTTCCTACCTCGTGCACCTATTGATTTGTTGCCTATTCCATCTTCGGAGAAGGTTAATTTTGATGCTAAAGAACGTGCTGAATTGATTTTAAAAATGCATGAGTTAACTAAGGAAAACATTGAGCGTATGAATGCTAAATACAAACTTGCTGGAGTTAAGGGTAGAAAACATGTTGTGTTTGCACCTGGAGATCTTGTTTGGTTACATTTGTGTAAGGATAGATTTCCTAATTTGCGCAAATCAAAGCTAATGCCACGTGCTGATGGTCCTTTTAAGGTGTTAGAGAAAATAAATGATAATGCATATAAACTTGAGCTGCCTGCAGATTTTGTGGTTAGTCCCACTTTTAACATTGCAGATTTGAAGCCTTATTTGGGTGAGGACGATGAACTTTCGTCGAGGACGACTTCATTTCAAGAAGGGGAGAATGATGAGGACATCAATACCATTGTTACACCCACAGCCCCTGCTGCTATACATACTGGACCAATTACTAGAGCTCGCGCACGCCAATTGAATTATCAGGTACTTTCGTTTCTTGGTAACGATTCTAATGTTCATGAGAATATGATGCTGCCTAAATTGGATACGTTTGTTTTGCTTACAAATGAAGGGCCTAGCTTGGACAGGAAAGATGAACCTTGGAGAAAGTTCAAGCATGGAGATGATGGCATGCGCAAGGGGATCAAGAACGGAGTTACAAGTGATGATTACAGGACTTTGAAGCCACCATAAGGAGTGCATGAAGCCTTGGACAAAATATACAAGATGCCACTTCATAAATTTCGTCCAGAGGCTATTTTAGGTGCTGCGTCACCTTATTATTGGGCCAGGCCCATGTATTTTCGAAATACTTAAGTATAGGCTGTTTTTAGAGTACGTATGTGTGGGCAAACAAGAGTTAGGGTTGGTTTCGGACCCCTCCTCCAAGGGCCACGAAATCCCCCCTCTTCCTCCATATATACAGCCCTTAGGGCGTCGTTTAGACTTCGGGTTTTGTTTAGATTAAAAGTTCGCCATAGCTGCAACTTCGCATACTTCGTTTGTGTCCAGCGACCAGACCAAGACGTCACAGAACCCCACCTTGATCAATAAAGCTTTCATCTTATATTTGCAATATCCAGATTGCAATCTCAGTTTCTTGCTTGTTCTTCGTTTGCTCGCAGGAAACAGGCCCTCGTGGTCAGGTTGATCCTGCTCCGGTGTGGTCAATAACCCCTCGGATTTGGTTTAGCGATTGCTAAGGTGCGACGTCCTCGCACATTCGTAGTCGGATCGTCAAAGTCGACTTCCTCTAAAACGATAGCCACCATCTCATCGAAAGACGGGACACCTTTGCCTCTATCAGTTTTTAATTAGGTGTAGTTAATAGAATTTAGGTGTTTTAAGTGTATTTAAAAGAGTTTTAGGTGTTTTAATTGTTTTAGGTGTAGTTAACAGAATTTTAGGTGTTTTAGTTGTTTTAGGTGTAGTTAACAGAATTCTAGGTATTTTTTTAGTTAAAGCAATTGTTGTTTTTTTTAGTTAAAGCAATTTTTCCTGTTATATGCAAATTTGCAGTGGACATGTCATGTTTTGAACATGTCACATTTTGGACATGTCATATTTTTCTGAGTGGCCTATGTTTTGCCAGAAATGTCGATTCATTTACGTTCTGGCAAATTTCAGGCGCTCGATATGTCCTGCTTTTAGAAAAGGTCATGCCGAATTTTGCTAAGTGTTTATTAATTTTGTTTTCGTAATTAAGCATTTTGTTCTCAACGTCGACGATGCATATCCCGCATCCTCATCGTCGACTCGGTGGAGGACTCTCGCTTGAGCCGAGGGGCCATGTCCGGGACTGGGCTCCACCAGGCTGGTACTGGGTTGTGCTACCGTCTGGTGAGCACGGCTTAGTGAGGAGCCAGCCCGTCGTTGACCCGGAGTTTCTTTGGTGGTAGTCACATGGGCCTGCATCGGTGCAGAGGCTTGAGTCCCCCGCGCAGGTGGTACAACACCGTGTCACGGAGGAGAACGCGCACGTCCAACACTACATGGTTGCGTTGGCGAACGGCAGGTTCTCCAATACCTGGCAGATTCTTTGGGGATCTCACTGGAGCTATGATCTTGTGATGGTTCCTTCTCTTTGGGTGTCCACCGCGGCCCACTAAACCTAGAGGAGCTATTATTCGAGATGTATTAGTGATATTATATGATGATCTTTGCTACAAACTACTATATATGTATTCGATGATGGCTTATTAATTACCTATTAGTTATTTGCTTATTGAATGCAAAAGATAAGCGTGGTTTGTGCTACAAACTACTATATATGTATTCGATGATGGATTATATGATGATCTTTGCTACAAACTAGGTTCGATGATGATCTTTGCTACAAACTACTACAAACTACAAATTTTAGGTGTTCTAGTTGTTATATGATGATCTTTGCTACAAACTACTATATATGTACTCGATGATGGATTATTAATTACCTATTAGGAAATGTATGACGACGAAAGGGAATTCGCTATGTGTGAGTACTGCGAAGATGAGCGCGGTCTGTGCGACAGGCCTCACCTGGTAGAAGGTCGGCGCTTTAGCATCAAGCTCCAAGAGACCTTCGATGTTGAAACGGTACGCAACGATGACAAGTGTTTTTTGTTATTTTTGCACGACTTCTCTGCTTATTCAACGTGTAATTTCCGTCTTTTACAATTCGACTAGCTTATCCCATGCCATGCAAGACGCTGTCCTGGAGAAGATGGGTTTTGAAGATCATGAAAGCATGGAGACAAAGATAATTCAACTAAGGACCCATCATGGTTATGATTTTGCTGTAAATCTATACAATTCTGTGAACTCATCCAATTTTGGTTGCCTGAATTGGGAAGCCCTTTGCAAGGCATATGATTTTCATGAGGGTATGCTTCTCACCTTCGATCTTGGTGATCCTGACATCGACGAAAAGAATATGACCATTTGGGTCCTTGTTGACACGCTTTCAGTTCTACCGCTGTGTGAGTTTCTCAAACATATTTATTAAGTAATTTATATTGTTTATTTCAAAATATTTGACAGCTTATTTCCATTGACAGCTTATTTTCATTCTTCAAAAAATGTACGGAAAATGGTAGACAGAACCTACTACTACAATGATGAAGCACAATTAACTAATAAGGAGAAAGATGGTCTTATCGCATTTTTGACTGATCTTGAGAATTACAATAGCTATTATCAAACTCCTCCACATTATGGTCAATACGCACCACTAGTGCACGTATTGAACTACGGTAACATCAATGGAGATAGCATGGTAAGATTTTCTACTATTACGACATCTGTGCATCTTTTGCATAAATTCTTCTAAAACTAAACTACATTGCTAACTACAAAGTTATTACTATGTTTTTGAACAGAAAATCCTGATGGATTGTGTGCCTCATCTGATGTTGCTGAGAGGTCGCGTTGATGTTATGAGCTTACGGCCACCACGGCCAGGTCAGCCGCAGTATCCACATCACTCCTGTCCATACCGGATTTCTAAAAGCGAGGAAGCCATGATAATAAATGATTTCAAAAAATGTTTCGACCATCGTAGAGAGCTACTTGGAAGCAACATTGTGCGTAGGCCAAGACTTGGAGATAGGATGATCTCCGTTCTTTATTATGGAGAGTCAATTTTGCTTAATGGAGAGTCAATGCCTATCTTGTTTTATGGTATTTTACCTAAGAGAGGGTAGGGTACGTCCTATGAGAAGAGTAGGTCATAGCTAGAATGTGTTATTATGTGCTACAATGTGTTAGAGTTGATGATGAGGAGGAGGAGTTGTGATTATGACTAGTGAGCAACTTGTTATATGATGTCTCATTGACGGACATTGTTTGGTGGTCATGACAAGTGGTAATGAATATGCTACTTAAACAGACTAGTTCATGATGAGTTGTTATTGTATAAAAGATATATCTATTTAAACATGTACAACGCCAAAATGCAAAAAAACATAAATTTTAGCAATGGCGCGGGCCAAAATATTACCAGCAGCGCTCATTTACCAGTAGCGCTTTCCAGTCCCGCGCTACTAGTATCTGAACTTACCAGTAGCGCTGGCCTAAACAAGCGCTATTGCTAAAAAATAGTTGTAGCGCCGTAGCAGTAGCGCTGGTGACCGCGCTACTGGTAGCTCAAAAACCAGCGCTACTGGTAAGGTGTTCCCTAGTAGTGGAAGTGAGATACAAATGGAGTACGTACCAGAAGAGAAGAGGTGACAAATATTCCATCAAACCTGGACTGAGGAGTAGTACTCCCTCCGTCTAGGTGTTAAGTCATCCTACGAAATCAGATATTCCCAAAATGTTTAGGCGTCGTCCATTAACTTCGCATCTCAATCCCCTCCTAGCCTCATTGCTAGCGAGCGTTGTTACTTAGGGAGCGTTTGGATCCTTAGCAAGAACAACTTATAGCATAACCGGGCAAGGTTAGGCGTTTGGAACTATTAAAATATGTTAGCTTTTGTGGGCCAGCTAGCTTGGGTGGGCTAGAAAAACCTTGCTAGCTCAGGAGAGCCAGATCGGCTCGCTTTCGACAGCAAACTTCGCGTAGTAGTAACATAGACTAGTAACATATGCATGTTGTACTAGTCCAAGTTACTCACCACTATGACCAGCCTAAGCAATGTAACCAAACGCTCCTTACTCTGCCTTGTTATCTCCCCCAGAAACCCAATGCATGGAGCGCAACTACTTGTTGATCAGTCAAGAAATCAAAGTCGCCTTGCATGCGAGTTAATACGTGGCCCTGCATGGTAGCTAAAATGGCATCTCTTAGTTGTTTGGATTAATTCTTTCGTTTAGAGACAGAAACCAGGGCTTTGATTGGAGGAATGACCGGTCAAGTTTCTCCTTCTCCTCCAATCTGCTTGCACCTTGGTCCCGCTGCACCTTCTAACATGACTTATTACACCTAGACAGAGGGAGTCGTACGAGATACGGTGGCACACTGACTTAGGTCAAATAGAAGTGCCCAAAATTGTGTGCATGTTATAATAAGGATTCACTTAAAATAGTACATGAGCGAACAGAGGGGTCAATTGGACAGTGTTCCCGAGCAGTAGCGAGATGTGTGAGGTAAGATACACCGCTGGTGCTTTTAATTTTTCTTATTAATTTGTTTGTTTCACCCTCTGACTAGTGGGACCCAACGTACTACGTGGAGAGAGGTAAGGTGACTAAGGCTGCATTATTTCTGCACCACTGTGTATAGTCTTACCACCAAAGCCACATGACACGATTATGATTTAAATCCCAATGACTCCCACACACAAAAAAACACGGCATGCTTGTCACACGAATGCAGGAACGTATAAAAGGTTATTTTCCTCTCGTTGAACATAACGGGAGGGTTGTGTAGCTGGTTGTCTTGTTCGCTCATCAAACTTGAGGTCTCGGGTTCGATAACTACACTTGAGCATAATTCGTGCCAGGAGGATTCTTTGACTGGTCAAAATGGATGGATACGGAGCTATACGATCTCGTAGTGACCGTATAATCACCTCATCACATATAAGCTGCAGCCTCGGCGCTTGTTTTCTAGGGTTTGCACTCTTCACACTCTCTCCAGTATATATATACACGCTGGAGCCTCAGCGCTTGTATTTGCTCTCTTCACACTCTCTCACCCTCTCCAGATCTAAACAAGACTTCGGTGGCCTCTCTCTCTCTCCCCTCACTGCTGGTCTGCTTGTAGTTGCTCTCTTCACACTCTCTCACCCTCTCCAGATCTAAACAAGACTTCATTGGCCTCTCTCTCTCTCCCCTCACTGCTGGTCATAGAGCCGACATGATCCGTCCGCCGGGAAGGGAAGGAGGCTTAACGCTATCACCGTCGGAAAGGGAGGGAATCCACTACCGGCGCAGCTGTTCACTTACACCCAACAGTGGCGCGGGAGGGCCTCCGACCCCTTCTTCTTTGCCGCCGTACATAATGTGGGTCGAACGGCCTCCGGTCGCCCACTGAACCACACCCCAAGAACCTTAAGGTATAATTTACTTATTCCACATGCATTGCTCTAGCTGCATGTGGGCTTTTTCCGCTTCTGCACTCTAATCTAGGTGTTGGATCAATCAGGAAAGTAGTGGGGAAAGTTGTATACCATGAATCTAGGACGTGGTTCAAAGAGGAAAGGAATGGGGGAAAGTAGTGGGAAAAGTTGTATAGCATGAATCTAGGACGTGGTTCAAAAAGGAAAGGAAGGGGGAAAGTAGTGGGGAAAGTTGTATCGCATGAATCTAAGACATGGTTCAAAGAGGACAGGAATGGGGGAAAGTAGTGGGAAAAGTTGTATAGCATAAATCTAGGACATGGTTCACAGAGGAAAGGAAGTGGGGAAAGTACTAGTACAGACTGGCTATCCAGCACCTATGTTGGTCGAAAAGGGAAAACAATGACAAACGCAGTACGCACATCTGTAACGAACTGATCTTTTGTTTTGGGGGACAAGGCTGTAGAATTTGAGCAGGACTAGATTTGCTGCGCTCACATAGGGAAAGGTGTCTAAAGATAAAAAAACTGGGACCAACACAAATATGCTCCTTGGTTGTTTGTTCTATGTTGCAACAGACTGTGCATCACCCCAGTACATCGGTAGATGCACATGGTGTAGGTGCGTCCACTGTCCCGTGCAACTCTTTAGCTGTTGTTAATCTAAGGCCCTGTTTGGTTAAAAACTCCCTAGTCCCTACCTGCTTGGTTCTAGGGACTAAACATGGACTAGAGGTTATTAAATGACATGCTAAAAGACCATGTTACCCCTAGTAATGAACTAACAGAGACAAGGTGCGATGCGTGGCAGGGGCAACTGTTGGAAAAAGTCCCAAAAAGACTCTCCCTCGGGGTCTTCTTTCTTTAGTCCCAAATGCCCAATTTTAGTCCCTAAAAGTCCCTCCTGTTTGGTTTAGATGGGACTGACACGGAGTTTTTTTAGTCCCTCCACCAAAATGTCCCTGTAAACAAGCACCCTCTAATAATGCCGCTGGAAAATTGATGCAATGCCACTATTAAAAGCAAATTACATGTTTAATGAATTTTATTATTAATATAATCTCTGTTAATATTAGTCAATGCCACTGTTTGAGAAATGCTACTGTCTTGCTTTCTTTCCCATTTAAATAAGGTAGATGCTTCTTTTTGTTGGCTTCTGTGTCATCCACCGTTATTGACCACTAGTTGTTTCCTTTGCACCTCTGTGTAAACAGGGTTATCTACTTCACCTCGTTGCCATTGTGACCTTTTGTTGCACTACACAAAATGCTTTTGTTTTAAGAGTGTTTTGTGCAGTTCAACTAAAGTGTCACACCGACAACGTTGCTTGATTGCTTGATCTTAGTGGAACTGCACAACAGGAGATCTTACTTCCTATCCGTGTTGGCAAATTAGGTTCAGATCTTCTTGTGAGTTGTTTGAATTTCGCATCATGAGAGGTCAGTACTAGCCTTCTTTCACATGATTCTGCATTGTGCTTTCATATGTTGTGCTACTTGTACGGTAATGTTGCTTGATTTTAGTGAACTACACAAATGGAGACAAGACTTCCAATCTGTATGTGCACCGCAATATCCCATTGAGGTAAGATAAGGATATTTCACAACTGTTGGCTTGTATTTTGCCACTTTCCTCAGAAAATTAATGTCATTGTTTAGTGCTATACTTGTGCAACCTAATTGACATGCCAAATCTTACATTGAAGGCGAAGCTTGCCTGTTATTGAACAAAGTGATGAAGGGGAAGAACAAGCAGAAGAAAAACAAAAATCAACTCCTGGTGCTGTAATGAAGCATTGGAACTGTGATGACACAAGTAACGATATAGTTTTGCATCTTAATTTATTGCTATGGCTGGAACGAGCAATTGTTTTGCCACTAATTTGATGCCACTCTTAGTGTAATACGTAATTATCTCTACTTGTGCAAACAGGGATCTTCTTTGAAGATACCATATATTTTAGTGGAACTGCACAAGAAGATGTTGGAAACATTAATCTAATTGAGGAGTATATAGTAAGCATGGCCACCACAGTAGATAGCAATAGATGGTTCCGGAGAAGTGCTTCATATGTATGCTCTACACAATAAGCCTCCTGACAAAGGTTGGTATTCGCCCACTGATTTCATCCATATGATTGAGCTTTGTCATCTTTATTGGTGTTAAGCTACTGTTTAGATATTGTCATCAAAAAGTGGTATTGTCCTTGAGAAGTGCTTCATCTGTGATGTTTTAAATATTTCCTTTCCTTTTTTTCGAGCAAACAGGGATGCTAGCATTTAGTTATCCTCTTGTCTTTGCACAACAGGATCATCCTCCTCTGAAGAAGAATATGGAGTACGTGAAGTGACTAGTTCTGATTATGCCAGGATGAAGAAGCCCTATCTATCTTCTCATCAGAAGGAACAGTTGAAGGATGGTTACATTACCCCCCACAAGACCAAACTAACTTCAACCCATAAGGACTGACAAATCTCCATTTTCTTGTTGTGATGCACGAGTACAATGTTGTTCTAGGATTCTTTCCGGTGAGTTCCATTTTTCTAAAAGTCTGCTCTACATGGACCATGTAGGTGCCTGTTTAAACTGTCAACTCATAGTACAGTTTGCTTTATACTAATCACTTTTTTGTATTTGTGCAAACAGGGGTGCTCAGCTTGATTTCAATGGGAACTGCACAAAATGTTCATGAATACATCGAATCATTCATTTCCACCACAATAAAGGAGGTGTTGATAAGTTCAAGGCGTTGCAACATATAAGGGCAAAATCATACAAGCTATGCGCGAATTTGGTTGATTTTGGTGGAACTGCACAAAAAGAACAGCTGGTTTATTTAGCACGAGGTGCCATGTCAATGTCCAAACTGATGGCAAACCCTGCCCATTCCACAATCGTAGGCATTTGATATTTTGGAATGGGAAAACCTTGTCAAATTTTGCTTATTGATTTTAGCAAGAAGACATGCATTTGATATTTTTGAATGGGAAGCCCTTTGCTATCAGCAGCGTCGATCCATTTTTTCTTTATTCTTTAGTTGTGAAGTAAATATTGGCTCTGACATGTGAATCGCTGAGATGCATAATCATATATTGTTTTGAATGTCCTCTATGAATTGCCAGGCCTGTGTGTTTGACTGCAATGTACATGAACGCTAAAAAGCTGCTCAAACTCTTTGTACTCCTTCTATTCCTTTTTACTTCGCAAATTGTGAAAGTGCATACTTTTTTCTATAAGATTGGTCAAAGTAGAGATACTTTGACTGCAAACAGAACTTGTATACAGACTGGAAAGGACCGGAGGGAGTACATGTGAAACTGCTGCAAACGAGGTGATCACCCTGGGAATAATGCTAGTACGTATTTTTTTGCATGTTCATCCAATGCCAGTGATACAAGAATTCAAACTAATCGAAATAAATTCATTCATACACGGTCGGATTACATATAAACATACCGGATTTCATTACATTTCATACATTCTTCAACTAAAAAGGGGTGCGCTGGAGGTATAATTAATTAACCGAAGCTACCCACCTGTGTCCGGCTGAGCCGAACAAAAGCTTCAGTGACTTAACTGCAGGTGCAGTTGCGTAACTAACATGTGGCCGGATGCCTGTTGGGCCCACATGTTAGTCAGCCAACTGCACGAGCATTTAAGTAGAAGCAGCGTCCTTCTCCAACATAGCTCTCCGATTCCATGTCGCCGCCAAGAAGCTAACCGGTCGTCAGTGGTCAACTCGCCTAGCTTGTCACAGCGATTAGGGAAACTAAGAGCCCAATGATCAGGATCCCCACATGACAAACACCTTTCTTATTGTCATTCTTCTTCTTGAAGTTCATGTGTTGCACAACCTTGTTCTTCCCATCAAACTTTGCTTTACGTTCTTGAACTTGTGGGGCTGGAAGTTCTTCTTCTGTACCAGATTGGCACTAGATCCTCCCTCAATTCCTCGAGCACGTGTGTCCTTTGCTCTCGCCTTTTCTTCCACATCAAGAGTGCCAATGAGATCCACGAAGGAGGAAGCTTAGTGATGATACCTTCGGCAACAAACTTGTCCGGTAGCATACAACTAAAGTGCTCAAGTTCTCTAGCAAATGAATGTATCTCACGAGCTTGCTCAACCACGGAGCGCTCTTCAATCAACTTGTAATCATAGAATTTCTCCATGATGTACAACTCAGTGCCAGCAACCGGAGGGTAGCAGCGGTGGACTTACTTGGACCCGAGCGGCGGCGACCTACCCTATTCTACTCTTCCTCGTTTTATGTGTGGCGCGTCCTCGTTGGCAGCGGGGTGGGGCCTCGACGGAGCCGACGATGTCCTCTGTCTTGTTGCCGGCGGGCGGCGCCTCAGCGGAGCGGGGGAAATCCTCCCCCTCGTTGCCGGCAGGGTGGGGCCTCGGTGGAGTCGGCGGTGTCCTATGCCTCGTAGTTGGCGCCGCGGGGCCTCGGTGGAGCAGGGCCTCATCGACGCCACTAGAGCGGGGACTCGCTGGCGTCGGCATTGTCCTATGCCTCATCCTCAGTCTCGCCAAACAGCGCCTCGCCTGCTTCATCGCCCTCTTTATAGGCGGTCACAACCTCCGCCACCTGCATGCGGTACCGCCAGCGCTCGAGGCGGCCCTCGCGGGCGGAGCGATACAAGTCGAGCAGCGCCTCCTGCTCCGCTCACTCCGCGGCGATCTGCTCCTCCGCATGCAGGTGCTTCTGGACGAGATGGTGGTTGTAGGCGGCATCGGACTGCGCCTCCCGGAACTGCTCCTGACTCTTCTGCCTCACCGTGTCCATATATTGGGCACGGGCCTCACCGATGGTCATGGTGCAATGAATGGCGAGGATGGCGCGGAGGAGGGGGTTGGCGCCGGATCGTCGACTACCATGTTCTCCATTGGGACGTCGTCGTCCTCCGGCTGCCTGCCAGCCAGCCAGTTGGCAGCAATGGCTGCCATCTCCTTGTGGTCCGTCGTCTGCCCGTCCCGAAGAGCGCTGGAGCGTGAGGAAGCCATGGTGGGCAGTAGTGGTGTGGACAAGAGAATAGGAACGGATGCGGATGACTCAGCTATGGCAGTGCAGCAGTTTATATAGCAATGGTGGGCGGCGGAGGGACGGACGTGGGGTGCCGGAGTAGCCGCCTTGACAACCACGTATCATTAATGTGGGCGGCAGAAGGACGGACGGACGACACTTGTGTCATTTGAAGGCGGCGCAATCGCATGCACCGGGAAGCGGGGCGGGCGGCGCTGACCGTTTCGGGCGGAAAGCGCGCGCGGGTAAGGGAGGCGGTCTGGGTGGGCCAGGGCAGTCAGACTCATGCTTGGCAGCGGGTCGGTCCAGCAGCCGGACATGCTGGCTCGCCAGCTACCTCACCGAGCTGAGCGACGACAATCAGACGATGGACGTAGCTTCCGACCAGGAGTCGGTGCCATTGTCCAAGCCGGTTCATGTCGTGTTCACCATAGAGCTGGTGCGGCCGCACTTCGACGCCCTAATGGCGGAAGAGCTACTAGTGCAGGAGGACATGTGCTGCAACCTCCGTCTCCTCAACGAGCACCGGTGAACAAGCGAACGACAATGTCGTCGCGGACATGTGGCCCTATGATCCTGGCTTCCCGAATGAGCAGCGGGCGCTGTATCAGACCATCTGTAGGGCCCACAAGGCCCTCTCCGTCGTCCTTCGAGTTGTTGCGCTCGCCGTGGCACCGCCATCTCGCGTTGTCAACATGGTCAATGGACATGAGGATGAGGAGATGACTTTACTTGGGGAGGATGATAGTGGGGACCCACCAGGGCCATAGCCGCACGTACGCAAGTGCCTCCTTATTAGTATATAAAACTATAAACAAATTGCTTCCTCCTGGTTTCCTGACATCATGGTCCCACAGCATTGTCAACCTATGTAGTCAATAAACGAGATAATTGCACAAGAAGCGGCCGACAGCTGGGACCAAGCAGCTCGAGCAGTATTTGTGTTTATGAGGTGTGAGCACTGCAGAGTTTTTCTTGAGCGATGTTTAGCCCAGATATTAATTTTTCTTCTTTGAACAACAACGAAAACATCGTTGCAGCTATTAACTGGGCGGGCTGTGGCCCGTCTAGCCCAGGCCAGATATCCAGCCTAGATCTTAATTTTTTTTTCAAGCAGAAAATGGCTAGCCCAGCTATACTTTTTTTAGGAATACCCAGGCAAGGTCAAGTTGTTATTCTCCGCCCCGCTGGGCTGCAAATCTTTCCAAGGAGGGGTGCATTAGGCTTAACAAGAAAATGGGCTTTAAGAAATAATAAATGGGATGTAATTATAGAAACTGGGCAGTAACTACAAAAAAATGCACCAACCACGTAATTAATTTATAAAATATTATTTTTGGATATTGAAAATTTTAATTTCATTAATTGTTGCGAGCACAATGTTTCGTTGGATTTTTATGTAATATAAATTTATATTGAAATTGTATTTAATCTGACTAGAAATTTCGGGATAAAAATATTTCGGATCCCATCAAAATGTGGGAAATTTTATTGAATTCTGTTTTGAACAGTTGGTTGAAATGGGTTGTACTTTTAACAAACTGTAAATGGGTTGTAGTAAATTCCATTAGAATTATGCACATTCTTACAAATCTCAAATGGGCTATAAGTTCTCTGCCACACACTTGTGGCCTTACTAAGTTGACGCGTCCCCTCAAAAAAAAGAGTTGACGCTTATGCAAGGCTTTGTCAACTTATAGTGAACACACGGTTCTAGCAGCAGTGGTCGTTGGATGTCCATCCAACGGATGCCGTGCTTCTTCTTCAATCTCGGATATTCTAGCTTCACCCGCCCAAAAAATGATTCCTCCCCCTGACATTTGGGGCGCACCATTTCGGAAGTTGACCTGTGGGCCTACTAAGTTGATGCGTACAAAGGGCTTTGTCAACTTAGTCAATATAAATGATTCTAGCTGTAGTGACCGTACGATGTCCATCCAACGGTCATCGTGCTTCTTCAACCTCTGGTCTTCTTGCTCCAGCCGCCCAAAGTAGCGCCGGTCGTGCCGCCTGCTCCTGCCTCCCGTGGCCGGCTGTGCTGCCGCACAGGCCTCACCGCCCCCTACTACTCCCACCGCTCTCTAGGGCATCCCTCCACTCACCCACACCCCCTGTTATTCTGCGGCGACGGCAGCCTCACACCGCAGCCGAACCAGTGAACACTCGTACTCCTCTCCTTGTGGGCATCCATTGCCGCGTCTTCCCTGGCTCCATGTCGTCCCCTTCCTAGGCCTCGCCGTCATCCACCGCCCTGGTGCTCTCGGCGCGGCGTGGTCAACGTGGTCAAGGAACGACTTCCATCGGAAGAGTACTGTACGTGGAGAGGCTGACAGCTGGGTCCACGGCAGCCGCAAGGAAGTGCCTTCTTATTACACGGAAAATAATTATTCCTCCACCTGACAGCAGGGACCCACCAGACGAGCCATCGTATTTGGGAAAAAAACGTTTCCCCCTGACTGCTGGGACCCACCGGACGGGCCAACGTATTTTGCAAAAAAAACGTTCCGCCCGCTGTCAGCTCGGACCCACCGGAGGTGCCTCCTTATTACGCACAAAAAAATGAATACTCCCCCTGCTAGTTGGGACCCACCTTGGTGGGAGGCTGACTTGTGGGCCTACTAAGTTGACGGGGATGGAGTGCTTTGCGAACTTAGTCAATATGAATAATTCTAGCTCCAGTGACCGTATGATGTCCATCAAATGGCCGTAGTGCTTCTTCAACCTCTGGTCTTCTTGCTCCAGCCGCCCAAAGAAGTGCTGGTCATGCCGCATGCTCCTGCCTCCCATGGCCGGCTGTGCTACCGTGGAGGCCTCACCGGCCCTACTATTCCCACCGCTGGCCAGGCCCTGCGGCGACGGCAGCCTCACACTGCACCCGAACCAGTGAACCCTCATACTCCTCTCTACGTGGGCTTCCACTGTCGCGTCTTCCACGGCTCTGTGTCGTCCCCTTCCTAGGCATCGCCGTCGTCCACCACCCTGGTGCTCTCGACGCGGCGTGGTCAACGTGGTCAAGGAACGGCTTCCATCGGACGTGGACTGTACGTTGAGAGGCTGATAGCTGGGTCCACGGCCGCAGCAAGGAAGTGCCTCTGATGCGGTGCGTCCCACGATCATCCCCGTGTACACTTCGACTACTCCCCAAGCCCCAAAAGGACATACGATAAGACCTCGACCATACGCCATGGACACAAGGTGAACTCACTCCTCTTCGAACCGTATCTTCCCACATACGAGACATGGTTACTACCTCATGCATGGACCTTGTGTATACTCAGGCTCATACGGGGTGACCATGGAGATTCAAAGGACCAAGGCCAAGCATGGAAGAGAAGACGAAAGAAACGAGAAAAAGATGGAGCAACTGCTGGCGTCAGCCCGGACGTCCGGACCTCCCTCCGGATCATACGGACTCAACTGGATCATCCGGATGCCCTCCCGGATCATCCGGGTAATCCCGCAGCCACGACACCCGAAGCTTGCAGAATCCTCCAGCGAAGCCGGATCATCCGGACGAGGACCCGGATCATCCGAACGATGCCTGGATCATCCAGACCCCCATCCTGATCATCCGGCCTTTGCCTGCGCGCATGACTTGGGCCGAGGCCTGTGTACCCCTTCGCCCCTCACTTACATCTTGATGGCTTAGCACTATATATAGAACCCCTGCTCCTCCATTTGAGGTTTAGCAAAGTAGTATCTCATTAGAGATAGAGCTTTTCTCATCCATATCGGATCGTCTCCTCGATAATGACCGCGGCCCCTCTACGGAGAAGATCCCCTTGGATTCAAGACCCCCTCTTGGGTGGCCCCATCAAGACCTCCTTACGGAGAAGAACCGATTACCGTTTGTATCGTCCGTTGTTGACTTTGGATCTTGTATCTCACCTTTGTGTTCATTGATCTAGCACATGTGTGATCTATTCTTGTTGGTTGAGTGATTCTCTCGTGTTTCCTCTTATGTTTTCCCTCGTTTTCCCCTCGTGTTCTTCGCGTTCTAGGACAGGATCCGCTCCTTTCGTGAAAGATCAGGCCCTTAGGGTTCTACCTTACATCATCTTGGTATCATGAGCCATGTTGATCAAGATTTTGGAGCCTCCCCCACCGTTTTCTAGCCTTATTTTGCTTGATTTCGTCCTAAATTCGAAAATCCCCACCAAAAATAGCCCCAATTTTTTTTGTGATTTGTTGGTTTGATGATGTTTTGTTGATTTTGATCCATGGATTTTCTTGGTTTCGAGTGGATCTAGCATCTCCCCAAGTTTCCCCACCTTCCATCCACGAAATCTCCTCAATTTTCCCCCAAAAATCCCCCATTTCCGCCCAAAAATTCGTCCCTGAGAGAAAATCCCGAGCAATTTGACCTATCTTCACCACACAAAATATTTAAATCATGCACAACCCCGATGACAAGCCAAGCAATTGTTTCATACTTTTGATGTTCTCAAACTTTCTCAACTTCACGCAATATATGAGCGTGAGCCAAGGATATAGCACTATATGTGGAATAGAATGGTGGTTGTGAAGAAGACAAAAAGGAGAAGATAGTCTCACATCAACTAGGCGTATCAACGGGCTATGGAGATGCCCATCAATAGATATCAATGTGAGTGAGTAGGGATTGCCATGCAACGGATGCACTAGAGCGATAAGTATATGAAAGCTCAACAAAAGAAACTAAGTGGATGTGCATCCAACTTGCTTGCTCATGAAGACCAAGGGCATTTGGAGGAAGCCCGTCATTGGAATATACAAGCCAAGTTCTATAATGAAAAATTCCCGCTAGTATATGAAAGTGATATCATAGGAGACTCTCTATCATGAAGATCATGGTGCTACTTTAAAGCACAAGTGTGGAAAAAAGGATAGTAGCATTGTCCCTTCTCTCTTTTTCTCTCATATTTTTTATTTGGGCCTTCTTTTTTTGGCCTCTTCTTTTCGTCCGGAGTCTCATCCCGACTTGTGGGGGAATCATAGTCTCCATCATCCTTTCCTCACGGGGACAATGCTCTAATAATGATGATCATCACACTTTATTTACTTACAACTCAAGAATTACAACTCAATACTTAGAACAAAATATGACTCTATGTGAATGCCTCCGGCGGTGTACCGGGATGTGCAATGATGCACGAGTAACATGTACGAAGAATTATGAATGGTGGCTTTGCCACAAATACGATGTCAACTATATGATCATGCAAGCAATATGACAATGATGGAGCGTGTCATAATAACAGAATGGTGGAAAGTTGCATGGCAATATATCTCGGAATGGCTATGGAAATGCCATAATAGGTAGGTATGGTGGCTGTTTTGAGGAAGGTATATGGTGGGTTTAAGGTACCGGCGGAAGTTGCGTGATAATAGAGAGGCTAGCAATGGTGGAAGGGTAAGACTGCATATAATCCATGGACTCAACATTAGTCATAAAGAACTCACATACTTATTGCAAAACTCTATTAGTTATCAAAACAAAGTATTACGCGCATGCTCCTAGGGGGGTAGATTGGTACAAAAAACCATCGCTCGTCCCCGACCGCCACTCATAAGGAAGACAATCAATAAATAAATCATGCTCCGACTTCATCACATAACGGTTCACCATACGTGCATGCTACCGGAATCACAAACTTTAACACAAGTATTTCTGAAATTCACAACTACTCAACTAGCATGACTCTAATATCACCATCTCCATATCTCAAAACAATTATCAAGTATCAAACTTCTCATAGTATTCAATGCACTTCTATGAATTTTTTTATATTAAAGCAAATTTCCATGTTGTTCTAAAGAACTCTCAAAATAATATAAGTTGAGCATGAGAGAACAATAGTTTCTATAAAACAAAACCACCACTGTGCTCTAAAAGATATAAGTGAAGCACTAGAGCAAAAATTATATAGCTCAAAAGATATAAGTGAAGCACATAGAGTATTCTAATAAATTTCAAATCATGTGAGTCTCTCTCAAAAGGTGTGTACAACAAGGATGATTGTGGTAAACTAAAAAGCAAAGACTCAAATCATACAAGATGCTCCAAGCAAAACAAATATCATGTGGTGAATAAAAATATAGCTCCAAGTTACCGATAGATGAAGACGAAAGAGGGGATGCCTTCCGGGGCATCCCCTAGCTTAGGCTTTTTGGTGTCCTTTAATTTTACCTTGGGGTGCCATAGGCATCCCCAATCTTAGCCTATTTCCACTCCTTGTTCCATAATCCATCAAATCTTTACCCAAAACTTGATAACTTCACAACACAAAACTCAAAATAGAAAATCTCGTGAGCTCCGTTAGCGAAAGAAAACAAAACACCACTTCAAGGTACTGTAATGAACTCATTCTTTATTTATATTTGTGTTAAACCTATTGTATTCCAATGTAGCGACCCGACCTCAGACGGTCAAGTCTCTGTGTATCTGTGCCATCCCTAGATCGGTATGCTGGCACACACAGTACATCAATGTATATATCAAAGTGCAATCACATGTATAAATAAAGTAAAACTGATATATACCTCATAAGTCTCAGCGGAAACAAATAATCGGGTGTGGAGTCCATCAACGCCATCGTCAGGTTGAGTGTAGACCGTAACCCTATGACGTAACTCTTACTCGTCGGAAGAAACATATCTGCAACATGAGACGTTGCAGCCGTGTAGGTCAGTACATTGAATGTACCGGCAAGATCACAATAAGAGAAAACAAATGATAAACTATACTATATGCAATATGGCTTTGTGGCTCTGTATCTGAGTTTTGTTTGCATAAAAGCTGGTTTTATTTTCCCTACAACAAAGGAATATCAGGAGTCTGTACTACGGAGTTTTCTGCCATGACATGGTTCCGCCAACCGATGTCTCATACCCAAATCATCATAAGTTGCCCACAATTAAATTATCAGTCCGGTGCTGAGAGTTCCGAGATAGATCCAAGTCCAGAGGCTCAAATTGTCCGTAACCGGGGACACGGCTAATCGATTAGGTTTTAACCCTCTGCAGAGGTTTGTACACTTTACCCGCAAGATTCGATCCCTCTCTTTACATTCTCGCACTTCAGGGTGTTTGAGAACAAGATGACCGAAACATGGTCTTCCGAAGAGTTCCTCTGACCACTGTCCGGTGCTCATCCAATCCTATAGTAGTTCTACATCTGCTAGCACCATCCCAGCTAGAGTCACAACTAAGGTCAACCAAGTCAGAGCCCATAGTGACTTGCGGTTGCACAGGTAAGCTTCCGGGCATGAAGTATTCTTCCGTCTCTTTGAGTCTGGGTGAAGCTTTCCGCAAGATGTCATGGCGCTTCTCCATGCATCCCGGCCAACCACTGGCTTCTCCAGGGTGCCCGTCAACCGTCCATCACCCAGTAGTGTGTATTGAATTCTTGTCTCGAGTCTCGAAATCTTGAGGAGTCCTGAAGATGCAATCCTTGCAGATGCCATCATGAAGTTGTCGTCTTTGACGTAAAGTCTCACACCACTCCCGAGCACTCATACCAAACCCCGTCTACTACAGCGGAGCATTAAAACTATATACGTCCCGGGCTTGGTAATAGGGAGGTGGGTTCCTACCTCATGCATTCTACTCAACTACAAGAATTCAATATCACTACTGGAGGGATTGAAATAATGGTGCCACTAAACGCAATAAAAACATTGGTATGAAAATATGGTCAAAGTGAACTTGCCTGGCCAGTTGGTGAAGATATTATCGCTCTTAAAAACTTGATAAACTAGTTGTCACTCTCCAATGAAATCTATACAAGCAAGCATAGTATTCACATAAGCAATCATTCTAGCACTCAATCATAACAATCAAAATAACAACGAAATCGAAATAGGATCGAAGGTAAAAACCAAAGAAAACTCCAAATCACTCAAATAAACTTATAGGGCTAATCTACACCACAACAACTCTACCTAACAACAAGTAAAAATCCTAAAACAAAAAATACTTAACACACGGTAAAAATAATTATCCGCTATGTAACATAAAGTATTTTTCCTATAATAAAATTCTAACAGTACCTAGAACCTCTAACACTATTCCTATTGCTAGCGACTAGTCATACAACAAACAACACCTAGAACCTCAAGAATACTAAGTCTAATAAATCCTAGAAATCACCTACTATTAACCAATAGAATATACAACACACTAGCGAAAACTAGCAAAAGAAACTAATTAAAACTAATTTCTAATAATTAAACTACAGACAATACTAAAAACAGAGTAATCAGTACTGTTTACAATAAAAAGCTAATCTAAGTAACTCACTAACATGCAAACTAAACACTACTACGTAGCTAGTCTAATAAGTAACCAGGAGCAAAAAGAATCGGTCAAAAATAATATGCCTAACTCAAAATAGCTCAAATCTAGTGATTTGAGAAAATTCATACAAACACAAATTTAAACTGCTCAAATGTGAAATAAAATTGAACTAACAGAAACTTCATAAAATTTGTGATCCAAGGCAGTTGGAATCACTCAAAAATACCGCGTAGATAATTAACTATGGATTTTACAAGATTGAAACTATTCTGTTTTAAAAACAGAACGAAAAAAAAATAGTAGGTCTGGATTTACTGTAGCAGTTTCGGTGATGGGGTCCTGGTGGAGCTCCGGCGACGTCCTCCGGTGGCCCTCTGGCGTCGGGGAAGGGACGGTCGGTGATAGAGGCGGGGTGTCCCGATCTTTCGATGAGATGATAACTATCGATTTGGTGGAGACGACTTTGACGATCCGACTACAAACGTGCAACGACGTTGTGCCTTAGCAATCGCTAAACCAACTCCGAGAGGTTATTGACCACGCCGGAGCACGATCAACCTGACCACGAAGGTCTATTCCTGCAAGCAATCGAAGAACAAGCAAGAATATGATAAAAGCAATCTGAATATTGCGAATATGTATGAAGTATTGATAATGGTGGGGATCCGAAAAGTGGTCTTGGTCTGGTCGTTGGACACAAACGAAGCACACGAAGTTGCAATGGCTAACTTTTAACTAAACAAATCCCAAGCAAAAGCTACTAGATGTATCTACTTATATAGGAGCAAGGGGTGGCGGCCAAGGAGGTGGGAGGACATCCCAAGGCAGCCTAAAACTAAATCTAGGTCGTACAAGGCCAATGGGCCCAAGTGGAGGTGATGTAACACCTTCGGACTTGTAGTTTGACTCGGATTCTGCTACAGCATCAGATTGTTTCGTCCACAACTCAACGCTCCGGACGAATTTGAAGGTGATTCCAATTGGGTTGGAAAGTGCACGAAATCTAGTTTCTAACAAAAAAAGAATCACCCAATTCGGAGTCCGTATGAAAAACTTGTGTGCGTTTTGAGTCAGGTATGTCTGTGCAGTCCGAATCTGAATCCAGAACGTGAGAGACTTGGACTCTATCTTCTCTTGGGCCAAAAGTGACGTGAGAGAACTTTTTGGACAGCAAATAAACATCTCTTTCTTCCTTATCTTCATATGTGGATTGTACAAATGTCCCATACACCTGCAATTAGACAAAACACGAAAGTGTGTGAAGTATTTTTGTTCTGGATAACATAAATAGATTATTGAATAGTTTGCACTAGAAATCACCTGACAAATATGCATATATGCAATATTTTTGGTCATATCCAAGGTAGTCATGTCCTCATCATCCTCCCCTTCTTGAAAATAAAGCCGTCCTCGGCGTTGCTTAATCTGAAATGTGGCTAACAAAAGAGACAAGGTGTACATGTTGTATATGTATATGTCATCCATTTTTACTTGCCTTGATTTTTGCATATATGACACATGAATAGATGAGTAACTTGCATAGTTCATAAAATCTAAAGCCAAAAAAATAGCACAAGAAGTAGAAGGCATGAAAATATTGCAACTCAGTTTGCACATATAAGTGAAGCTCTTATTCATTTCAAAAGATTGACAATGTTCATCATTAAACCATCCCAACATTGGTGAATAAACCTTACTTGCATCAAATTTACATGCTACAACATGCTTAAATAAGCAAACATGCAATAAGTCATTCAACACAGAATCATCACCAAGATTAGAGGTCATATCAAAATGATTAAACATTGGTTCTTTTGCATCAATAGTTAATTCAATGGGTGCACTCAAAATTGTTGGTATTTCAGTTGTTTGATCACATGGCAAAGTCAAATTATCAACGTAGTCCTCTAAAATAGGTGGTGTGATCAAAGTAGTGGGTAGCTCATCAGATGGTGCATTCAAATTGACAAGGCATTCATCATTCTCATGTAGAGATGGAAGATCAGTACCTTTGTCATTACCTCTTATGATCAACTCAGATGATGTAGCCACTCTCGGGGGCGATGTGTCACATGGTGGAGGTGATGTAGTCCTGACAACAACGGATGTGGTTGTCATAGTATGCCTAGTAGTTGAAGGAACAATCATATCAACTCTTTGAATGTGCACCGTGCGCTTGTTCTCCTCGTGGCCAACACGTTGTTTTATTTCCTGTTCAGCTTTGCAAGCAAGATGAAACAAATGGTCCATAGGATAACACTCTTCATGAATTAGTATCTCTTGAATATCACGGTTTAATCCTCCCCAAAATCTATCCATAAAATCATCTTCACTTTCTTCTAAAGAGGAATGCAACAAGGTAGTTTGTAAATCATCATAATATTTTGTTACAGTTTCACTACCTTGTTTTAAGTGTTGCAACTTCTTAATCATGTCACGAGTATAATAAGCAGGGACGAAAGTATGTCGCATGGCAAGTTTCAAATCATCCCAAGTAGTAGGTATATAATCAGGGTGTAACCGACAATATTCACTCCACCAAACCAAAGCATAACCAGTGAAAGAACCAACCGCAACCTTAACCTTTTTATGTTCATCGAAATTATGGGAAGCAAATATATTTTTTATGTCGAACTCCCATTCAATATATAAAGCAGGTTTAAAACGGCCATTAAATGGTGGTATAGATACATTAACCTGATCATGTGCATTTGGATGTTTGTACACCTCTCGTGACGGTTGTGGTATTTGCAAAGGTGGTGGCATGTCTCCCGCGATCGACAAAGCCCATGAATTGACTCTGGATCCTGTCATGATTAGTAGAACAAGAAACAAAACCCAAAAATAATGTTCCTATAACTACTAGGATGTGGTGGTAAAACGCTCACAGTAAAGCAAATATCAATGTCTTACAAGTTCTTACCATGCAGCAGGCGGTGATCGGCAACCAGCGGTGTCAAGTAACTCCGAATATTGAGTAAAACGATTGCCAGGGGAGCGTACGTATACACGGTGTAGAAATATGTGGAGCTGGGTTGGCTATATATGGTAGCAAAAGATTAGCAATAATCAATTCAAAGATGCAATGTTGAATAAACGCTCAACGACGGTACTGTGCTGGTCCTAGGCTAGACCAAACTAGAGACGCGAGCCTAGAACACTAATGAGGTCACGTCGTAGCACAACTAGCATCAATAAAGGATATGAAGTAGCTCTGGACAGCAAGATATAAGTGAAGATCACAATAGCAGTAGACCTATTTAGAAGCTGCTGTTGAGGTGCCAAATACTGAACTAGATTTTGTAACTATTTAGATCCGGCTCGTCGCTAGCTTTCATTTGAGTACTCGCGGAGCCAAAACAGATTTCATATGAGGAAGTTATGCCTGTTTTACTGAACAGTGCACAAAACAGATTCCAATCCGAATTCAACTACGAGATTGAGTCTAAATAGATCCGAATTTTGTTTTTTTTTCTCCTCTCTTTTTTTTCTCACACTTTTTTTTCTTTTCCTTTCTTTTTTTTCTCTGACTTTTTTTTTTTACTTTTTTTTTCTCTCGTTTTTTTCTCTATCTTTTTTTTCTCTCTCCCTCTTTCCAAAACAAACTAGATAAGATGTAGATTGGATCAAGCGAAGATGGGAACGATCTCAACTATGATTATGACAATGAATGGTGGGTAGCACGTGGAGGAAATTGATGGATGGGTGGTGGACAGCGGAAGGGATAATGATGCAGCGGCGACGTGACTAATGTGAACAGAACTCGAAACTCTAAACGACCTAGACACTAAGACCAGCAACTCGACACGACGATGCAACCGATAATTCAACTATGCAAGCAATGAAAATAAAATTGCAAAGGCTCAGACTGGCTTGGACAAAGGATGAATAGATCTTACTCTTTTTTGTGGATTTTTCTTGGACAATAGGTAAGAAAATAAATCTAATCTAGGAAAACTGGAAATTCTCATCGAGCAACCTGAAAACTGATACCACTTGATAGAGGCGGGGTGTCCCGATCTTTCAATGAGATGATAACTATCGATTTGGTGGAGACGACTTTGACGATCCGACTACAAACGTGCAAAAACGTTGTGCCTTAGCAATCGCTAAACCAACTCCGAGAGGTTATTGACCACGCCGGAGCACGATCAACCTGACCACGAAGGTCTATTCCTGCAAGCAATCGAAGAACAAGCAAGAATATGATAAAAGCAATCTGAATATCGCGAATATGTATGAAGTATTGATAATGGTGAGGATCTGAAAAGTGGTCTTGGTCTGGTCGTTGGACACAAACGAAGCACACGAAGTTGCAATGGCTAACTTTTAACTAAACAAATCCCAAGCAAAAGCTACTAGATGTATCTAATTATATAGGAGCAAGGGGTGGCGGACAAGGAGGTGGGAAGACGTCCCAAGGCAGCCTAAAACTAAATCTAGGTCGTACAAGGCAATGGGCCCAAGTGGAGGTGATGTAACACCTTCGGACTTGTACTTTGACTCGGATTCTGCTGCAGCATCATATTGTTTCGTCCACAACTCAACGCTCCGGACGAATTTGAAGGTGATTCCAATTGGGTTGGAAAGTGCACGAAATCTAGTTTCCAAATAAAAAAGAATCACCCAATTCGGAGTCCGTATGAAAAACTTGTGTGCGTTTTGAGTCAGGTATGTCTGTGCAGTCCAAATCTGAATCCAGAACGTGAGAGACTTGGACTCTATCTTCTCTTGGGCCAAAAGTGACGTGAGAGAACTTTTTGGACAGCAAATAAACATCTCTTTCTTCCTTATCTTCATATGTGGATTGTACAAATGTCCCATACACCTGCAATTAGACAAAACACAAAAGTGTGTGAAGTATTTTTGTTCTGGATAACATAAATAGATTATTGAATAGTTTGCACTAGAAATCACCTGACAAATATGCATATATGCAATATTTTTGGTCATATCCAAGGTAGTCATGTCCTCATCAGTCGGGGCGGTAGAGCGGGGCGGAGCGATTTGTGGGGTCCGTGGGTGGCGGGGATGGCCGGAGGTGGTGGGGCGGGGCGGCAATGGTGGCGGTGGTCCGGCGAACTCCGGCGAGGTGGCGCGGTAGTGTGGGGCGAGGAGAGGCGGCTCTAGGGGTGGGAATGGGTGCGGGAGGTGGCCTTTTTATACGGGGGGTGGTCGGTTTGGAGGAGGGGGCAAGGGATTTTGCGAATCCCGCGATCTTCGGCGATGGCCGACGCGGCTGTGCTCGGGAACGAAATCCCATTCGTGAGGAAGGAGATGATCTGGCACTATCGGGCCGGATTTGGCCGAAAACAAAAAATACCTTTCCTTTTTAAAAAGATTCCGCGAATAAAAATCATTTAAATAAAATAAAATATAGGAGTATTATATATCAAAACGATCAGAAAATTAAGCACAATTTAATGGGATAATTTCCAGGGGCAAATAAAATACTTTTTGAAAAATCATTTTTTTTAAATTCAAACAAAAATCCAAATGACTTTCAAAACTCTATGAAAAAAAATATTCCAACATTTTGGGGTGTCATGTTACTCCCTCTCAACACATTTGTTCAAGTGTTCTTTGTCAGAAAAGTTTTTGAATAAAACTCAAATGCCACTTTGAGTTAAAATAAATAAATTAAATGACAACTTCAAAATGAAAATTTTCTTTACTTCCCACTCTCTTTCATTGAAGAAATCAAGAGGATCATTGAGTGGCATGAAGTTTGAAATATTTCCAAATTCAAATATTTTCAAACAAAAACTTTTTTGGAAAGTCCTTTTTATTCCCTCTCAACAAAACTTCAAAAGTTTAAAATTCTAATAAATTTCACTCAATCAATCACTCAACAATCAATGAAGAATCATATATTTTAATTATTATAACATTCCAAAATTTATAATTTTGGGATGTTACGAACTACCACACTTAAAATGAATCTCGTCCTCGAGATTCGAAGAGGCTAGCAAGAAAAGGTTAGGGGTTGGGGGTCTTCTAGCAAATATTTTGGCCGGAAGGGTCAGGGGTGCTACCACACTTACAAGCAAGGTTACAGTTCCAATAAACTCAGATACTTCCTCTGAAGTGCCGACAATATCTATCTCTTCACATATCTTAAATAGCTCCTTCATTAATGCTCTTCTGTCAGAAGCATAGCGTTTTCCTCAAAATCTTTGGTCGCTTCGTCAAAGATGAAGTTCGTCCGAGACTGGATCTTAGCTGATAGGTTTGCATCCATTCTAGACCACTATCAAAATACTCATGGTGGCCTACCATTAATGGTTTCTACAGAAAAAGGGCATTGGCTTCATTCTCACCGTATAATCTACGATTGGCAACAGCTGCCATGTACATGGGTTTATCATCATACCATTCTAAGGCTTAAGAAAGGCTTCAACGAGCGTCGTCACTTTACTATGGGTAGGTCTCTCAGATTTACCATTCCAAATATCAAGAGTGAATGATAAGAGTAAGTCAGTATGGTGATCAATTCATTCCGCACCCAGATCATTACCCTGTATAAGGTTTAGTGAATCTCGTATTTCTAACAGTCGGGCATCCTCACAAGCTTTGCAGAAATTTCTCTTGTCCTCGAACTGGGTTCGGGTAAACCCATTGATTCTGCAAGCTGAACAAAACATCTATCGTTCTTCACAATCTCGGGGTTTACGTAACATCCTATGTAACGTCTGCTGATCAATTCACAGCTTCTTCCAGAATTCTTCCTTCAACAAGATTGTGCTTGTGCCTTTGTCAAATCCTGGGCATGTGGGTTATGGGTCCACTTCAGCACTTGCATAGTGTTAACTCATCCATGGAGTTACAGTTGTTCCATATTCCAACATTAAACCTCCTTTAAATCCAATAGTACTTCATTTTGTCATACTCTTGGGGTAACGATCATACAAAACTCCAACTTATTTGGTCCCGCTCCCTTGTATGGACTGTCATGAATAACACATTTCTTTCTTCATTGATCTTGTGGCTTTACGGAGTACTACCACACCAAAAAGCACTAGTTTATCCATAAATCATATTATTTTCATAACAAATCTTTTATTACATCCTTAACCATTTTTCGTAAATCCAAATTCCAAAAAGTACTTTGTTACAAATGCTGCCACCCACATGGTTTGGTATGGTTAGGCATTACTTCCTACTTTATTCATTTTTCCTCCTTGAGGATTCTTCAGTCCCACTGGAATTGTGCGACATGCGCCTTGAAATCTTCAATCTTCTGTTTCATCGTGGTGGCCTTGAGCTTCATTTCCATCATCTCTGCATGCACTTCTCTTAGGTATTCCTGAGTATAACGGAGTCTTGCTTCAAGTATTTCTCCGATCTGGCGTATGGCTTCCATGGCTGCTTCACGAACAGCGTCGAAGGAAGTTGCTTGTGGTACACGTGAGATGAAAAAGTACTGCCCCATCATCTTCGGGCAAACTCCTTTCATACGGTGAAGGTGTACCTCCACATACCAAAGTTCCACTCCCTTTTGCATGAAGGGGTAGCCTTTGTAGACTGCATCTCCTTCAAGGTGAATATGCTTCATCATGTCCTTCAGGATCTTTGGGTAATCATGATCACTTGTCAGGGTCATGATCGTTTCCGGACCTTTAAGGAAAGACTCATAAAGGGTCGTCATCTGCAGTTGTAAAACAAAAATGGTGCTCAGAATAAGGTACATATCTCCTTGGGTACACATTCATATCATCCAAACAGAACTTCAAACTCAATTTCCAACATCCAGTTTATGCATCACAACTCATTTTCTTCCATGTTCACCCAGAATATTAATTTCCAAGATAAAACATAACAACTCCTTAAAGCCTTTCGGCATATGACATATCAACTTTATTGAGTCATGAATTATTACAATCTCTGAGTAATCTATTACATAACTCAACCCTGCATTCTCATGAAAAGTGTTTTCCATACTACCCTTATTACTAATATCAACATCTCCACTACTCAGCTCCAGATTTCTCATGATTTGAACAATCCCTAGCAAGATGTCCTGCTTCCTTGCAACGAAAACAAATAACTTCTGGCATGTCTCGAGGCTTCTTGGTGATGGTGCCTGCGCCTTGAGTTCCTTGCTTCCTTTTGATACAATCATTGGCATAATGCCCGACGTCCTTACATTCAAAACAGGTAATATGACTCTTGTCCCTCTTTGTAGAAATTGGGTTGTTCCGAGGGTGTCTTTGTTTTCTCTTCCTGGTTTTCTTCGTTCTGATCGAACATTCTATTCCCTGTGGATCAAACTCCACTGCTTCTGTCGGGAAGTATCCCAGATACTCTTTTCTTTTCTTGGTGCAATACTGTGAAAAATGTCCTTCTTCTCCACATGAATAACAGGCATTGGAGTAAAATCTATTGAGGCTTTCTCCGTCAGGGTCTTCAACACTTTCCTTAATCACAGGTTCTTTCATAACTTCTCGGAGGGCTTCTGTCATTCCTTCTTCCTGCTTCTGAATAGTTTGTTGCACCGTGGGGTAAATGTGACACTGAGATGGGTAGTGGGTGGTTCCTTCACACAAGAAACAAGTCACCTGACTAGTTGGGCATTCCTCAGCTGGGTGTTTCTCCTTACAATGAGGGCATCCCTCCTTGTGTTTCTCCTGGGTGTGTCCTATTTCTCCGCAAATTTTGCAGGCACAAGGTTTATTTCTTGGGGTATCATGGTGCTTCCGGATAAGACATGATCTTGTCAGAGTCTTCTTGAATTCTTCCCAAGTCCTTGCTCCATTCCATCCCTGTATAGCTTGATGCATATGCCACCATGTTGCAGCACTTCCTTCAAAGTACTGAAGAGCATACGATACTTCATTCTTCCTTGAAACCAAATTGCTCCCGAAGTGATTCTCCATGTTCTGAATCCATAGCTCTGCCTCTGGCTGGGTTTTCGGTCCAGAGAATACCAGTCCAACTTCATTCATCATCTACTCGGTCCAAGGGTTTTAGGGTGAGATAAGAGAGTGGTGGAGAGGGATACACACAATACAAACAATAGTTTTGAAAATGGGTTTTATTTGTGGCTGTCGGAAAAACATCAAACAAATGATAGCTCACGAATCATCGCATCTAACGTAAGTATATAACATGGGTTTGGTCTTCTAAAGGTCAAATAATTCTTCAGATTCTTCAAGTCTTCGGAGTCTTCAACCGTTGTAGCTTCAACTCTTCTAATGCATGGTGAAATCCTGTTTACTCTGAAATGGTCATCGGTTGTTTGATATCTTATCCTTCTTGGAGCGGCTTTAATTGATCCTCCGTGTGGTCAAAAGGGAAAGGGGTATATTCTAACTATTTGAGGTAAGAGAGGATATTTGATAAAACTAGAAAAGATGAGAAGTAATGGATTCTTTTGAAAATAGAGTTTTAGAGATTTCCTGTCCTAGGGGCTTTCCGATTTCTAGGGTCACGTCCTACAGTCAACAGGTGCTCTGATACCATATCTGTAGCGACCCGACCTCAGACGGTCAAGTCTCTGTGTATCTGTGTCATCCCTGGATCGGTATGCTGGCACACACAGTACATCAATGTATATATCAAAGTGCAATCACATGTATAAATAAAGTAAAACTGATATATACCTCATAAGTCTCAGCGGAAACAAATAATCGGGTGTGGAGTCCATCAACGCCATCGGCAGGTTGAGTGTAGACCGTAACCCTATGACGTAACTCTTACTCGTCGGAAGAAACATATCTGCAACATGAGACGTTGCAGCCGTGTAGGTCAGTACATTGAATGTACCGGCAAGATCACAATAAGAGAAAACAAATGATAAACTATACTATATGCAATATGGCTTTGTGGCTCTATATCTGAGTTTTGTTTGCATAAAAGCTGGTTTTATTTTACCTACAACAAAGGAATATCAGGAGTCTGTACTACGGAGTTTTCTGCCATGACATGGTTTCGCCAACCGATGTCTCATACCCAAATCATCATAAGTTGCCCACAATTAAATTATCAGTCCGGTGCTGAGAGTTTCGAGATAGATCCAAGTCCAGAGGCTCAAATTGTCCGTAACCGGGGACACGACTAATCGATTAGGTTTTAACCCTCTCCAGAGGTTTGTACACTTTACCCGCAAGATTCGATCCCTCTCTTTACATTCTCGCACTTCAGGGTGTTTGAGAACAAGATGACCGAAACATGGTCTTCCGAAGAGTTCCTCTGACCACTGTCCGGTGCTCATCCAATCCTACAGTAGTTCTACATCTGCTAGCACTGTCCCAGCCAGAGTCACAACTAAGGTCAACCAAGCCAGAGCCCATAGTGACTTGCGGTTGCACATGTAAGCTTCCGGGCATGAAGTATTCTTCCGTCTCTTTGAGTCTGGGTGAAGCTTTCCGCAAGATGTCATGGCGCTTCTCCATGCATCCCGGCCAACCACTGGCTTCTCTAGGGTGCCCGTCAACCGTCCTTCACCCAGTAGTGTGTATTGAATTCTTGTCTCGAGTCTCGAAATCTTGAGGAGTCCTGAAGATGCAATCCTTGCAGATGCCATCATGAAGTTGTCGTCTTTGACGTAAAGTCTCACACCACTCCCGAGCACTCATACCAAACCCCGTCTACTACAACGCAGCATTGAAACTATATACGTCCCGGGCTTGGTAATAGGGAGGTGGGTTCCTACCTCATGCATTCTACTCAACTATAAGAATTCAATATCACTACTGGAGGGATTGAAATAATGGTGCCACTAAACGCAATAAAAACATTGGTATGAAAATATGGTCAAAGTGAACTTGCCTGGCCAGTTGGTGAAGATATTATCGCTCTTAAAAACTTGATAAACTAGTTGTCACTCTCCGATGAAATCTATACAAGCAAGCATAGTATTCACATAAGCAATCATTCTAGCACTCAATCATAATAATCAAAATAACAACGAAATCAAAATAGGATAGAAGGTAAAAACCAAAGAAAACTCCAAATCACTCAAATAAACTTATAGGGCTAATCTACACCACAACAACTCCACCTAACAACAAGTAAAAATCCTAAAACAAAAAATACTTAACACACGGTAAAAATAATTATCCGCTATGTAACATAAAGTATTTTTCCTATAATAAAATTCTAACAGTACCTAGAACCTCTAACACTATTCCTATTGCTAGCAACTAGTCATACAGCAAACAACACCTAGAACCTCAAGAATACTAAGTCTAATAAATCCTAGAAATCACCTACTGTTAGCCAATAGAATATATGACACACTGGCGAAAACTAGCAAAAGAAACTAATTAAAACTAATTTATAATAATTAAACTACAAACAATACTAAAAACAGAATAATCAGTACTGTTTACAATAAAAAGCTAATCTAACTAACTCACTAACATGCAAACTAAACACTACTGCGTAGCTAGTCTAATAAGTAACTAGGAGCAAAAAGAATCGGTCAAAAATAATATTCCTAACTCAAAATAGCTCAAACCTAGTGATTTGAGCAAATTCATACAAACACAAATTTAAACTGCTCAAATGTGAAATAAAATTGAACTAACAGAAACTTCAAAAAATTTGATCCAAGGCAGTTGGAATCACTCAAAAATACCTCGTAGATAATTAACTATGGATTTTACAAGATTGAAACTATTCTGTTTTAAAAACAGAACGAAAAAAATAGTAGGTCGGGATTTACTATAGCAGTTCCGGTGATGGGGTCCTGGTGGAGCTCCGGCGACGTCCTCCGGTGGCCCTCTGGCGTCGGGGAAGGGACGGTCGGGGGTAGTAGAGTGGGGCGGAGCGATTGGTGGGGTCCGTGGGTGGCGGGTATGGGCGGAGGTGGTGGGGCGGGGTGGCAATAGTGGCGGTGGTCCGGCGAAATCCGGCGAGGTGGCGCGGTAGTGTGGGGCGAGGAGAGGCAGCTCTAGGGGCGGGAATGGGTGCGGGAGGTGGCCTTTTTATAGGGGGGAGGTCGGTTTGGAGGAGGGGGCAAGGGATTTCGTGAATCCCGCGATCTCCGGCGATGGCCGACGCGGCTGTGCTCGGGAACGAAATCCCGTTCGTGAGGAAGGAGATGATCTGGCACTATCAGGCCGGATTTGGCCCAAAACAAAAAATACCTTTCCTTTTTAAAAAGATTCCGCGAATAAAAATCATTTAAATAAAATAAAATATAGGAGTATTATATATCAAAACGATCAGAAAATTAAGTACAATTTAATGGGATAATTTCCAGGGGAAAATAAAATACTTTTTGAAAAATAATTTTTTTAAATTCAAACAAAAATCCAAATGACTTTCAAAACTCTATGAAAAAAAATATTCCAACATTTAGGGGTGTCATGTTACTCCCTCTCAACACTTTTGTTCAAGTGTTCTTTGTCAGAAAAGTTTTTGAATAAAACTCAAATGCCACTTTGAGTTAAAATAAATAAATTAAATGACAACTTCAAAATGAAATTTTTCTTTACTTCCCACTCTCTTTCATTGAAGAAATCATGAGGATCATTGAGTGGCATGAAGTTTGAAATATTTCCAAATTCAAATATTTTCAAACACAAACTTTTTTTTGGAAAGTCCTTTTTATTCCCTCTCAACAAAACTTCAAAAGTTCAAAATTCTAATAAATTTCACTCAATCAATCACTCAACAATCAATCAACAATCATATTTTTAATTATTATAACATTCCAAAATTTATAATTTTGGGATGTTACAAACTACTTCTCTATGGTTTATAAACTCTATGGACTGGGCTGCTTTAAGGTTATCTCGAATGACTTTGCACATTTCCTCTGCCTCTGTGATTAAGTCATTACCAAAAGCTGACATTCACCGGTTTCAGACCAGTTGAGAGGGGTACGGCACTTCCTGCCATACAAAATTTCAAATGGGGCCTTGCCCGAACTTGCTTGAAAATTGTCGTTGTAGGAGAATTCAGCATATGGAAGACAATCCTCCCACTTCATGCCGAAGGAGATCACACAAGCCCTGAGCATATCTTCAAGAATCTGGTTGACACGCTCGACTTGACCGCTAGTTTGAGGATGGAAAGTTGTGCTGAAGCGGATGGCCTTCTGAAAAGAATCCCAAAACTTGGATGTAAAGATGCTGCCACGGTCTGAAGAGATCACTTGTGGAATACCGTGCAGAGAGACAATACGAGAGGTATAGAGTTCTGCCAATTGAGCTGCACTGATCGACTCTTTGATAGGCAGAAAATGAGCCACTTTGGTGAGTTTGTCGATGACAACAAATATAGCATCATTGCCACGCTTGGACTTTGGAAACCCAGTCACGAAGTCCATTTCAATGTGGTCAAACTTCCATTCTGGAATGGCAAGAGGTTGGAGGACACCAGCTGGCCTTTGGTGTTCTGCCTTCACTCTTCTAAAGACATCACATTCATTCACAAATTGAGCAATCTCGCGCTTCATTCGAGTCCACCAATAAGCCTTCTTGAGGTCCTGATACATCTTCGTGCTCCCAGGGTGGATGGAGAGGAGAGAATTGTGAGCCTCATTCATGATCACTTTATGGAGGTCACCTTTGGGTACAACAATACGATCCTCGAAGAAGAGAGTGTCCTTGTCATCAAGGCGGTAGCACTTGTACTTGGGTTGACTCTTGGCAATCCCAATCTTCACCTTTTTCACCATAGCATCAAGAAGCTGGGCTTGGCGAATCCGGTCTTCCAAGAATAGGAGAGACTTGAAGGTTGGCGAGGAAACCTTGAGGAACAACTTGCAGATTAAGTTTGCGGAAAGCTTCACAAAGCTCGGGTTGATAAGGCTTGAGAATCAGACTGTTGCAATAAGCTTTTCTACTCAATGCGTCAGCAATCACATTGGCCTTGCCTGCAGTATACTCGATACTCGGATTATACTCTTGAATCATTTCGACCCATCGAGTTTGCCTGAGATTGAGATTAGGCTGAGTGAAGATGTACTTGAGACTCTTGTGATCAGTGAAAATGTCCACTTTTCTTCCCAATAAGAGATGTCTCCAAGTCAAAAGAGCATGCACAACTGCCGCCAACTCGAGATCATGAGTGGGGTAGTTCTTCTCATTAGGCTTCAACTGTCGAGAGGTATAAGCAACAACTTGCTTCTCTTGCATCAATACTGCGCCAAGACCTTGGAGAGAGGCATCACAAAAGACCTCGTACAGCTTGGATTCATCAGGCGGAGTCAGAACTGGAGCAGCGATCAATTTCTCTTTCAAAGTGTTGAAAGCAATGTCACACTCCGGAGACCAAACGTACTTGATGTGCTTCTGGAGGATATTTGAGAGAGGCTTCGCGATCTTAGAAAAGTTTTCAATGAATCTTCGGCAATAGCTTGCGAGACCGAGAAAGCTACAGAGTTGCTTCACGTTCTGAGGAGGTTCCCAATTCACAATTGCAGACACCTTCTCAGGATTCACGACAATACCCTTGGCAGAGATGATATGACCAAGATAAAGAACCTCATCAAGCCAAAATTCACACTTGGAGAACTTGGCGTAGAACTGATGTTCTCTGAGCTTATCGAGTACCTAACGCAAGTGCTTGGCATGATCTTCCTTGTTCTTCGAGAAAACCAAAATGTCGTCGAGATAGACCAAAACAAAGTCATTGGTGTAGGCGTTGAAGATGAAGTTCATCATGCGAGAGAACATCGGAGGAGCGTTGACGAGGCCAAAAGACATGACAGTGTATTCATATGAACCATAGCTTGTCCTGAAAGCCGTCTTGGGAATATCTTGCTCACAGATTTGAATATGATGATAACTCATTCGGAGATCAAGCTTGGAGAATACTTGGGCACCTTTGAGTTGTTCGAACAGCTCGTTGATGTTGGGGAGTGGATATTTGTTCTTGATGGTCTTCTTGTTCAATGGACGGTAATCAACACAAAGTCGGTCCGTTCCATCCTTGTTCTTCACAAAAAGAACACCACAACCCCACGAAGAAGAACTAGGCCGGATGAGACCCATTTTCTCTTGAATATCGAGTTTCTTCTTCAGCTCCTTCAACTCTTCAGATCCGAGCTTGTAAGGACGTTTGCACACAGGTTCCGTGCCGGGATCAAGATCAATAACGAATTCAACTGGCCGGTGCGGAGGCATTCCTGGAAGCTCTTCTGAAAAGACGTCTTGATATTCGCAAACGACTGGAATTTGCGAGATAGCATCGAGTTCACCTTTCTCATTGAGAGAAAATAGACGGATGGTATCGTCATTCATGGCAAACACAATTACATCCTCAGATGAATGAGTCAATTGAATCTGCCTGGCTGCACAATCAAGCTGAGCCTTGTGCTTAGAAAGCCAATCCATTCTGAGAATAAGATCAATATCCGAGTTACCAAGAACCATTGGAGAAGCCAGAAACTTGAAATCACCCAACATGATAGAAACATCCGGGACTATTGAAGTAGCCCTCATAGACTTAACCGGAGAAACCACTCCCATAGGTTTACCCAACATTTGCGAAACGAAGTCATGCTTGGAAACAAATGATCTTGACATGAAACAATGCGATGCACCAGTGTCAAAAAGAACTTTTGCGGGAAAAGTGTTAACTGGAAAGCTACCCATGATGACATCTGACGAATCCTCTGCCTGAGCTGCATTCAGCAAGTTGACCTTAGCATGCTTGGGGTTATGCTTGACCACAACTGTACTTGTCGATCTGACAGGAGGAGGAGGAGGAAGACGCCTCTGGTTGAAACACTTGTTGGCATAGTGACCCTTCTGTTGGCACTTGTTGCACGTGACCTCTGAAAGCGGACGGTGATACGGAGCACTCGATCTTGGAGCTTGAGACGAAGTCTTGTTCTGAAAGCCAGGGTTGGGTGGGTGGGAAGATCCACTGCCACCTTTGCTCTTCTGCTGATACGGCTGACGGAACGGAGGAGGAGGAAGCCAAAACTTCTGCTGCTTGGCCACTTGAGTAGAGGAAGAAGGAGTAACATCTCTGACTCGCTTCTTGGAAGCATCACACCTCAACTGAGCGGCCTCTTGCTTCAATGCCATGTTGTAGAACTCATCGTATCTCAAGGGCTCAAAGAGAACAAGAGCGAGCTGAATTTCTTCTCTGAGACCACCCCTGAACTGGTATATCATGCTCTTCTCATCAGGGACGTCCTGCTTAGCAAAGCGGGCGAGCTTCTGAAAAAACTTGTTGTAGTCATAGACAGACAAAGAGCCTTGCTTCAGGTTGCGGAATTCCTCACGCTTGCTTTCAACCATGCTCTGAGGAATATGATGAGCTCGGAAATCTCGACGGAATTCATCCCAGGTAATAACACGTCCACCCCTAGAATCCTTGTACTGCTGGAACCATTCCGCAGCTTGATCTTTGAGTTGGAAGGAAGCGAACTTGACGAAATCCTCAGGCCTGACGTTACTGCACTCAAAATGCTTGCATAGATCCACAAGCCAATAGTCAGCATCGGTTGCCTCAACACAATTGCTGAAAGTCTTTGGCCCGTTAGCAAGGAACTGGTTGAGTGTAGCAAAGTGATTCTGATTGTTGCCTTGGTTCCCTTGGTTGCCTTGATTGCGCTCTTGGAGAATTTGCATGATCAACTGTGTGTTTGCATTAGTTGCGGCCATCACAGCTTTCCATGCCTCCGGAGGAGGTGGAGGTGGTGGCGGATCAGGATTCGGAGTCGTGCGCGTTGGAGGAGCCATCCTGAAGAGGTTGACATCCATTAGCACATTGATAGACAAATATTGAAGCTGAATCCAACGGAATGAAAATTGCAACATATAGTCTTGACATCCGAACAAAATGAACGAATGCATTCCTCTTGAAATGGTCACATATCCATAAATTGAGAAGCCACTTAGAATTTAGGTAGAGAAATAAATCAACAAGGTACGGATCAAGAACGAATAATCGGTAAGAAATCCCAATCTCAAACCAATATCCGTGGAAGAAAAAAAAACTAGAGCTACGAGAATTCCCACCTATGAAACTCCCGAACCTTTCGGTTATGCAATCAGGTGTTGGGGATACAGGGGAAGCATAATATCTCACCCAAACTAGCAAATCATACATCTAGTTGTATCCATCCTTCAACACATAACCAAGAAACCTTCGGAAACCATCTACCTCAATCTTCGAAAAGCATCCGTTATACAAGTTATGGCAATACTCCCGAACTCCCGCCCCAGTACTGGGTGGCGTCGAGGTTATCTCACCAACGAACTGCATAAAAGAGATTTTCGATGTCGGTGTACTAAACTCAGGTATTCCAGAACTGCAACGATAAAATTATGACGACAACACCTCAGAGCTCAACTCCCTGGGACACTTCCACTAAACCCCTGACAGGAGGCACCAAGACAACGTTCTCATCATAAAACCATCGGAACAATTCCAAGATACCCGTGTGATCCTAAATTTTTTTTAGTGAAATTTGAGAAGAGAAGAGTCAAAACTCTACGTCAGGATGCCTTACCAGAGCGATGAGGAGACTGGGAAGTAAAAAGAATTCCTAAACTCTCCGATATATAATTCCTAAATGATCAAAACATTTTTCTAGACACAACTCGGCCGCTAATAACGATCAAGCAATGGGGCTCCTAAGGTCGGGGAAGGCTCTGATTACCAACTTATAACACCCTCGATGCGACTATATCTCCCATGTGTCGAGGCACGACTTAGAGGCATAATCACATTGAAGGCATATGTTGCAAGTTAGGCAATCTTCACAACATCCCATGTAAAATATGATAATAAAAGGGGAGATAACATAGTTGGCTTACACTCGCCACGTCAATCAAGTACATAAATAACATTACATCATCCAAACACTCATGGCCCGACTACGGCGCCAAAATAAAAGATAACCCAACATGCGACACGGTCCCGATCACCCCCAACTGGGCACCACTACTGATCATCAGGAAAGGAAACATAGTATCATTGAGAGTCTTCATCGAACTCCCACTTGAGCTCAAACGCGTCTCCTAGAGCAGAATCATCAGGCCCTGCATCTGGTGTAATAGTAATCTGTGAGCCACAGGGACTCAGCAATCTCGCACCCTCGCGATCAAGACTATTTAAGCTTATAGGTAAGGCGAGGTAAATATGTGGAGCTGCAGCAAGCGACTAGCAAGTATGGTGGCTATCCTGTTCGCAAAAGAGAGCGAGAAGAGGAGGCAAAGCGCGAGCGAGAAACTAGAGAACAACCTGCGCAAGCATTACTCCAACACCGTGTCCACTTCCCGGACTCCGCCGAGAAGAGGCCATCACGGTAACACACTCAGTTGATTCTTTTTAATTAAGTTAAGGTTTAAGTTATCTACAACCGGACATTAACAAATTCCCATCTGCCCATAACCACGGGCACGGCTTTCGAAAGTTCAAATCCCTGCAGGGGAGTCCCAACTTAGCCCATGACAAGCTCTCACGGTCAACGAAGGAATAGACCTCCTCCCAAGACGTTCCGATCAGACTCAGTATCTCGGTTCTTCAAGACAACTCCGACAATGGTAAAACAAGTCCAGCAACACCACCCGCTGTGCCGACAAATCCCGATAGGAGCTGCACATATCTCGTTCTCAGGGCACACCGGATAAGCTAAGTGTACGGGAGCCAACGTAACCCAAGTTGCCAAGGGACGGCCCCGCACGGTGCTCTAGGTTGGACCAACACTCAGAGGAGCACTGGCCCAGGGGGGTTTAAAATAAGACGACCCTTGAGTCCGCAAACCCAAGGGAAAAGGCTAGGTGGCAAATGGTAAAACCAAGGTTGGGCATTGCTGGAGGAGTTTTATTAAAGGCGGACTGTCAAGGGGTTCCCATTATAATCCAACCGCGTAAGGAACGCAAAATCCGGGAACATAACACCGATATGACGGAAACTAGGGCGGCAAGAGTGGAACAAAACACTACGCAAGAGGCCAAGCCTTCCACCCTTTACCAAGTATATAGATGCATTAAGATAACAAGATAACATAATGATATCCCAACAAGTAAAATAAATGTTCCAACAAGGAATGGCCTCCGATCTTCACCTGCAACTAGCAACGCTATAAGAGGGGCTGAGCAAAGCGGTAACATAGCCAATCAATGGTTTGCTAGGACATGGTGGGTTAGAGGTTTGACATGGAAATTGGGAGGCTTGAAAGCAAATGGTAGGCATCGTAGCATTGGCATAGCAAAAGAGCGAGCAAACTAGCATAGCAAAGATAGTAGTGATTTCGAGGGTATGATCATCTTGCATGCACAGTTGTCAGAGTTGACTGGATCCTCAAAAGCAAACTCAACGGGCTCCTCGTTAGCGAACTCGTCTCCTGGCTCTATCCAAACAAGACAAACAAGCAACAAGGACACAATCAACCACGTGCAAGGAACAAACAATATGATGCAAGGATGATATGCTATGCGGGATGCGATGCGGGATGCATATGCAAGATATGACAGGAAATGCAAGAACCTGGCCTCAAATTAGAAATCCAAGTGTGCCACTGAAAAGATGAGATGAAATCACTTTAAAATGATATAAAGAACACCGGAATCGGAGTTACGGTTTGGAAAAGGCAAGCGATTCAAATATGACACCGGTCTGCGATTTACAGCAAGTAGCCATCTAAATGCAACGAAATGAACATGCTGCAGCACCTAAACATGACAAAAAAATACATGGTAGGGATGCAATCAAGATGCTTAACAAAAGTCTAGCACTGAGCTACGCCCAATTTATCCATTAACAGGTTCAAACAAGCATGGCAAAAATGCAAATGGCAAATAGATCTCAGACTTAGTGAAATTAACACTTGTCTGGAATTTCAGATCAGGTAGCACTCTTCGGAGCAACAAAACTATATGCTATAGGAACTGAACATGGCAAACTAAAGCATGGCATGGAGCTACTCAAAGAGCTTAACAAAAGTCCCTTAGTGACCTTGAGCCAAAAGGGATCAGAAAATACAATTGCAAGCATGTGAACATAGCAAAAACATAATCAGTTCTCAGACTTTGTGAAAACTGGCACATGCTGAAACATAACTCAAGTAGGCATGTTTACGAGCTCGATGCACTCACTACGGAGCAAGTCATGACAAGCTAAGCATACATCCATCAAGAACACACCAAATGCAAGCTAGACATGGCAAGAACAATAGCATAGCATGCACGGATCAACTGCAACATCATCGGCAAAATTGCAAACAAGTTGACAATCTGCCCAGATTCACAAAGTAGCAAAAGTAGAGCTCGATTGACTCAAGCTAGGGTGCTCCAAAATTGCAAACAAAGACATGGATGGATAGAGCACTACAAGATTAACAAAACATCCTTACTGATCATCCTCAAAAGAGGCACGGATCACTAGGAAACAACATGAACATATGGCAATATGAGATAAACAGCTCAAGGACTTAGTATAATTGCTAAGTCCCTGAAAACAGAATTACCAAGTGCCTCACTTGGCAAGCTTGCTCTAGTCACCACACACATCACAAAAATACATGGGTTGCACCTCTGGAAAGATGACAAAACCCTTAACAAAACATATGTAGAACTCATGGGCATATCATGCACACAATAATCATGGAAAAAATGACAAAAAGCTAAATGGAGTAGCAGATTTGACAATTATCTCAAGTAGCCCTCTTCCAACAGCATTTTGGGCATCAAGATGAACTCAAATGAAAATGATGCAATGGAATGAAATGATGTACTCTCTGAGGTGAACATTTTGATATCCTATATGCATGAATCGGATCTACGGACGCAAAGTTACGAGGCTATGAACATGAGCACATGAAACAGAGAATCTCCGGGACTTAGAATAATTTTCGACCTCCGGGTCAAGGGTTTGACGACGGCACGCAAACCGAGGCGGCGGGGCACGCACTTCGGCGAGTCGGTGGTGGCCGGGGCCGGCGAGGAGAAGGCCGGGGAGGTCGGGCGGCGGCGGATCCGGTCGCTCCTCGATCGGATCTGGCCGGAGGAGGGAGGCGAGGCCGAGGCCGAGGCGGCGGCGTGATCGGCGAGGCGCGGCCGGGCGGCGGAGGTCGGCGATGGCGGCGACGGCGCCGTGGCGGCGGCGACCGGCGACCGGGCGTCGCGGGGAAGAGGAAGGCGGCGCGGGCGAGCTCCTCTGGCCCGTGCGCGGGCGCGGGCGGGCCGGCCACGGGCCGCGGCGGGCCCGCGCGATGCGGTGAAGTGGGCACGGGCGGCGGCCAATGGGCGGAGGACACGTGGCGGCGGACGGGTGTGGCGGACGTGTCCGTCGGCGGGGAGTTTGTCCGGCGGGTGCGATGAGGAGTGGATCTAGGGTTTTCGGGAGGAAGGAGAAGGAGATTTTCGGGGGATCTTTAAATAGGCATAGGAGGAGCTAGGAGAGTCCAAATGAGGTGCGGTTTTCGGCCACGCGATCGTGATCGAACGCTCTAGATGATGGAGCAGGTTTAGGTGGGTTTTGGGCCAAATTGGAGGGGTGTTGGGATGCAACACACACGAGGCCTTTTCGGTCCCTCGGTTAACCGTTGGAGTATCAAACGAAGTCCAAATGATACGAAACTTGACAGGCGGTCTACCGGTAGTAAACCATGTCCGCTTGGCAAGTCTTGGTCCAATCCGGAAATGTTTAATCCCCACACATGAAAGAAAGCTAGAAATGACCACCGGAGGAGAACGGAGCGCCGGAATGCAAAACGGATAACGGGGAAAAAGGTCGAATGCATGAGACGAACACGTATGCAAATGCAATGCACATGATGACATGATATGAGATGCATGACAACGATAACAACACACGGAGACAAAAACCCGAACCCGAGAAAATAAATTAACTTAACGCCGGAAACGGCAAGAGTTGGAGTACAAATTGGGAAAGTTACATCCGGGGTGTTACAACACTCCACCACTACGAAAGGATCTCGTCCCGAGATCTAGGACTGAAAGAACGCCGGGTACTCAGAACGGAGGTGATCCTCGCGTTCCCAGGTAGCTTCACGGTCGGAATGGTGTGACCACTTGACTTTGAGAAATTTAATTGACTTGTTGCGAGTCTTGCGTTCAGTCTCTTCAAGAATAGCAACTGGGTGCTCACGATAAGAGAGATCTTCTTGGAGCTCAATGTCCTCAAAGTTGACGGTGCGGTCAGGAGTCTTGAAGCACTTTCGGAGCTGAGAGACATGGAACACGTCATGAACATTTGCAAAGTTTGAAGGAAGCTCGAGTTGATAGGCGAGGTCGCCTCTCTTGCTGACAATCTTGAAAGGTCCCACGTATCTGGGGGCAAGCTTCCCTTTGATACCGAAGCGACGAGTACCTTTCATAGGAGAGACGCGGAGGTAAACATGATCTCAGATCTCGAAAGCCGAATCACGGTGCTTACTATCATAGTAGCTCTTCTGACGGGATTGGGCTGCTTTAAGGTTATCTCGAATGACTTTGCACATTTCCTCTGCCTCTGTGATTAAGTCATTACCCAAAAGCTGCCGTTCACCGGTTTCAGACCAGTTGAGAGGGGTACGGCACTTCCTGCCATACAGAATTTCAAATGGGGCCTTGCCCGAACTTGCTTGAAAACTGTTGTTGTAGGAGAATTCAGCATATGGAAGACAATCCTCTCACTTCATGCCGAAGGAGATCACACAAGCCCTGAGCATATCTTCTAGAATCTGGTTGACACGCTCGACTTGACCGCTATTTTGAGGATGGAAAGCTGTGCTGAAGCGGATGTTGGTGCCCATGGCCTTCTGAAAAGATTCCCAAAACTTGGATGTAAAGATGCTGCCATGGTCTGAAGAGATCACTTGTGGAATACCGTGCAGAGAGACAATACGAGAGGTATAGAGTTCCGCCAATTGAGCTGCAGTGATCGACTCTTTGATAGGCAGAAAATGAGCCACTTTGGTGAGTTTGTCGATGACAACGATTATAGCATCATTGCCCCGCTTGGACTTTGGAAACCCAGTCACAAAGTCCATTTCAATTTGGTCAAACTTCCATTCTGGAATGGCAAGAGGTTGGAGGAGACCAGCTGGCCTTTGGTGTTCTGCCTTCACTCTTCTGCAGACATCATATTCATTCACGAATTGAGCAATCTCGCGCTTCATTCGAGTCCACCAATAAGCCTGCTTGAGGTCCTGATACATCTTCGTGCTCCCAGGGTGGATGGAGAGGAGAGAATTGTGAGCCTCGTTCATGATCACTTTATGGAGGTAACCTTTGGGTACAACAATACGATCCTCGAAGAAGAGAGTGTCCTTGTCATCAAGGCGGTAGCACTTGTACTTGGGTTGACTCTTGGCAATCCCAATCTTCACCTTTTTCACCATAGCATCAAGAAGCTGGGCTTGGCGAATCTGGTCTTCCAAGGTAGGAGAGACTTGAAGGTTGGCGAGGAAACCTTGAGGAACAACTTGCAGATTAAGTTTGCGGAAAGCTTCACAAAGCTCGGGTTGATAAGGCTTGAGAATCAGACTGTTGCAATAAGCTTTTCTGCTCAATGCATCAGCAATCACATTGGCCTTGCCTGGAGTATACTCGATACTCGGATTATACTCTTGAATCATTTCAACCCATCGAGTTTGCCTGAGATTGAGATTAGGCTGAGTGAAGATGTACTTGAGACTCTTGTGATCACTGAAAATGTCCACTTTTCTTCCCAATAAGAGATGTCTCCAAGTCAAAAGAGCATGCACAACTGCCGCAAACTCGAGATCATGAGTGGGGTAGTTCTTCTCATTAGGCTTCAACTGGCGAGAGGTATAAGCAACAACTTGCTTCTCTTGCATCAATACTGCGCCAAGACCTTGGAGAGAGGCATCACAAAAGACCTCGTACGGCTTGGATTCATCAGGCAGAGTCAGAACTGGAGCAGTGATCAATTTCTCTTTCAAAGTGTTGAAAGCAATGTCACACTCTGGAGACCAAACGTACTTGACGTGCTTCTGGAGAAGATTTGAGAGAGGCTTCGCGATCTTAGAAAAGTTTTCAACGAATCTTCGGCAATATCTTGCGAGACCGAGAAAGCTACGGAGTTGCTTCACGTTCTGAGGAGGTTCCCAATTCATAATTGCAGACACCTTCTCAGGATTCACGGCAATACCCTTGGCAGAGATGATATGACCAAGATAAAGAACCTCATCGAGCCAAAATTCACACTTGGAGAACTTGGCGTAGAACTGATGTTCTCTGAGCTTATCGAGAACCAAACGCAAGTGCTTGGCATGATCTTCCTTGTTCTTCGAGAAAACCAAAATGTCGTCGAGATAGACCAAAACGAAGTCATTGGTGTAGGCGTTGAAGATGAAGTTCATCATGCGAGAGAACGTCGGAAGAGGGTTGACGAGGCCAAAAGACATGACAGTGTATTCATATGAACCATAGCTTGTCCTGAAAGCCGTCTTGGGAATATCTTGCTCACGGATTCGAATCTGATGATAACCCATTCGAAGATCAAGCTTGGAGAATACTTGGGCACCTTTGAGTTGTTCTAACAACTCGTTGATGTTGGGAAGTGGATATTTGTTCTTGATGGTCTTCTTGTTCAATGGACGGTAATCAACACAAAGTCGGTCCGCTCCATCCTTCTTCTTCACAAAAAGAACACCACAACACCACGGAGAAGAACTAGGCCGGATGAGACCCATTTTCTCTTGAATATCGAGTTGCTTCTTCAGCTCCTTCAACTCTTCAGGTCCGAGCTTGTAAGGACGTTTGCACACAGGTTCCATGCCGGGCTCAAGATCAATAACGAATTCAACTGGCCGGTGCGGAGGCATTCCTGGAAGCTCTTCTGGAAAGACATCTTGATATTCGCAAACGACTGGAATTTGCGAGATAGCATCGAGTTCACCCTTCTCATTGAGAGAAAACAGACGGATGGTATCATCATTCGCGGCAAAGACAATTACATCCTCAGACGAATGAGTCAATTGAATCTGCCTGGCTGCACAATCAAGCTGAGCCTTGTGCTTAGAAAGCCAACCCATTCCGAGAATAAGATCAATATCCGAGTTACCAAGAACCATTGGAGAAGCCAGAAACTTGAAATCACCCAACATGATAGAAACATCCGAGACTATTGAAGTAGCCCTCATAGACTTAGCCGGAGAAACCACTCCCATAGGTTTACCCAACATTTGCGAAACGAAGTCATGCTTGGAAACAAATGATCTTGACATGAAACAATGTGATGCACCAGTGTCAAAAAGAACTTTTGCGGGAAAAGAGTTAACTGGAAAGTTACCCATGATGACATCTGACGAATCCTCTGCTTGAGTTGCATTCAGCAAGTTGACCTTAGCATGCTTGGGGTTATGCTTGACCACAGCTGTACTTGCCGATCTGACAGGAGGAGGAGGAGGAAGACGCCTCTGGTTGAAACACTTGTTGGCATAGTGACCCTTCTGGTGGCACTTGTTGCACGTGACCTCTGAAAGCAGACGGTGATACGGAGCACTCGATCTTGGAGCTTGAGACGAAGTCTTGTTCTGAAAGCCAGGGTTGGGTGGGTGGGAAGATCCACTGCCACCTTTGCTCTTCTGCTGATACGGCTGACGAAACGGGGGAGGAGGAAGCCAAAACTTCTGCTGCTTGGCCACTTGAGTAGAGGAAGAAGGAGTAACATCTCTGACTCGCTTCCTGGAAGCATCACACCTCAACTGAGCGGCCTCTTGCTTCAATGCCATGTTGTAGAACTCATCGTATCTCAAGGGCTCAAAGAGAACAAGAGCGAGCTGAATTTCTTCTCTGAGACCACCCCTGAACTGGTATATCATGCTCTTCTCCTCAGGGACGTCCTGCTTAGCAAAGCGGGCGAGCTTCTGAAACAACTTGTTGTAGTCATAGACAGACAAAGAGCCTTGCTTCAGGTTGCGGAATTCCTCACGGTTGCTTTCAACCACGCTCTGAGGAATATGATGAGCTCGGAAATCTCGACGGAATTCATCCCAGGTAATAACACGTCCACCCCTGGAATCCTTGTACTGCTGGAACCATTCTGCAGCTTGATCTTTGAGTTGGAAGGAAGCGAACTTGACGAAATCCTCAGGCCTGACGTTACTGCACTCGAAATGCTTGCATAGATCCACAAGCCAATCGTCAGCATCGGTTGCCTCAACACAATTGCTGAAAGTCTTTGGCCCGTTAGCAAGGAACTGGTTGAGTGTAGCAAAGTGATTCTGATTGTTGCCTTGGTTCCCTTGGTTGCCTTGATTGCGCTCTTGGAGAATTTGCATGATCAACTGTGTGTTTGCATTAGTTGCGGCCATCACAGCTTGCCATACCTCCAGAGGAGGTGGAGGTGGTGGCGGATCAGGATTCGGAGTTGCGCGCGTTGGAGGAGCCATCCTGAAGAGGTTGACATCCATTAGCACATTGATAGACAAATATTGAAGCTGAATCCAACGGAATGAAAATTGCAACATATAGTCTTGACATCCGAACAAAATGAACGAATGCATTCCTCTTGAAATGGTCACATATCCATAAATTGAGAAGCCACTTAGAATTTAGGTAGAGAAATAAATCAAGAAGGTACAGATCAAGAACGAATAATCGGTAAGAAATCCCAATCTCAAACCAATATCCGTGGAAGAAAAAAAACTAGAGCTACGAGAATTCCCACCTATGAAACTCCTGAACCTTTCCGGTTATGCAATCAGGTGTTGGGGATACAGGGGAAGCATAATATCTCACCCAAACTAGCAAATCCTACATCCAGTTGTATCCATCCTTCAACACATAACCAAGAAACCTTCGGAAACCATCTACCTCAACCTTCGAAAAGCATCCGTTATACAAGTTATGGCGATACTCCCGAACTCCCGCCCCAGTACTGGATGGCGTCGAGGTTATCTCACCAACGAACTGCATAAAAGAGATTTTCGATGTCGGCATACTAAACTCAGGTATTCCAGAACTGCAACGATAAAATTATGACGACAACACCTCAGAGCTCAACTCCCCAGGACACTTCCACTAAACCCCTGACAGGAGGCACCAAGACAATGTTCTCATCATAAAACCATCAGAACGATTCCAAGATACCCGCGTGATCCTAAAATTTTTTTTAGTGAAATTTGAGAAGAGAAGAGTCAAAACTCTACGTCAGGATGCCTTACCAGCGCGATGAGGAGACTGGGAAGTAAAAAGAATTCCTAAACTCTCCGATATATATTTCCTAAATAACTCAAAACATTTTTCTAGACACAACTCGGCCGCTAATAATGATCAAGCAATGGGGCTCCTAAGGTCGGGGAAGGCTCTGATTACCAACTTATAACACCCTTGATGCGACTATATCTCCCACGTGTTGAGGCACGACTTAGAGGCATAATCGCATTGAAGGCATATGTCGCAAGTTAGGCAATCTTCACAACACCCCATGTAAAATATGATAATAAAAGGGGAGATAACATAGTTGGCTTACACTCGCCGCGTCAATCAAGTACATAAATAACATTACATCATCCAAACACTCATGGCCCGACTACGGCGCCAAAATAAAAGATAACCCAACATGCGACACGGTCCCGATCACCCCCAACTGGGCACCACTACTGATCATCAGGAAAGGAAACATAGTATCATTGAGAGTCTTCGTCGAACTCCCACTTGAGCTCAAACGCGTCTCCTAGAGCGGAATCATCAGGCCCTGCATCTGGTGTAATAGTAATCTATGAGCCACAGGGACTCAGCAATCTCGAACCCTCGCGATCAAGACTATTTAAGCTTATAGGTAAGGCGAGGTAAATATGTGGAGCTGCAGCAAGCGACTAGCAAGTATGGTGGCTATCCTGTTCGCAAAAGAGAGCGAGAAGAGGAGGCAAAGCGCGAGCGAGAAACTAGAGAACAACCTGCGCAAGCATTACTCCAACACCGTGTCCACTTCCCGGACTCCGCCGAGAAGAGCCCATCACGGTAACACACTCAGTTGATTCTTTTTAATTAAGTTAAGGTTTAAGTTATCTACAACCGGACATTAACAAATTCCCATCTGCCCATAACCACGGGCACGGCTTTCGAAAGTTCAAATCCCTGCAGGGGAGTCCCAACTTAGCCCATGACAAGCTCTCACGGTCAACGAAGGAATAGACCTCCTCCCAAGACGTTCCGATCAGACTCGGTATCTCGCTCTTCAAGACAACTCCGACAATGGTAAAACAAGTCCAGCAACACAACCCGTTGTGCCAACAAATCCCGATAGGAGCTGCACATATCTCGTTCTCAGAGCACACTGGATAAGCTAAGCGTACGGGAGCCAATGTAACCCAAGCTGCCAAGGGACGGCCCCGCAAGGTGCTTTAGGTTGGACCAACACTCAGAGGAGCACTGGCCCAGGGGGGTTTAAAATAAGACGACCCTTGAGTCCGCAAACCCAAGGGAAAAGGCTAGGTGGCAAATGGTAAAACCAAGGTTGGGCATTGCTGGAGGAGTTTTATTCAAGGCGGACTGTCAAGGGGTTCCCATTATAATCCAACCGCGTAAGGAACGCAAAATCCGGGAACATAACACCGATATGACGGAAACTAGGGCGGCAAGAGTGGAACCAAACACTAGGCGAGAGGCCGAGCCTTCCACCCTTTACCAAGTATATAGATGCATTAAGATAACAAGATAACATAATGATATCCCAACAAGTAAAATAAATGTTCCAACAAGGAACGGCCTCCGATCTTCACCTGCAACTAGCAACGCTATAAGAGGGGCTGAGCAAAGCGGTAACATAGCCAATCAACGGTTTGCTAGGACATGGTGGGTTAGAGGTTTGACATGGAAATTTGGGAGGCTTGAAAGCAAATGGTAGGCATCGTAGCATTGGCATAGCAAAAGAGCGAGCAAACTAGCATAGCAAAGATAGTAGTGATTTCGAGGGTATGATCATCTTGCATGCACAGTTGTCAGAGTTGACTGGATCCTTGAAAGCAAACTCAACGGGCTCCTTGTTAGTGAACTCGTCTCCTGGCTCTACCCAAACAAGACAAACAAGCAACAAGGACACAATCAACCGCGTGCAAGGAACAAACAATATGATGCAAGGATGATATGCTATGCGGGATGCGATGCGGGATGCATATGCAAGATATGACAGGAAATGCAAGAACCTGGCCTCAACATAGAAATCCAAGTGTGCCACTGGAAAGATGAGATGAAATCGCTTGAAAACGATATAAAGAACGCCGGAATCGGAGTTACGGTTTGGAAATGGCAGGCGATTCAAATATGACACCGGTCTGCGATTTACAGCAAGTAGCCATCTAAATGCAACGAAATGAACATGCTACAGCACCCAAACATGACAACAAAATACATGGCAGGGATGCAATCAAGATGCTTAACAAAAGTCTAGCACTGAGCTACGCCCAATTTATCTATTAACAGGTTCAAACAAGCATGGCAAAAATGCAAATGGCAAACAGATCTCAGACTTAGTGAAATTAACACTTGTCTGGAATTTCAGATCAGGTAGCACTCTTCGGAGCAACAAAACTATATGCTACAGGAACTGAACATGGCAAAGTAAAGCATGGAATGGAGCTACTCAAAGGGCTTAACAAAAGTCCCTTAGTGACCTTGATCCAAAAGGGATCAGAAAATACAATTGCAAGCATGTAAACATAGCAAAAACATAATTAGTTCTCAGACATGGATGGATCAACTGCAACATCATCGACAAAATTGCAAACAAGTTGATAATCTGCCCAGATTCACAAAGTAGCAAAAGTAGAGCTCGATTGACTCAAGCTAGGGTGCTCCAAAATTGCAAACAAAGACATGGATGGATAGAGCACTACAAGATTAACAAAACATCCTTACTGATCATCCTCAAAAGAGGCACGGATCACTAGGAAACAACATGAACATATGGCAATATGAGATAAACAGCTCAAGGACTTAGTAGAATTGCTAAGTCCCTGAAAACAGAATTACCAAGTGCCTCACTTGGCAAGCTTGTTCTAGTCACCACACACATCACAAAAATACATGGGTTGCACCTCTGGAAAGATGACAAAACCCTTAACAAAACATATGTAGAACTCATGGGCATATCATGCACACAATAATCATGGCAAAAATGACAAAAAGCTAAATGGAGTAGGAGATCTGACAATTATCTTAAGTAGCCCTCTTCCAACAGCATTTTGGGCATCAAGATGAACTCAAATGAAAATGATGCAATGGAATGAAATGATGTACTCTCTGAGGTGAACATTTTGATATGCTATATGCATGAATCGGATCTACGGACGCAAAGTTACGAGGCTATGAACATGAGCACATGAAACAGAGAATCTCCAGGACTTAGAATAATTTTCGACCTCCGGATCTAGGGTTTGACGACGGCACGCAAATCGAGGCGACGACGCACGCACTCCGGCGAGTCGGTGGTGGCCGGGGCCGGCGAGGAGAAGGCCGGGGAGGTCAGGCGGCGGCGGATCCGGTCGATCCTCGACCGGATCTGGCCGGAGGAGGGAGGCGAGGCCGAGGCCGAGGCAGCGGCATGATCAGCGAGGCGCGGCCGGGCGGCGGAGGTCGGCGATGGCGGCGACGGCGCCGTGGCGGCGGCGGCCGGTGACCGGGCGTCGCGGGGAAGAGGAAGGCGGCGCGGGCGAGCTCCTACCTATGAAACTCCCGAACCTTTCCGGTTATGCAATCAGGTGTTGGGGATACAGGGGAAGCATAATATCTCACCCAAACTAGCAAATCCTACATCCAGTTGTATCCATCCTTCAACACATAACCAAGAAACCTTCGGAAACCATCTACCTCAACCTTCGAAAAGCATCCGTTATACAAGTTATGGCGATACTCCCGAACTCCCGCCCCAGTACTGGATGGCGTCGAGGTTATCTCACCAACGAACTGCATAAAAGAGATTTTCGATGTCGGCGTACTAAACTCAGGTATTCCAGAACTGCAACGATAAAATTATGACGACAACACCTCAGAGCTCAACTCCCCGGGACACTTCCACTAAACCCCTGACAGGAGGCACCAAGACAATGTTCTCATCATAAAACCATCGGAACGATTCCAAGATACACGCGTGATCCTAAAATTTTTTTTAGTGAAATTTGAGAAGAGAAGAGTCAAAACTCTACGTCAGGATGCCTTACCAGCGCGATGAGGAGACTGGGAAGTAAAAAGAATTCCTAAACTCTCTGATATATAATTCCTAAATGACTCAAAACATTTTTCTAGACACAACTCGGCCGCTAATAATGATCAAGCAATGGGGCTCCTAAGGTCGGGGAAGGCTCTGATTACCAACTTATAACACCATCAATGCGACTATATCTCCCACGTGTCGAGGCACGACTTAGAGGCATAATCGCATTGAAGGCATATGTCGCAAGTTAGGCAATCTTCACAACATCCCATGTAAAATATGATAATAAAAGGGGAGATAACATAGTTGGCTTACACTCGCCGCGTCAATCAAGTACATAAATAACATTACATCATCCAAACACTCATGGCCCTACTACGGCGCCAAAATAAAAGATAACCCAACATGCGACACGGTCCCGATCACCCCCAACTGGGCACCACTACTGATCATCAGGAAAGGAAACATAGTATCGTTGAGAGTCTTTGTCGAACTCCCACTTGAGCTCAAACGCGTCTCCTGGAGCGGAATCATCAGGCCCTGCATCTGGTGTAATAGTAATCTGTGAGCCATAGGGACTCAGCAATCTCGCACCCTCGCGATCAAGACTATTTAAGCTTATAGGTAAGGCGAGGTAAATATGTGGAGCTGCATCAAGCGACTAGCAAGTATGGTGGCTATCCTGTTCGCAAAAGAGAGCGAGAAGAGGAGGCAAAGCGCGAGCGAGAAACTAGAGAACAACCTGCGCAAGCATTACTCCAACACCGTGTCCACTTCCCGGACTCCGCCGAGAAGAGGCCATCACGGTAACACACTCAGTTGATTCTTTTTAATTAAGTTAAGGTTTAAGTTATCTACAACCGGACATTAACAAATTCCCATCTGCCCATAACCACGGGCACGGCTTTCGTAAGTTCAAATCCCTGCAGGGGAGTCCCAACTTAGCCCATGACAAGCTCTCACGGTCAATGAAGGAATAGACCTCCTCCCAAGACGTTCCGATCAGACTCGGTATCTCGGTTCTTTAAGACATCTCCGACAATGGTAAAACAAGTCTAGCAACGCCACCCGCTGTGCTGACAAATCCCGATAGGAGCTGCACATATCTTGTTCTCAGGGCACACCGGATAAGCTAAGCGTAAGGGAGCCAACGTAACCCAAGTTGCCAAGGGATGGCCCCGCACGGTGCTCTAGGTTGGACCAACACTCAGAGGAGCACTGGCCCAGGGGGGTTTAAAATAAGATGACCCTTGAGTCCGCGAAACCCAAGGGAAAAGGCTAGGTGGCAAATGGTAAAACCAAGGTTGGGCATTTCTGGAGGAGTTTTATTCAAGGCGGACTGTCAAGGGGTTCCCATTATAACCCAACCGCGTAAGGAACGCAAAATCCAGGAACATAACACCGATATGACGGAAACTAGGGCGGCAAGAGTGGAACAAAACACTAGGCGAGAGGCCGAGCCTTCCACCCTTTACCAAGTATATAGATGCATTAAGATAACAAGATAACATAATGATATCCCAACAAGTAAAATAAATGTTCCAACAAGGAACGGCCTTCGATCTTCACCTGCAACTAGCAACGCTATAAGAGGGGCTGAGCAACGCGATAACCTCGCCAATCAACGGTTTGCTAGGACATGGAGGGTTAGAGGTTTGACATGGCAATTTGGGAGGCTTGAAAGCAAATGGTAGGCATCGTAGCATTGGCATAGCAAAAGAGCGAGCAAAGTAGCATAGCAAAGATAGTAGTGATTTCGAGGGTATGATCATCTTGCATGCATAGTTGTCAGAGTTGACTGGATCCTCGAAAGCAAACTCAACGGGCTCCTCGTTAGCGAACTCATCTCCCGGCTCTACCCAAACAAGACAAACAAGCAACAAGGACACAATCAACTGCGTGCAAGGAACAAACTATATGATGCAAGGATGATATGCTATGCGGGATGCGATGCGGGATGCATATGCAAGATATGACAAGAAATGCAAAAACCTGGCCTCAACTTAGAAATCCAAGTGTGCCACTGGAAAAATGAGAGGAAATCGCTTGAAAACGATATAAAGAACGCCGGAATCAGACTTACGGTTTGGAAATGGCAAGCGATTCAAATATGACACCGGTCTGCGATTTACAGCAAGTAGCCATCTAAATGCAACGAAATGAACATGCTACAGCACCCAAACATGACAACAAAATACATGGCAGGGATGCAATCAAGATGCTTAACAAAAGTCTAGCACTGAGCTACGCCCAATTTATCCATTAACAGGTTCAAACAAGCATGGCAAAAATGCAAATGGCAAACAGATCTCAGACTTAGTGAAATTAACACTTGTTTGGAATTTCAGATCAGGTAGCACTCTTCGGAGCAACAAAACTATATGCTACAGGAAATGAACATGGCAAAATAAAGTATGGAATGGAGCCACTCAAAGGGCTTAACAAAAGTCCCTTAGTGACCTTGAGCCAAAAGGGATCAGAAAATACAATTGCAAGCATGTGAACATAGCAAAAACATAATCAGTTCTCAGACTTAGTGAAAACTGGCACATGCTGAAACATAACTCAAGTAGGCATGTTTACGAGCTCGATGCACTCACTACGAAGCAAGTCATGACAAGCTAAGCATACATCCATCAAGAACACACAAAATGCAAGCTAGACATGGCAAGAACAATAGCATAGCATGCACGGATCAACTGCAACATCATCGGCAAAATTGCAAACAAGTTGACAATCTGCCCAGATTCACAAAGTAGCAAAAGTAGAGCTCGATTGACTCAAGCTAGGGTGCTCCAAAATTGCAAACAAAGACATGGATGGATAGATCACTAGAAGATTAACAAAACATCCTTACTGATCATCCTCAAAAGAGGCACGGATCACTAGGAAACAACATGAACATATGGCAATATGAGATAAACAGCTCAAGGACTTAGTATAATTGCTAAGTCCCTGAAAACAGAATTACCAAGTGCCTCACTTGGCAAGCTTGTTCTAGTCACCACACACATCACAAAAATACATGGGTTGCACCTCTGGAAAGATGACAAAACCCTTAACAAAACATATGTAGAACTCATGGGCATATCATGCACACAATAATCATGGCAAAAATGACAAAAAGCTAAATGGAGTAGCAGATCTGACAATTATCTCAAGTAGCCCTCTTCCAACAGCATTTTGGGCATCAAGATGAACTCAAATGAAAATGATGCAATGGAATGAAATAATGTACTCTCTGAGGTGAACATTTTGATATCCTATATGCGGTCGAGGTCGGCGATGGCGGCGAAGGCGCCGTGGCGGCAGCTGCCGGCGACCGGGCATCGCGGGGAAGAGGACGGTGGCGCGGGCGAGTTCCTCTGGCCCGTGCGCGGGCGCGGGCGGGCCGGCCACGGGCCGCGGCGGGCCCGCGAGGTGCGGCAAAGTGGGCACGGGCGGCGGCCAATGGGCGGAGGACACATGGCGGCGGACGGGTGTGGCGGACGTGTCCGTCGGCGGGGAGTTTGTCCGGCGGGCGCGATGAGGAGTGGATCTAGGGTTTTCGGGAGGAAGGAGAAGGAGATTTTCGGGGGATCTTTAAATAGGCATAGGAGGAGCTAGGAGAGTCCAAATGAGGTGCGGTTTTCGGCCACGCGATCATGATCGAACGCTCTAGATGATGGAGCAGATTTAGGTGGGTTTTGGGCAAATTGGAGGGGTGTTGGGCTGCAACACACATGAGGCCTTTTCGGTCCCTCGGTTAACCGTTGGAGTATCAAACGAAGTCCAAATGATACGAAACTTGACAGGCGGTCTACCGGTAGTAAACTAGGGCCGCTTGGCAAGTCTCGGTCCAATCCAGAAATGTTTAATCCCCACACACGAAAGAAAGCTAGAAATGACCACCGGAGGAGAACGGAGCACCGGAATGCAAAACGGACAACGGGGAAAAAGCTTGAATGCATGAGACGAACACGTATGCAGATGCAATGCACATGATGACATGATATGAGATGCATGACAACGATAACAACACACGGAGACAAAAACCCGAACCCGAGAAAATAAATTAGCTTAACGCCGGAAACGGCAAGAGTTGGAGTACAAATTGGGAAAGTTACATCCGGGGTGTTACACAAAGGTGTTCTGATGTTTCCTTGAGATGATAACTATCGATTTGGTGGAGATGACTTTGACGATCCGACTACGAACGTGCATGACGTGGCGCCTTAGCAATCACTAAACCAATCTCCTGAGGTTACTAACGATGCCGGAAGCACGGTCAGCCTGACCACGAAGGTCTATTCCTGCAAGCAATCGAAGAACGAGCAAGAATATGATAAAGCAATCTGAATATTGCGAATATATATGAAGTATTGATAATGGTGGAGATCCGTAAGCGGTCTTGGTCTGGTCGTTGGAGACAAACGAAGTACGCAAAGTTGTAATGGCTACCTTTTAACTAAACAAATCCCAAGGAAAAAGCTACTAGATGGATCTACTTATATAGGAGCAAGGGGTGGCGGCCAAGGAGGTGGAAGGATGTCCCAAGGCAGCCTAAAACTAACCCTAGGTCGTACATGATGAGGACATTAATACCATTGTTACACCCACAGCCCTTGCTGCTATACATACTAGACCAATTACTAGAGCTCGCGCACGCCAATTGAATTATCAGGTACTTTCGTTTCTTGGTAACGATTCTAATGTTCATGAGAATATGATGCTGCCTAAATTAGATACATTTTTTTTGCTTACAAATGAAGGGCCTAGCTTGGACAAGAAAGATGAACCTTGGAGCAAGTTCAAGCATGGAGATGATGGCATGCGCAAGGGGAACAAGAACGGAGTTACAAGTGATGATTCCAGGACTCTAAAGCCACCATAATGAGTGCATGAAGCATGGGACGAAATATACAAGATGCCACTTCATAAATTTCGTCCAGAGGCTATTCTAGGTGTTGCGTCACCTTATTATTGGGCCAGGCCCATGTATTTTCGAAGTACTTAAGTATATGTTGTTTTTAGAGTCCGTATGTGTGGGGAAACAAGAGTTAGGGTTGGTTTCGGACCCCTCCACCAAGGGCCACGAAATTCCCCCTCTCTCCTCCATATATACAGCCCTTAGGGCACTGTTTAGACTTTGGGTTTGTTTAGATTAAAAGTTCACCATAGCTGCAACTTCGCGTACTTCGTTTGTGTCCAACGACCAGACCAAGACGTCACAGAACCCCACCTTGATCAATAAAGCTTTCATCTTATATTCGCAATATCCAGATTGCAATCTCAGTTTCTTGCTTGTTCTTCATTTGCTCACAGGAAACAGACCCTCGTGGTCAGGTTGATCATGCCCCGGCGTGGTCAACAACCCCTCGGAAGTTGGTTTAGCGATTGCTAAGGCGCGACGTCTCGCACGTTCATAGTCGGATCGTCAAGGTCGACTCCCACAGAAACGATAGCCACCATCTCATCGAAACATCGGGACACCTTCGCCTCTATCAAGTGGTATCAGATTTCCAGGTTGCTCGGTGAGATTTTACAGTTTTTCATAGTTTAGATCGAGTATTTTCTTCCTACCTATAGTCCACGAAAAAGCCAAAAAAAATAGAGTTAGTTCATCCTATCTGAACCAATCTGAGCCTTTGCATAATCTTTTCTGTATTTGCTTTGTTGAATTTGCGGTTGCATCATCGTGTCAAGTTGCTGATCTTAGCGTCTAGTCCTTTAGAGTTTCGAGTTCTGTTCACAGGTTGTCACGTCGCCACTGCCATATATCACCACCGCATCATCATCGTTGCTGCCATATACCACCACCACACCAACTTCATCGTCGCTGCCATATTCACCACCACATATTCACCACCAATACGAGTCCATATACGCCACCACATATCCGCCGCCATCACGCCAATCTGAGTCCACTTGCAACATATATCCGCCACCAGTCCAATTTCCACCAGATTCATCGCCGCCACCAGTCCGAGATTCCACCAGATTCATCTCCGCCACTAGTCCTAGTCCGAGTCCAGTAATTATTGCTTTGTTTTTGATTTCCAGATTACGTGATACTTCGAGTCGTGACAGAGTAGGACTCCTGAGATTCCGCGCTACCCGCAGAAGAAAATTAGTTCCAAACTCAAAAAAAACTAAGTCTGGAAAATTCTAGCTAGCCAGTTTTTAGACCATTCGTAGATTTTTTTTTGAAAAAATTTTGTTGCGGAGCAACAAAAAGAGGAAAAAAAGTGCAAAAAAAGAAAAAAATTCAGAGCTTGCTCCTCCCTTGTTTACGTGCAGCGCCATGATTTTGTTAGTGTTCTAGGCTCGCGTCTCTAGTACGGTCTAGCCTAGGACCAGCACAGTACCGTCGTTGAGTGTTTATTCAACTTTGCATCTCTGAATTGATTATTGCTGACCCTTTTTCCTACCATATTATAAGCCTTCCCATACATCTACGTCATGCGTTTGACTCTCCCTGGTAATCGCTCTATCCAAGCTTTGAGAATTTTGACTACGATGGTTACCGATCACCGCCTGCTGCTGGGTAAGAACTGGTAAGAATTTGAGATTTGCTTGGCGGATTTGTGACACTCCACCACCGCCATTTTCTAGCAGTCTGTAGGATCATATTTGATGAGGACATCAATACAATTGTTACACCCACAGCCCCTGCTGCTATAAATACTGGACCAATTACTAGAGCTCGCGCACGCCAACTAAATTACCAGGTACTTCCGTTTCTTGGTAATGATTCTAATGTTCATGAGAATATGATGCTGCCTAAATTGGATACATTTGTTTTGCTTACAAATGAAGGGCCTAGCTTGGAGAAGGATGACCATTGGATTAAGAACAAGCATGGAGATGATGGCATGCGCAAGGGGAACAAGAACGGAGTTACAAGTGATGATTTCAGGACTTTGAAGCCACCATAATGGGTGCATGAAGCCTTGGACGAAATATAGAAGATGCCACTTCATAAATTTCGTCCCGAGGCTATTATAGGTGCTGCGTCACCTTATTATTGGGCCAGGCCCATGTAGTTTCGAAATACATAAGTATAGGCTATTTTTAGAGTCCGTATGTGTGGGGAAAGAAGAGATAGGGTTGATTTCGGACCCCTCCACCAAGGGTCACGAAATTCCCCCCTCTTCCTCCATATATACAGCCCTTAGGGCATCGTTTAGACTTTGGGTTTTGTTTAGATTAAAAGTTCGCCATAGCTGCAACTTCGCGTACTTCGTTTGTGTTCAACGACCAGACAAAGGCGTCACAGAACCCCACCTTGATCAATAAAGCTTTCATCTTATATTCGCAATATCCAGATTGCAATCTCAGTTTCTTGCTTGTTCTTCGTTTGCTCGCGGGAAACAGACCCTCGTGGTCAGGTTGATCATGCTCCGGCGTGGTCAATAACCTCTCGGAGTTGGTTTAGCGATTGCTAAGGCGCGACGTCCTCGCACGTTCGTAGTCGGATCGTCAAAGTCGACTGCCACCAAAGCGATATCCATGATCTCATCAAAAGACGGGACACCTTTGCCTCTATCAAGTGGTATCAGATTTCCAGGTTGCTCGGTGAGATTTTACAGTTTTTCGTAGTTTAGATCGAGTCTGTTCTTCATACCTACAGTCTACGAAAAAGCCACAAAAAAATAGGGTTAGTTCATCATATCCGAACCAATCTGAGCCTTTGCATAATCTTTTTTAGGGTTTTGCTTTGTTGAATTTGCGGTTGCATCGTCGTGTCTAGTTGCTGGTCTTAGAGTCTAGTCTTTTAGAGTTTCGAGTTCTGGTCATAAGTTGTCACGCCGCCGCCGCACCATCATCATCGCCCCTGCCATCTACCACCGCCGCTTATCCGCCACCGCTTCGAATCTGTATCCATATACCACCACCGCTGTCATATACCACCACCGCTGCCATCTACTACTACCTCCGTCTCGGTGTATAAGTCATTCGTGTAGTTCTAGGTCATCGATTTGAGGAATTAAATATGTGTTATATGTCATGAAAAGTATATCACTAGATTTCTACACAGATGTAGTTTCTAATATATATTTTTTGTCACATATAATACATATTTAGATAGTTAAATTGTCGACCTAGAACTATGCGAATGACTTATACACCGGGACGGAGGTAGTACCATATATCCACCACCAATCCGAGTTCTTGTCATATTAGGTTTCTTTTCGAGATCCATCTAGATTCCGATTCGTGTTTCCTTGCTGGAGTAGGTTTCGGAAAAAAAAAGAGTCTGGAAACCACCCTCCGTTTAGGCCCAAAAATTTTCGAAAACGCATTTTTCGAAAAAAATTCTGGCTATCCTATTTTTAGGTGTTTCTGAGTGTTTTGAGACAGGTGCCATTATAGGAAGTTTTTTTTGACCCGTTTCCAATTTTTTGGTCCGGGCAGTCGAAAAAAAAATTGGTCAAAAAAATTTCGTGCCCATCCTGTCAGTTTGACCTAGGAAGAGTTTTGAGACACTCGCCATTATAGTGATTTTTCGCAAAAAAAAAGCAGCACAAAAAAACAGCGCGAAAAAAAAAGAGCGAAAAAAATCCAGAGTGTGCTTTTCCCTTGTTTACGTGCCGCGCCGTGATTTTGTTGGTGTTCTAGGCTCGCGTCTCTAGCACAGTCTAGCCTAGGACCAGCACAGTACCGTCGTTGAGCGTTTATTCAACTTTGCATCTCTGAATTGATTATTGCTGACCCTTTTTGCTACCATATTATAAGCCTTCCCAGCTCCACATACATCTACGTCGTGCATTTGACTCTCCCTGGTAATCGCTCTATCCAAGCTTTGAGAGTTTTTGACTACAATGGTTGCCGATCACCGCCTGCTGCTGGGTAAGAACTGGTAAGAATTTGAGATTTGCTTGACGGATTTGTGACACCCACCACCACCTCTTGTTAGTAGTCTGTAGGATCATATTCTTGTGTATTTCTATTGCTGCTAACCATGCCAGGATCACAAGCCGACAAGCCTGACTGGGAGAACATGACGAATAAGGATTTGCATGATAAATTTCAGCAAATGATGAGTGGACAGGTGCAAGATGTGCTAAACAGATTTGAAGAGGCCATGGAGAAGATAGATGGCATGGAGAAGACGTTCGAAACAAAGCTCGATAACAAGTTTAATGAATTGCTCGCGCGTCTTCCACCACCACCACCCGCTGCACCTAACGCACCTCTCCAACAACAACAACAACAACGACTACCTCCACGTCGCGAAACAGATCTCCGCCGAGCGAGCCGTGTTCCTCTTGCGTTTGGCCAAACTGTTGGTGCTGCTGTTGATACTTCTATGGCTCCTGCTACTGATGCGGAGGAGGATGATTATGTGGGAGATTACGAGGATGAGGTTGCTCAAAATCAAAACTACGTGCAACCACCTGCACCACAACCACCAGGTCGTCCACATGCAAATAATCACAATGGTAGGGCTTTCCCTCAGGTACGAGATCATGACCATCTTCCTAAACTGAAATTGAATATTCCACCTTTCGAGGGTAGATATGTTCCTGATATATATCTTACTTGGGAGTTAGAAACTGAACAACGATTTACATGTTTACAATATCCCGAGGAGAGACGGGTTGCCGCTGCTGTTTGTGCTTTCACTAGTTTTGCATGTGTATGGTGGTCTGAACATTGTAGATTATATCCTATTCCAACTACTTGGGCTGCTTTGAAAACTGCTATGCGTACTCGTTGGGTTCCACCATATTATCAATGTGAATTGCTTCAGAAATTACAGCGCTTAAGACAAGGAAAAAATTCTGTAGAAGAATATTATCAGGAATTACAAACTGGCATGATTAGATGTGGTATTGTTGAGGAGAATGAAGCTATGCTTGCACGTTTTCTGGGTGGATTAAATAGAGAGATTCAGACCATTCTAGACTATAAGGAGTATACTAATATCACTTGTTTATTCCATCTTGCTTGTAAAGCTGAACGTGAAGTGCAGGATCGACAAGCATTGGCGCGAACTAACTTTTCTGCAGGCCGACCTTCATCATGGACACCGCGTGCATCTTCTACTTCAACTGCACCAGCACCTCAATCAGGTGTCTCCTCCAGTCGTGATACAAGAAAACAGGCACAACCACCATTATCTGCCAAGAGCGCACCTGTTGGGCCTGCACAGAGTTCTGCTTCTTCCATGGCATCAACAGGGCACACAAGTGATATTATTTGTCGTCGTTGTAAGGGAGGAGGTCATTATGCGAGAGAATGCAAATCTCCGCGTGTGATGATTGCTACCGCGGATGGTGGATATGAGTCCGCTAGTGACTATGATGAGGAGACTTTGGCTCTTATTACACGTGAAGAACATGGTGGAGATGATTCTGATCATGAGACGCAATACATGGCTCCTGAAGACGCTGACAGGTATGAATGTTTAGTTGCTCAACGTGTTTTGCGTGTGCAGGTCACACAAGCTGAGCAAAATCAGAGGCACAATTTGTTCCATACCAAGGGAGTTGTGAAAGAACGTTCTGTGCGCGTCATCATAGATGGAGGGAGCTGCAACAACTTGGCTAGCATGGAGATGGTGGAGAAGCTTTCTCTCACCACAAGACCACATCCACATCCTTACTACATCCAATGGTTCAACAACAGCGGCAAGGTTAAGGTAACACGTACTGTTCGTGTGCATTTTAGTATCTCTACATATGCTGATTATGTTGATTGTGATGTGGTACCTATGCAAGCATGTTCCTTATTACTTGGTAGACCATGGCAATTTGATAAAAATTCTGTACACCATAGTAGAAACAATCACTATACTCTTGTTCATAAGGATAAAAATATTACTTTGCTTCCTATGACTCCTGATTCCATTTTGAAAGATGGTATTAATAGAGCTAATAAAGCAAAATAGGAGACGAATAAGAGTGAAAATCAGATTGTGGCAAAAGAATTTGAGCAACAAATGAAGCCTAATAATAAACCATCTAGTGTTGCTTCAGAAATTAAATTGAAAAGTGCATGTTTATTTGCCACCAAATCTGATATTGATGAGCTAGATTTCAGAAAATCTGTTTGCTATGCATTTGTGTGCAAAGAGGCATTATTTTCATTCGAGGACGTGCCTTCCTCTTTGCCTCCTGCTGTCACTAACATTTTGCAGGAGTTCGCTGACGTCTTTCCACAAGACGTGCCACTGGGATTACCGCCTATTCGAGGGATTGAGCATCAGATTGACTTAATTCCCGGTGCTTCACTGCCAAACCGTGCACCATACCGTACCAATCCAGAGGAGACGAGGGAGATTATGCGACAAGTACAAGAGCTTCTCGACAAAGGTTATATACGTGAATCCCTTAGTCCTTGTGCTGTTCCTATTATTCTAGTGCCGAAAAAGGATGGTACATCACGTATGTGCGTTGATTGTAGAGGCATTAATAATATTACTATTCGTTATCATCATCCTATTCCTAGGCTAGATGATATGCTTGATGAATTGAGTGGCTCTACAATATTCTCCAAAGTTGATTTGCGTAGTGGATACCATCAAATTCGTATGAAATTGGGAGATGAATGGAAAACAGCATTCAATACTAAGTTTGGATTATATGAGTGGTTAGTCATGCCTTTTGGGTTAACTAATGCACCTAGTACTTTCATGAGATTAATGAACGAAGTTTTACGTGCTTTCATTGGACGATTTGTGGTAGTTTACTTTGATGACATATTGATTTATAGCAGATCTTTGGAAGAACATTTGGAACATTTACGTGCTGTTTTTATTGCTCTATGTGATGCACGTTTGTTTGGTAACCTTGGGAAGTGCACCTTTTGCACCGACCGAGTATCTTTTCTTGGCTATGTTGTTACTCCACAGGGAATTGAAGTTGATAAAGCCAAGATTGAAGCTATTGAGAGTTGGCCGCAACCCAAAACGGTCACACAAGTGAGGAGTTTTCTTGGCCTCGCTGGATTCTATAGGCGTTTTGTGAGAGATTTCAGCACCATTGCTGCACCTCTCAATGATCTTACAAAGAAGGATGTGCCTTTTCTTTGGGGTACCGCATAGGAAGAAGCCTTCTCGGTATTGAAAGATAAGTTGACACATGCTCCTTTACTCCAACTTCCTGATTTTAATAAGACTTTTGAGCTTGAATGTGATGCTAGTGGAATTGGATTAGGCGGTGTGTTATTACAAGATGGCAAACCTATTGCATACTTTTCTGAACTATTCTACTTATGATAAAGAATTATATGCTCTTGTTCGGACCATAGAAACATGGCAACATTATTTATGGCCAAAGGAATTTGTTATACATTCTGATCATGAATCTTTGAAACACATTAAAAGTCATGCAAAACTGAACCGTAGACATGCTAAATGGGTTGAATTCATTGAGACTTTCCCTTATTTCATTAAACACAAGAAGGGTAAAGAAAATATTATTGTTGATGCATTGTCTCGTCGTTATACTATGCTTTCACAACTTGACTTTAAAATATTTGGTTTGGAGACCATCAAAGATCAATATGTGCATGATGCTGAATTTAAAGATGTATTGCAGAATTGTAAGGAAGGGAGAACTTGGAACAAGTTCGTTCTTAACGATGCATTTATGTTTCGTGCTAACAAGCTATGCATTCCAGCTAGCTCCGTTCGTCTTTTGTTGTTGCAGGAGGCGCATGGAGGAGGATTAATGGGACACTTTGGCGTCAAGAAGACAGAGGATATACTTGCTACACATTTCTTTTGGCCAAAGATGAGACAGGATGTTGAGCGTTTTGTTGCTCGCTGCACTACATGTCAAAAAGCTAAGTCACAACTCAATCCTCATGGTTTATATATGCCTTTGCCTGTACCTAGTGTTCCTTGGGAGGATATATCTATGGACTTTGTTTTAGGTTTACCTCGAAAAAAGAAGGGGAGGGATAGCATATTTGTTGTCGTGGATAGGTTCTCAAAAATGGCACACTTTATACCATGTCATAAAAGCGATGATGTTGTTAATGTTGCTGATTTGTTCTTTCGTGAAATTATTCGCTTGCATGGTGTGCCAAACACTATTGTTTCAGCTCGTGATACTAAATTTCTTAGCCACTTTTGGAGATGTTTATGGGCTACGTTGGGGACTAAACTGCTTTTTAGTACTACTTGTCACCCCCAAACTGATGGACAAACTGAAGTAGTCAATAGAACATTGTCTACTATGCTTGGGGCTGTTTTGAAGAATAACAAGAAAATGTGGGAGGAATGCTTGCCTCATATTGAATTTGCTTATAATCGTTCATTGCATTCTACTACTAAGATGTGCCCTTTTGAAATTGTGGGAGGAATGCTTGCTAAGTCACGACTCAATCCTCATGGTTTATACATGAAATTAAATTTGTTTGCTATGCTTTTGTGTGCAAAGAGGCATTATTTTCATTCGAGGACGTGCCTTCCTCATTGCATTCTACTACTAAGATGTGCCCTTTTGAAATTGTGTATGGTTTCCTACCTCGTACACCTATTGATTTGTTGCCTCTTCCATCTTCGGAGAAGGCTAATTTTGATGCTAAAGAACGTGTTGAATTGATTTTAAAAATGCATGAGTTAACTAAGGAAAACATTGAGCGTATGAATGCTAAATATAAACTTGCTAGAGATAAGGGTAGAAAACATGTTGTGTTTGCACCTGGAGATCTTGTTTGGTTACATTTGCGTAAGGATAGATTTCCGGATTTGCGCAAATCAAAGTTAATGCCACGTGCTGATGGTCCCTTTAAGGTGTTAGAGAAAATAAATGATAATGCATGTAAACTTGAGCTGCCTGCAGATTTTGGGGTTAGTCCCACTTTTAACATTCCAGATTTGAAGCCTTATTTGGGTGAGGAAGATGAACTTCCGTCGAGGACGACTTTATTTCAAGAAGGGGAGGATGATGAGGACATCAATACAATTGTTACACCCACAGCCCCTGCTGCTATAAATACTGGACCAATTACTAGAGCTCGCGCACGCCAACTAAATTACCAGGTACTTTCGTTTCTTGGTAACGATTCTAATGTTCATGAGAATATGATGTTACAAATGAAGGGCCTAGCTTGGACAAGAAAGATGAACCTTGGAACAAGTTCAAGCATGGAGATGATGGCATGCGCAAGGGGAACAAGAACGGAGTTACAAGTGATGATTCCAGGACTCTGAAGCCACCATAATGAGTGCATGAAGCATGGGACGAAATATACAAGATGCCACTTCATAAATTTCGTCTAGAGGCTATTCTAGGTGCTGCATCACCTTATTATTGGGCCAGGACCATGTATTTTCGAAGTACTTAAGTATAGGCTGTTTTTAGAGTCCGTATGTGTGGGGAAACAACTGTTAGGGTTGGTTTCGGACCCCTCCACCAAGGGCCATGAAATTCTCCCTCTCTCCTCCATATATACAGCCCTTAGGGCATCGTTTAGACTTTGGGTTTTGTTTAGATTAGAAGTTCGCCATAGCTGCAACTTCGCGTACTTCGTTTGTGTCCAACGACTAGACCAAGACGTCACAGAACCCCACCTTGATCAATAAAGCTTTCATCTCATATTCGCAATATCCAGATTGCAATCTCAGTTTCTTGCTTGTTCTTCGTTTGCTCGCAGGAAACAGACCCTCGTGGTCAGGTTGATCGTGCTCCGGCGTGGTTAATAACCCCTTGGAAGTTGGTTTAGCGATTGCTAAGGCGCGACGTCTCGCATGTTCATAGTCGGATCGTCAAGGTCGACTCCCACAGAAACGATAGCCACCATCTCATCGAAACATAGGGACACCTTCGCCTCTATCAGTACAAGGCTCATGGGCCCAAGTGGAGGTGGTGCAACACCTTTGGACTTGTTATTTGACTCGGATTCTGCTGCAGCGTCATATTGTTTCGTCGTTATCTCAAAGCTCCGGACGAATTTGAAGGTGATTCCAATTGGGTTGGAAAGAGCATGAAATCTACTTTCCAACAAAAAGAATCACCCAATTCGGAGTCTGTGTGAAAAAGTTGTTGACATTTTGAGTCAGGTATGTCTGTGCAGTCCGAATGTGAATCCAGAATGTGAGAGACTTGGACTCTATCTTCTCTTGGCCCAAAAGTGACGTGAGAGGACTTCTTGAACAGAACCTAAACTTCTCCTTTTCCCTTATCTTCATATGTGGATTGTACAAATGTGCCATACACCTGCAATTAGACAAAACACAAAAATGTGTGAAGTATTTTTGTTCTGGATAACATAAATAGATTATTGAATAGTTTGCACTAGAAATCACCTGACAAATATGCATGTATGCAATATTTTTGGTCATATCCAAGGTAGTCATGTCCTCATCAATAATTAACCATAATATTATCTAGGAGTTTAGTAGCTTCTCCTAAAGTGATTTCCATAAAAGTGCCTCCCGCGGCCGAATCTAAAAGATTTATAGAAGCAAAATTCAATCCGGCATAAAATTTTTGTATAATCATCCAAAGATTCAAACCATGTACAGGGAAATTACGTATCATTAATTTCATCCTCTCCCAAGCTTGTGCAACATGTTCATGATAAAGTTGCTTAAAATTCATAATATCGTTTCTAAGAGAGATGATTTTAGTGGGAGGAAAATACTTAGAGATAAAAGCATCTTTGCACTTATTCCATGAATCAATACTATTTTTAGACAACGACAAAAACCAAGCTTTAGCACGATCTCTAAGGGAAAACGGAAATAGCTTAAGTTTAACAATATCATTATCCACATCTTTCTTCTTTTCCATATCACACAAATCAACAAAGCTATTTAGATGGGTAGCGGCATCTTCACTAGGAAGGCCGCCGAATTGATCTTTCATGACAAGATTCAACAAAGCAACATTAATTTCACAAGATTTAGCATCGGTAAGAGGAGCAATCGGAGTGCTAAGAAAATCATTGTTGTTGGTATTGGTAAAGTCACATAATTTAGTATTATCTTGAGCCATCGTGACAAGCAAGCAATCCACCACACGAGCAAACAAAAAGCAAGTGAAAAAGAGGCGAACGGAAAGAGAGGGCGAGAGGAAAAGAGGGTGAATAAAACGGCAAGGGTGAAGTGGGGGAGAGGAAAACGAGAGGCAAATGGCAAATAATGTAATGAGAGGGATAAGGGTTTGTGATGGGCACTTGGTATGTCTTGACTTGTGCGTAGACTCCGGCAATGGTGCCAGAAATGGCTCGTTGTCGAGAGTCAAATCATGACTTGACTTGGCATGAATCTCCCAGGCAACGGCTCCAGAAATCCTTCTTGCTACCTCTTGAGCACTGCGTTGGTTTTCCCTTGAAGAGGAAAGGGTGGTGAAGTAAAGAAGCGTAAGTATTTCCCTCAATTTTTGACAACCAAGGTATCAATCCAGTAGGAGACCACGCGTGAGTCACCTCGTACCTACACAAACAAATAAGAACCTCGCAACCAACGCGATAAAGGGGTTGTCAATCCCTTCACGGCCACTTGCAAATCTGATAGAGATGATAATAATAAGATAAGTATTTTTGGTATTTTTATGATATAGATTGAATGTAAAGATTGCAAAATAAAATAGATTGGAAACTTGTATGATGGAAAATAGACCCGAGGGCCATAGGTTTCACTAGTGGCTTCTCTCAAGATAGCATAAGTATTACGGTGGGTGAACAAATTACTGTCAAGCAATTGATAGAAAAGTGAATAATTATGAGAATATCTAGGCATGACCATGTATATAGGCATCACGTCCGCGACAAGTAGACCGACTCCTGCCTGCATGTACTAGTATTACTCCACACATCGACCGCTATCCAGCATGCATCTAGAGTATTAAGTTCATAAGAATAGAGTAACGCCTTAAGCAAGATGACATGATGTAGAGGGATAAAATCATGCAAGATGATATAAACCCCATCTTTTTATCCTCGATGGCAACAATACAATACGTGTCGTTTCCCTTTCTGTCACTGGGGTCGAGCACCGCAAGATTGAACCCAAAGCTAAGCACTTCTCCCATTGCAAGAAAGGTCAATCTAGTAGGCCAAACAAAACTGATAATTCGAAGAGACTTGCAAAGATAAACCAATCATACATAAAAGAATTCAGAGAAGATTCAAATATTGTTCATAGATAATCTGGATCATAAACCCACAATTCATCGGATCTCGACAAACACACCGCAAAAAGAAGAGTTACATCAAATAGATCTCCAAGAGAATCGAGGAGAACTTTGTATTGAGGTCCAAAGAGAGAGAAGAAGCCATCTAGCTAATAACTATGGACCTGAAGGTCTAAGGTAAAGTACTCACACATCATCGGAGGGGCCATGGAGTTGATGTAGAGGCCCTCCGTGATCAATGCCCCCTCCGACGAAGCTCCGGAAAAGGCCCCAAGATGGGATCTCTTGGGTACAAAAGGTTGCGGCGATGGAAATAGGGTTTCGTGGTGCTCCTGGATGTTTGGGGGTACGTGGATTTATATATATAGGAGGAAGAAGTACGTCGGTGGAGCAACGAGGGGCCCATGAGGATGGAGGGCACGCCTAGGGGGGTAGGCATGCCCCCTGCCTCGCGCCCTCCTCGATCGTTTCTTGACGCCCGCTCCAAGTCTCCTGGATCACGTTTGTTGAGAAAATCACGTTCCCGAAGGTTTCATTCCGTTTGGACTCTGTTTGATATTCCTTTTCTGCGAAACCCTAAAATAGGCAAAAAAAACAGCAATTTGGGCTCGGCCTCCAGTTAGTAGGTTAGTCCCAAAAATGATATAAAAGTGTAAAATAAAGCCCATTAACATCCAAAATAGATAATATAATAGCATGGAGCAATCAAAAATTATAGATACGTTGGAGACGTATCAACGGGAAACTATATTTTGTGAAAAAAAACGTTCCCCCCTGACTGCTGGGACCTACCAGCTGCATCTTCGCACGCAAGGAAGTGCATCCGGGCAAAAAAAATGATTCGCCCCCCTGACTGCTGGGACCCACCAGCTACATCTTCGCACGCAAGGAAGTGCATGACAATCGGGACCCACCTGGTCGAAGCGTACGTAGCGTTGTCATTCTGGTCGCGAACGTGTACGTACATACTGGTCGATGTAGAGGCGCGCACGTGTCATAGTAGAGGCGCGCACATAGCATGTACATGTATGTACAGCGGCTAGTGTGCAAGAAAGAAAATACGACCACATATGTACATACGGGCAGGGTCTCGAACGCCTACTCGCGCATACGTACGGCCAGGGCTCGTGTACATGGCTGGGTCGGAATGGAGAAACTGCGTCGTCGTCGTGTTCATGGAGAGCCAACCGGCTGGGTCAGAAGGGAATGCGTCGTCGTGTTCATCGGGAGGGCTAGGACGGAACTGCTGATGGAAACGAGGCCTGGCGTACCGCAGAACAGAGGAAACAGCCTTGTGTTCGACCGGCCACGGTCGAAACGGGATCCTGTTCATCGGGAGGGGTCTAGCGTATCGCAAAACGGAGGAAATGGACCTCCTACGGTCGAAACAGGGGTCCTGTTGATCGGGAGGGGTGTGGCATACCGCAAAATGAAGGAAACAGACTTGTGTTGGAGCGCTATGGTCGAAACGGGGGTCCTATTCATCGGGAGGGGTGTGGCGTACCGCAAAACGGGACTCCACGGGATACTATCATCTCCACCGTCGACCCCCTCCAGCCTCCACGGGCTACTGTTCATCCACCGTCGACCTCCTCCAGCCTCCACCTACGATTGTTCATCCACGGGCTCCTGTTCATCCAGCCTCCACCGCGCGCTACTCCACCGGCTACTGTTCAGCCAGCCCTCTCCATGGGCTCCTGTTCAACCACCCCTCCACGGGCTACTGTTCATCCAGCCCTCCACCGTCTACTGTTCATCCAGCCCTCCATGGGGTGGCCCTATTGATCCTGCCCTCCACGGGGTCCTGTTCATCCAGACCCAACTGGCTCAATCGATCGGGGTCCTGTTCATCCAGAGGCAACACCACGGGGTCCTGTTCATCCACCCCCACCAGGAACTGTTCATCCAAACCCCCCAGCAACGCTCACTGTTCATCCAGAGGCAGCATCGATCAGCTTCAGTTACCAGCAGTAGCGAAGGAATTGCTCGATCGGATTTAGTTAATAACCATCAAACGATCGCTCGGGTTCAGTAACGCGTAGCCTGCACTGCAATCTGATAGGGGCAAAGGTGTCCCATCTTTCGATGAGATGGTGGCTATCGTTTTGGAGGAAGTCGACTTTGACGATCCGACTACGAACGTGCGAGGACGTCGCGCCTTAGCAATCGCTAAACCAACTCCGAGAGGTTATTGACCACGCCGGAGCACGATCAACCTGACCACGAAGGTCTATTTCCAGCAGGCAAACGAAGAACAAGCAAGAAACTAATGTTGCAATCTGGATATTGCGAATATAAGAAGAAAGCTTTATTGATCAAAGGTGGGGTTCTGTGACGTCTTGGTCTAGTCGTTGGACACAAACGAAGTACGCGAAGTTGCAGCTATGGTGAAATTTTAATCTAAACAAAACCCAAAGTCTAAACGACGCCCTAAGGGCTGTATATATGGAGGAAGAGGGGGGAATTTCGTGGCCCTTGGAGGAGGGGTCCGAAATCAACCCTAACTCTTGTTTCCCCACACATACGGACTCTAAAAACAGCCTATACTTAAGTATTTAGAAAATACATGGGCTTGGCCCAATAATAAGGTGACGCAGCACCTAGAATAGTCTCTCGACAAAATTTATGAAGTGGCATCTTGTATATTTCTTCCAAGGCTTCATGCACTCCTTATGGTGGCTTCAAAGTAATGAAATCATCACTTGTAACTCCGTTCTTGATCCCCTTGCGCATGCCATCATCTCCATGCTTGGTCTTGCTCCAGTATTCATCCCTCTTATCCGTGCCAGGCCCTTCATTTGTAAGCAAAACAAATGTATCCAATTTAGGCAGCATCATATTCTCATGAACATTAGAATCATTACCAAGAAACGAAAGTACCTGATAATTTAATTGGCGTGCGCGAGCTCTAGTAATTGGTCCAGTATGTATAGCGGCAGGGGCTGTGGGTGTAACAATGGTATTGATGTCCTCATCACAATCGCTCGTGTTCAGTTAGAGCCCAACGCCTCGCACCCACGCGCGTGCATGTACGAGAGAAACGCGCATCGCTCGGCCCCGACCACCTGCCGTAACAGGGAACACCCCGATATTTTCCTCGCCCTCGCTTCTACCACGGTTTTTTCATCATGGACGGCCCAAAGAATGTCATGCAACTGCGTATCCGGCCTGCCCAGGACGAAAAGCCCATTTTCTATCATGATTTTTTGTCATAGAAGTAGGACCCCACCACATCTATGATGATACTGGTTTTTTCACAATTATCGTCATAGAAGTGTCATAAGTACGACAGAAAAAATTTCGTTCGGCCCAAAATGTCACGGATGTGTCTTTTTTTTTGTGGTGCCCCCCTGGGCGCACCCTCCCCCCTCATGGGCCCCTCGTGGCTCAACCTACCTACTTCTTCCTCCTATATATGTTCACATACCCTGAAAACATCCAAGAGCACCACGAAACCCTATTTCCACCGCCACAACCTTTTGTACCCAAGAGATCCCATCTTGAGGCCTTTTCCGGAGCTCCACCGGAGGGGGCATCAATCATGGAGGGCCTCTACATCAAATCCATGGCCCCTCCGATGATGTGTAAGTAGTTTACTTCAGACCTTCGGGTCCATAGTAATTATCTAGATGGCTTCTTCTCTCTCTTTGGATCTCAATATAAAGTTCTCCTCGATCTTCTTGGAGATCTATTCGACGTAACTCTTTTTGTGGTGTGTTTGTCGAGATCCGATGAATTGTGGGTTTATGATCAAGTCTATCTATGAACAATATTTGATTCTTCTCTGAAATCTTTTATGCATGATTGGTTATGATAGTGTAACACCCCGGATGTAATTTACCTTATATGTACTCCAACTCTTGCAGTTTCCGGCGCTAAGTTATTTTATTTCCTCGGGTTTGGGTTTTGTCTCCATGTGTTGTTGTCGTTGTCATGCATCTCATATCATGTCATCATGTGCATTGCATTTGCAGACGTGTTCGTCTCATACATCCGAGCATTTTCCCCGTTGTCCGTTTTGCATTCCGGCGCTCCTATCTCCTCCGGTGGTCCTTTCTACCTTCTTTTCGTGTGTGGGGGTTAAACATTTTCGGATTGGACCGAGACTTGCCAAGCGGCCTTGGTTTACTACCGGTAGACCGCCTGTCAAGTTTCGTACCGTTTGGACTTCGTTTGATACTCCAACGGTTAACCGAGGGACCGAGAAGGCCTCGTGTGTGTTGCAGCCCAACACCCTTTCATTTTGGCCCAAAACCCACCAAAACCCTTTCCATCATCTAGAGCATTCGATCACGATCGCTTGGCCGCAAACCGCACCTCATTTGGACTCTCCTAGCTCCCTCTATGCCTATTTAAAGAACCCCCTCCGAAAATCCCGGGTCTCCTCTTCCCCCTAACCCTAAATCTGCTCGCGCCGCACCGGACACGTCTGATTCCGGCCGGACACATCGCCGCCGCCCTCTCCCGTCACGCCACGTGGCAGGCGCCGCCGCC